>NC_141873.1:331579792-331898542 GCF_056163025.1 Triticum urartu | reverse complement strand
TCAAAAGATCTCTCTATTATTTAGAGAAAAGAGTTGGCGTGGGTTCTACCAACGAAACGAAGAAGTTTTGGATTGGTTTTTATCATTCGGAACCCTCTCCGTATTAGTAAGAAAAACACACCCAGACTCTTACTTCAATGGTGGGAACAACCTCAGCGGCGTGAACATGAACAATCATTCTATGCAAAATTTCATGTTAGGAAGAATAAGAAGAATCTCATTCATGTGTTCATGCTAACAGAAGAGCGGATCCAATACACATAAGACTTTTTGTCAGGAAATTCCTAATGTAAATGATGAATTTGGGATGTCATGCCCCACAAGTTAGTTGCCCAAGCGCTCCCTAGGAGGGCAGTCTACCACAAGATAGAGTTTGAGCCTGGAGCCAAAGCCCCAACCCCTCCATTTTAGGTTTTTATCTGGAAAGAATTTCAGGAAGTCATATCGGCCAGATAAGCCTCTGACGGCTCCATATTGATTTTTCCCCTGTTTTCTTTCAGAAGAAGCGGGAGCCATTTTGCATTGAAACTCGGTATCAGCAGAGTCATCTCCTGAGAAAGACTTCTTTCTTATTTATACAAGATTTCAGAGAACATAGTGAAGCCCTCAAAGCGCTAACAAAGTCGTAAGTAGAGAAGTTTTCCAAAAAGATACCTCGTTTTTCCATTAAGTGTGCGTTGTCTGATGAAGAATAACGGGGGAGCCAACTCAATAACCTAGCGGAGGAACCGTCCGGACTTGAAACAGCGGATGCAACCCTTGCATTTCGTTCTTTTGTTCTTTACTCTATTTTCGCTTTGGCACTCACTTCCTTTGGAATAAGGGCATTTTTCTTCTCTACTCGTTCCGTTGACCATCAAACAGTTTCTTAATTATGTTATGTCAAATGATGGGAAAAAGGAAGGAGTAATCAAAAAAGACTAGAACTACCCGATCCGTTGAAATACGATACGAAGGAAACGGACTTCAATCCCTCATTCTTATTGTTTGTTCTTCTGATCCCCTTGTTTTTCACTCGCTTAATTCGGAAGAGGAAAACGACAGCAGCTAAAGTGAGAAATAAACAACTGCTCGGAAAGCTTCGGTTTGAGCGTTGGTTTTGATGACAGTGAAGAAAGCTCGCCCAAAAGACGTACGTGGAACCAATGATACCAAAAAAAGAATCAAATATGAGGAGAACTGGGTGCATTGGTAAACGGCTCCGCCATAGCTTGTACGACTTCTGAATCCTATTAATGGCGCTCTCCGAATAAATAAGTAGATACAGGCGGACTACATACACGTGCTCTCCGAGTAGGGAAAGTGAGAAATCTACGGTCTTCCATCCGCGGATGTGACAAATCCAATCCAATTTGGTCTTGTCCCGTGGCTCGGACCCGGTCGCGTAAATGCAGCTACCACTACGACGGGATACTCTAGTTATTTACTCTGTTTCAATCCCTATTTGGCCATTCAACAGTAGCGTACGGCCTTTGGAAAGCATCTCTTCCTAGAGGGGACTCCCGCTTGTGATCTTCTTCCTTGGGTCGGAGAAAATAGAACTTACCAATTGGAAATGGAAATGCCGAATGAATTGAACCAAACTACGGAAACTGTGGTTGAGCTTGCCTGTCATCAACGAAGGATGGTTGTGAAGTTGGTGGAAGAAAGCAAACCAATGAATGCAGCTAGTCACCCCGAAAGGCGAGCCCATGTCTTTTGAGAAACTGACACAACCTGTTGTGTTGACTTATCTTATACTAAGGGTCCGTCCCAGCCAACAAGGGATTTCTCAAAATTCTAGGATGAAACAGCATCATATCTCAGCTTGATTATGAGAGAGATTGAAGTGAAAGAACCCGGTTTCAGAGCGTGGAAACGGAAAAGAATGAGGTGAAAGGGCCGACCCATGCGGCCCACTTAGAATGTGCTTTGACTTCCCCAGGTTGTACAATAGCACTATTTTCTGGACCCAAGTTCGAAAGGATTAGGGCACTGGATTGAAGAATAGCTCAGTCCGATAGAAACTTAGGTTGGGCTGGCGGAGGGATGAGTGGAGCTTCTGTATGACATGTACTGGTGTTTCATTAGTCCCTTGATCGGGTACCCGAAGCTCGCTTTGAGGAAGCAGTGCCATTTGGTTCTTCCTTCTTTCACGTCCATCCGCGAATGATTTGAGAATTCTTTTCATCACTGTTTGGATCGCAGACTTGACCGTTGTCTATAGAAAGAAAGTGCTCACTCGTTTTCTGTTTGTTTTCATGTGCGCATACACTCAGCCTAATTTAGTAAGTGTGAAGTGGAAGGGCGAGTACGGGTGAAAGCCCACTACCTTCCGGATAAAAGATATGCTCGATTTATAGATAGCTTTGCTTCACTATATAGCGTGGGACGAATTGATAAGCTCTGAATGCAGGAAGGGAAACCTTAGAGCTTTCTTCGCTTATCTTCCCAAGCAGACCATATGATTCTCATTATTCTATTTCTCTATCTTTCCAACCAGCATTCCCGCTTATTCTGATTGGAGTGATGTGTGGTACCGGGGATAATGCAATTGATGGTGCTTGTGGCCCCACGGAATGACCGTATAAAAGGAAATAGGCAGCAAGGGAGTTGGGTAGACTAAAGATACTGCCTTTAGCCCTCTGCGGCCTTTTTTTTGAAGTCGAGTCGTAAGGAAAGATCGATAGGATTTGGTCCATTTGGTGTCCTTCCAGACGGAGAAGCGAGAACCCTTTCTGCTTTGACCGCTTGCCCTCCTGGCACAGATGTGGAAAAGGTCTCAGTTGCGGAATCAAATATGAATGAAGTTAGAACAATCAGCGTAAGCTCTTTCTCTAGGGCCACTATCAATAATGACAAGAACTCTTACCAACTAGCTTAACGCATCCGGTCTCCTTCTCCTTCGTACCCCTAGCGGATATGAATAATAGGAAGAAACAGGTCCTTTCTAAAGGCGGGCATTAGACCAGAGTTTCGTGAGCCGGAGAAGATCGATAAAGCTTAGAACTTGCTCGTTTGCAGGAGGAGGCGGTGGTATGACTCCGTCCGTTGAACGAGCATTTCGTGCCACCTGTTCGGCGTCCACATCCACTACCATTTTCTGATCCCAGTATCTATAGCAAAATCGCTATTTGCCTCACTCTATAGAAGGCCTCCCGTATGTAAGATCACCAACCAAGTTCCTTTCTTCTTTTGTTTGTGCCATCTTTACCAACTTCTACTTCTTGGCTGGCTTGATGCTTACAGGTCTTGCCTCTGCTGATACTGGTCATGGGGACAAGAACTCCGTGGGAAGAGAGCAGATACCAATCCTAAACAACCCTTAGAATGGCCTCATCCAAACGGATGATTGTCATTGATAAGACGGGCAGGTGGTATGTTGATACTGAGCCGCTTCCCCTGTAGTTGTTAGCTCGTTCTTGACAAATCCGATCGGGTCTTCATAATCTGGAGTAAAAGGATTCAAACCTTTGCATGCCGATACCAAAAACCGATGCCTTACCACTTGGCTATACTCCAAACAAACGGTAGGTTCCTGGAGAACCGTGGAAACTAGTTAGTTCAAATCGAACTCAAAAGCAATGCGCATTATCTACGCCTTTTTTTGATTCACCAAGACCCGGCTGCTACAAACGAATAGTGGGAGTTCTTTCTTACGAATATAAATGGAGGAAATATCCCTAGTACCTTTGTCCTCTGCAAAGATCATAAGATCAGATGGAGTTGGATTGATTTCTCGCATCTACTAGATCAGAGATCAGAGTCAGGGGAGCTCTCGTAAGTGAGCCTAAGTAAGTAGTGTGGTTCGAGCGGATCAGTCACCGCTGAGTTCTGCTTTCCTCGCAGAGTTGGTTTTAGCCGGAACCGCGCTCTTGCCTTCTTCTTGTGCCCCTTGATTATTGATCTGAATTCAAGTTAGATTAGAGAATACCGGTGCCTTTTGATCCACCCTTAGGTTTGAAAACTGTGGAGGTTCAGTTACAAAATGCAGTTTATGAGGCTGCTTTGTATGCCAGTGTGCAGGAAGGAGAGTTGGAAGATATACCTAGATCCCCCAATAGAGAAAAGAGCGAGCAGGTTACCTACTCTTGTGGTGGATGGCGGCACTAGAAGTTGATGCTTTTTATGGACGGACATAGAAATTCGATTTCCAATAGAGCTGCAAACGCTACTGTAAGCCGAAGACGAATGCTGGCCAAAAGTAAGCAAAGCAGGAGAGGCGTCGTTTCCTTCAGTTGGTCAACCAACAGGTCTCCTCACTCTAGCATTTCTTCTTTGTTCGGTCGCAAGGCAGGGAAATGGAGGATTTGTTTCTGCTCTGTCCTTTACCGCATCGATGGATTCAATTTCAGTGGATAGAGCTCAACCTGTTGCCATCGTCATTTCAATCACAATTCACTTGGTAGGTAGACGCTTGTTCCGACCTCCATAGTGGCACTTTGACCTTTTCTCAACAACATCTACTTCTAATCTGCTTGAACGGCCCTCTTGTCATTTGACCCAGAATTGAACGAGATGACACCCACCAATATCTTCCAACACAGGATCTCCCTTACAGGGCCGTCCTTCTCTCTTTCTTCCCAAGAACATCGGGGGTCTGTTCTCTGAACGAGTCAGCACCAGCCCCGTTACCAATACGGGGATCTCGGCCATGAGAACTTGTAGAACTTGTCTCTTGAATTGCATCCCCCCCTAGGCCGACCAGCTAAGTAGGACCCACTTAGCAAAACAGGTCTATAGGGCGCTAGGGAAGGGGTATAGAATGGTACTTGAATCTATCTATAGACATAGGATCCCCCAGCCACAGGAATCCATTGGTTTCTGTCTCAATTCGTCATTTGAACTGAAACTAACCACGAAGGGAAAAGAAAAGAAGGATTCTAGTTTGCCACTACTTGGACTCAACTTGGACTTTCGGAGGAGAAAACCATTTCCATTAATATATGACTCAGTCATAGCCAAGAGATCATCATTCTAATAACAAGGATCTAGTTTATATATCTCGAATTGGGTTCCATAAGATGCCAAAATAGTGGAAGTACCATCACGTCTACCTAAAGCAAATGGTTTCTATAGATTGAGAAATGGTTTCTATAGAATGAGATATAGTCGAATGTACCTTGAATACTTCACGTGCATTCTTCGCTTATAAATTTAGCCAAGATCCAAACATCTCAATCTCTTCATACGTTCTTCCTGTTGAACTCTTCTTTTCGCTCAACAAATGCAAGTTCGTCAGGGTTTGGTTACTAGTTTTCTTGGAAGGGTTTTCTCCCTTGATCTTTTCCCTTGTTTTATGATTGGAATGAAAGTAGGATTGTTTATCCAATCCAAACTATTTATTGAGGGAAAGTAAGATCAATAGTTGGCCCTATTGTCTGTGCTCTGTTCTGTTAAGGATTTCTGTATTGGAAACATAGGCATCCTGCTATTCCCTGCTCTAGTTTCAGTTCAGTCATAAACCTATTGCCCGGGTCCTTTGATACTTGATTTCCTGGGTTAACGGTACCTAGATTCCCCTTTGGCTTGATCTTACCTTGGATTTCTGATTGGAATACAGATTGGATAAACAAGAGGAACTTGGAAAAGAGGGTTGGCCAAAGCATAACGATAGTGCATTCAATCGATTCCACTCTAGTTTTTCATATCTTTTCCCTCAATAAATAGTTTATATATGAAAGAAAGTGCCAACTTATTGTTCTTGGAATGCTGATTTCCATGGATTTCTTCTTGGCATATCCCCCCTGATTTGATGACCTGGCTAAAACACCTATTCCTTTTTTCTGGAATTGCTGCCGAAAGCCTGTTTGCAGCATCCATAGCAATACGTGTTAGTACTCAATTTCTTTGATTTTCATTTGATGAAGTGAAGACACTTATCTATATACCATTTATAGAGTGGTAGAGTAATCTTGCAATGCGGCATGAATTGGATGACTTAATAGTTTTCTGCAGTTTAGTACTAACATGCCTGTGTGGTGAACTAACTACCTTGGGAAGCAACAAATATGCCCCCAATCACGCTGCCTATGTGAACAAATTCTAAAACTTTGCATAAGCAGCTTAATTAAGTAGAAAAACCTAATCGATAGCCTACTACTTATACTTCTTACTTTCACTTTGATTTATACTTTGACTTTCGATACCTCTCCCCTAGTGTACTCGAGAGCTTGAAGGGGAAGACAGACTAGAAGACTTCCACACCATAACTTCCTTCCTTGGCTGACTGCCTGGCCTTCAAGAAACTCGAAAAACTGTAATAACTCACTTCACTATGATAACTATCTTTCGAACAGGACTACTACTTAAAGGCTAAAAAGACCTACCGCGACTGGCTCACTTGCTTGAAGGACTAATGAAAACACGTCGAACTAGCTAAAAGGACGTAAGCTAACAGCGAAACTCAAACAAAAACGGATGCTGACTCCGATATAGATATTGAGGATTTTCTACAAGCCGCCGCCTCACCCTGCTCGCTTACTTCCCACATGCTTGCTTAACTCACTATCTTTTGGGGTAATACACTGTATAGATAGGAAAGAGATAAATGAAAGAAAAAGAAGATAGAAATGAATTGATAGAGTCAGATGATGTCACTAGCTTCAATGAAAGGACTAACGAGAACTTTGAAAGTTCTTCCTATCAGCATTAGTCAGCTTTCGAGTCCTTCAAGCGAGTGCCGCAGGGAAAGGAAGAGTATTTCATCATGGCCATTTATTAGGACTACTTGGATAAGTTAGGACAGTTTCTCTAAGGCCAGCTGTTGAGTTAGTCGGTTCATAGGTTGTCGTAAAATATGGGTGTAGGAAGCCTGGACTCTGATTACCGATTATGAAAGCGAGGACTCTTTTTCTCTCTCCCCATTAACGGAAAACTATCTTAACCTCCTTCAGCAAGTTCGTTATCTACAAGTAAGTTAGAGAATTCCTGTTGTCAAGCTAGTTATCTTATACAAGACTTTTCTATAAGGCCTGCAAGCAGGTTCAGGTGGAAGCAGGAAAGTAACACCACCTGGTTTTCTCACGGGTGTAACTCTTTCTCTTTTGCCCTTTATGCCAGCCTGTTCCCTAAGTAGGATAAGTTCATTGTGTTATTACAGGTAGTATTGCTCTCAAAGCTAGGAAGGAAAGGTAAGGAGCAAGCTTATTTACTAAGATCCTAGCGAGTGGAATACTTTGAACGAGCAGGGGAGCGAGCGGAGTACTTTACGCAAGTAGTGGTTTACCAGGAACTCGTATAAGAGCTAGTCATATAGTCCTTGAAGCATTATTCCTTTTATCGGTAGGGCTGTTAGCAAGGAGTTTGAAGCTTGAGTACTTTCAGCTTTCCTGTTTTAGCTAGGAATGAAGTTGGTTCAGAGGTGTCAAGTAGAGAGGTTAGATCTTCTCTTCCTTCTCATACTGCGAGTAATATCTCTACTACACTTTCCACTTTATGTTGATCAGTTTGAGCATGAGCAGCTCGTTCAGGAGCAGCCGCCCGTGGAACTCTTGTTTTGAGGAAGCAATGAACATTGTCTTTTTCCATTCTCAATAAATGAGGAAGGAGGGGTGAGGTCCTCACTTGCGAGTGAGGCAAGGCTTTCTTTTATAATACATCCTACCCGATTTTGGTTGACGATTGCGTTCTATTCCAATTATTCACTTGTTTTTCTTGTCACTGTGGCGAGACCAGATGAGAGAGAGAACTATTTTCCATTTCCAGACAGACCCCGAGCCGAGGTTGGAACAATTCTGTATTTTCTTGTTGGTTCCTTCTTTATTATTTATTCCAAGTTTTTCTCTTCCATTCGGTTCATTAGCTTTAGGAAAAATAGAAGCTGCGGAAATGCTCGCTTCTAAAAGGCTTAAAGGCTCTGATCAAGGCAATGAACATTTTGCACTTGGAAACTAATAAGAAAGGAATTCAAATCATAGTTCAATACAGACTTTTTCTCTTTTAAGAAGGGTGAAACTTTCCTTCCAATACTTGTGCGCTCTACCCATCTCTACTGAACAAACCCACTACACATCGAGTGGCAGGGTATGTGTGTAGGCCTTTTCAAGGACATTCGAAACAACATGTCGATAAATTGCTATAGAAAGTGGGGCTAGATCGAGAGTTCTGACCTTTTCGTGGGTTGGGTGATCTTCAAACTCTTGTTTTTCTAGCGAAAGAACGCCCTTCTGAGCGATGATCTCCTACAAGCGAGTATAGTAAGGTTGACTTCAATTGAGACAGAAATGTCACTGGTCAGCTCCTTAGCGTGACAATTAACACCACTTTCTTATTACCTAAGAGATTAGATAAGGGAAGAAGGCAGGCCAAAGCTTATAGATTCGGAGATCGTACTTCTAACGCTTTGTCTGAGTCAGTCCTACGACCCCTTCCGGCTGAGACACGAATCCTAGCCTATCTGAGTCGCAGAATGAAGGGCTCTTCAGAAGGCGCCACCCAAGTCTCCTTTGATACTTCGGAGTCAGGAATTTTTTTTCCAAGGAAGGCGGATTTTCTGCGTTCCGCAGCACGAACAGGGTGTACAGAAGATCGATGTGCCATCTTTCTAACCACCTTCATTTGTTGTATGATCAGTAGGGAAGGGAGCCTTTGATAAAGGGACCCCCAACCAAGAAATCTACTGTCTCAGAGCGACAGTCAAGCTCGTATCGCGGAACTAGAACATTTCTTTGATTGATAGGTCAGATAGGAAGCAGGCAAGCAAACCAAGTTATAGGTTTGGAAGTTAGAACTCGGAAAGGTTGTCCTGTGACTACCTTTGAAGTCTTTGGGTAGGACATCAGGCTAAGGTCTTATGATGAGCCACGCGCATATGAGGTTTACTGCAGCCCTAAAGCTCTGTCCCCTATCCTACCACTAGATCTCCTATGCCGGAACATGAACAGAGAAAGCTGTGAGTGTAGTCTTAGGAACGAACCCGGGGTTGCTCTCGCAAAAAGATTGTACTAAAGAAAGCTAGAAAGCTCAATTCCAAGCTTTAAACCTCTGGTCCACGGGTCGGTGAACGAATGGGTTTTGGGAAATAGAGAACATGGACTCGATTGAACAAAGGTGGCACCGGAATGAATAGCCCACTTGTTTCGGGCAAGAATGAATGGGACTGATCGACTCGAGTTACCGAGCGACCTCCACTCTTCGACTCGAGCTTTCGCTTCTGCTTTTCTCTTGTTTTGATTTATTAGCTTTTTAGGGAAAGAAGAGGGTCTGAAATACAACTATGTCTACGAGTGCCGCGAATGAACCTTCGATTCTTCCCAAGAACAAGGAGACACGAACTAAATAACTCGTATCAGGCTACGGGAATAGTGAACGGGAAGAAGGAACTAGTGAGGCTTTCGTTGGTCAAACAATATGCCCTCCTCACTTGAGGAGAGTGAAGGTCATGACTTATTGAAGCAGAACGTCAATTGGCCAAGAGAAGGGGAACTCCTTTCGTCGGTAACTATTGAATTGCCTATCTAACAGTGGAGCGAAGCGGAACGTTGAACGGGAAACTCGTGTCGTCGGTTATCCAATTTCCCTCCTTTCTGTTTCGACAAAGAAAACGTTTAGGTATCGGTAATAGGATTCCCACTATGATTTGCAGAAAAAGATAGATTCTATAATAATCCATAAATAATATATAGAATCAGGCTCCGTAATCAAGTGCTCGCTGTGAGAAGAAGATCTACAGGCATGTACCCATTTCTCCCTGCAAAATAAGTTTGAACCCGAGTGAGTATGGACCATACGCTCATCTTTCTTCTCAATCTACACCTCGTTCCGCGAGAGACCTATCCTCGTTTCAAAATAAAGGACCGTAGTGAGGATCGATCCCGGATAAGCGAGTCAGTGTAGGGATAGAGGCTGATGATTCTAAAGGTGATTTCTAACTACAAGATGACTTTATTTGAAAACGGAATCCAAATATCAACAAAAAGATGAATGGAAAGTCTTGTCGATATGAATTGATCTTCAACCCAATGACAATGCTTCGATTTCGATCTTGACTTCTTTCTTGGATGCCTGAAGTTTGTGTTCGCATTTCATCAAAGGAAAAGTGGGCTGTACCCACATGAAGAAAAGAGTTGCTCGTGTAAAAGCAATATCTTCTATTTGACTTATCTAGCCGTGTCTTGTCTTGCACATACTCGGCTCGGTGAATGGTTCATCTTCGATTGGCATGGTCCTTTGGATGTAAGAGATCTCGTTTGCTGGCCGGGCCCTTCCATGAGTTTAGATCTCTATGTATGAATCTCTTATGAAATCCCATACTTTTTATCATTTCAGAACGATCAGCATACTGTGTGACTTCTGCGTGACAGTTCTTGCATTTCGTTTGTTGCTTTGCATGAACATTTAGATATTGGAAAGCGAACTCCCTGAATTAGGAATTTCATAGATAGAGAAGGACGGGCAAAAAGAGAGAGACTGACTAACTACCCGGATCAATGCTGATTGACGACTGAATAAATAGCCGGAAGCAACAACTGCACGAGAGAGAAAGAGCGGATCCAACTAAGGAAATGCAGTACCTGTTCTGTCGGAGCTAATCATGCAAAGCTAGCGTAGCGCCAGCCGTCGAAGTGAATGAATTCGAAAGAACGCAGAAGTAAGGAAATGAGACGACTCTTTCTTGAACAATTTCATAAGCAGATCTTCCCCTCCACACCAATCACGAGTTTTTTTTATTCCTCTCGTATATCGTCGTCACGCCCTTAATGATAGGTTTTGAAAAAGATTTTTCATGTCATTCCCATTTAGGTTCGATTCGGATCCCTCTGTTGTTTCCCTTTCCTCCCGAACCTTTTCCTCGAAATGATAAAGAATCTGGTACACTCGAATTGTATTATTTAAGTGCTTATTGCTTGCCAAAAATCCTACTTCTACAATTGGTAGGTCACCGGGTTATTCAAATAAGTCGTGTTTTCTGTGCTTTTCCCATGTTACAACTTCCGTACCAATTCGATCGATCCGGAATGGATCGGTTAAACATTCTATTAGGGAGCCCGGTCTTGACTCTTCTGTGTGGTATTCATTCTCGTTCGGCTCTTGGAATCACATCCAGCAGTGGTTGGAACAGCTCGCAAAATCCAACCACTTCACCTACTTTATTGCCCCCAACCGTTTCCCGTACCTCTATAGAAACAGAAGGGTTTCATGTTCTTTCATCGATTGGGTATTCCTCTCCTTTTGTATCTCTTTATCCAATTTCGGTCTCGATTAGTTCACAAGATTGAATGGCCATAGCCATAGAAGAAGCTTCTCCTCCGGGGCGGGGGGACCGCCTGACAATTACAAAGAAACCTTTCAAAAGTGGATTTTGTGCTCTGAATATAAGGATTTCCCTGGTTTAAGGTGCAAGATAGACTCACTTCTTTCATTCCTGGAACCTGGGGAGATCCTATTCATGGTACGCACGTTCCCCCGGGACTTTTCTCTGCTCGAGATCTTGGAGCCCAAGGATATCCGAAATATCATTTCTCACTCGCACAAGCAGTGGAAGCCACCCAAAAGGGGGGGCTAGTAATTAATTAGTTTTTTTGGTAGGTTTGTATTGTTTCTCGAATTGGTAGGTTTCTCGAAGTAGTTTTAGTAGGTTTCTCAGGAAATAGAGATGCCGAGGCCCCTACTTACCTTATGGGTAGGTAGGGGGAAGGAAGAGTGGGTCAGAGGGCTTCCTTCACAGTGCATACCTCTCTTTCTCTTTTTAGTTTTTCTGGCGGACCGGTCGCGCAAGATCTTTGGTCTTCCCCCGGAACCGATGAAAAAGCGGGTCGCTTCTTATGGACTCGCTCAGAATGATTCTTTTATATCTAAGGAAAGGGGATGACATTATCGCCATTGATTGAATTCGTACGTCTATTGCTATCCCGGGCCGAGGAGAGGGGGTTTCGGAAGCCGTGCCCTTGTTGGTAAAGGAAGTAGGTTTTGCTTTTGAAGGTAGGTATTTCTGGAAGCAAGGAAAATAAAGAAGGAAGCAGGTACCGGTCTAGGGGTTGCCGAGGATACAGATAGTTGAAAAGATAGGATTGCAAAACTGGAAAGACCCGGAAGCAAGGATAAGAAAACAAGGAAGTTGGTTCTCGGTTGGTTGGCAAGCAAAGGGGGAAAGCTGGTTAAACAAAACTAGGGATAGCTAGCAGGTATTTTCTAAAGGTTCAAAAAGAAGGTATTTCAAAAGGGCTTTGGCAAAGGAGGTTCACCTTGCCTGCTTTCCTTGTCCTCCGTTCATCGATATCCTATACTGGATACCTTTGCCTTTTCCGAGTGGAGGCAGTAGGCTATTCTCGTTCTTAGCTTTATACGCCGAAACATGCCATTGCTTTGCCTTTGCCGAAACTGTTCCGTTGACATCCTTTGCCGTAGAACTTATCTTCTTGGAAAACGGAGGATATTACCTTTGATTTTGTTAGAGGAGGTAGGAAGCCGAGCATTGGGAACTAGCCGTTATAGGGTTTCGGAAAAAAGGGTTGATAACTCCCTTTGCTTTGTCAATTAAGAAAAATAGAATGTGCTTACCTTCGTGATATTCCCTTTTCTTTGATCCTTTCGGTTTTGAACTGCGCTTTGCCCGTACTAGGTCTTGAAACTTAGCTTCAACCTCTCTGTAGGAATGAAGGTTCTTGTCATGCAATTTATCGTATGATAATGAATCGAGTTTCGAAACACGGTTGTTGTAGGGAGTTATTTCTTTCTTAAAGGAAGGCTCTCTGCTCCATTGGGTGACGATTCAATGGTTCTATTCATCCTATTCCTAGGTCGATCCGTTAACTTGGGTTTTGTTTACCAGTTGGTTAGGTCAACTTGTGGCATAGCTGTATTGGACGCGATACGGTGAACGAGTCCCTTTTTGCTTTCCGATACTTTCTTGAAGGAATAGCATCTGAGTACAATAGTGTAGAGTTCCCCGCACTAAACATTGCAAAGAGTCTAAAAGAGGTGAAAGAGCTATAAAGAACTAAGGAAGAAGCCATTTGTAGCACTAAGAGGAAGATGTCTCACAACCAGCCTACGGATAATACATGCCGATATAGGAATGAAGCATGCATAAACTCGTAAGTCAATAGTGAATTTGGTTGCATCGAAGGCGGATAAATTCAATAATGAGGGCCGCCCGCAGATGATAGCAATTCGTCTTCACTAAGAGCTAACGACTAGAAATCTAGCAAATAGGACGCTTTTTCAATTGAATTAGTAAGTTATCCTGGTCTAGAGGGTGTTCTTCCTCCCCACTCTAGAGGCTAAACCAGTTAGAAAAGCGTCCCCCGGGAGTTTCGCAGTAGTAGATGACGTTCCTGGTACTAGTAGTCCATAGAACTAAGATTTGCATGCATGGTGGGTAACAGCATTGTATCTATCTTTTGCAGTCTGTAAATACGTATCCCAAAGTTGTAGATTCTGCTTCTTAAGGGCTGGGTGTCAAAGTCCTCAGTAGGTGGTTTGGTCCTTCAAATGCCTATCTGTTGTAGTAGTCCCCAAAGGCGGAGCTTTATTAGTTGTAGGTGGACGGACCTCAAGTCCTTTCCTTTCTCTAACGCTAATACCGCGGCCTGTCATGATTGCTGTCAAAGATGAAGGCCATACTGTAGTCATAAGATTGCGTGTCGTGTCGTTATTCTGTATCGTGTACAGATTCTCATATGTGTTGTCATTCCAGTACAGCTAATCCGTGAACAGCTAACCACCGTACTGTCAAAATGGGATAGGTTCGATCTATGGTCATGGAAGGCCTCCTAAAAAGATCTACTAAATTCATCGAGTTGTTCCAAAGAATCAAAGCGCCCAGTTATTAAGAAAATCCCTTGTCGGCTTTCCGTGAAATATTCGTTTGGCCGAGGACTTCCATAGCTGTTCCTATTTCAACTAGGTAGGCCTTCGGTATTCATGCTTCCTTCTATCAAGAGCATTGTGGCAGTACGAAATCCTTCCTCAGCCTTGTTTATAATTTTCACCGGGCATATCCGATTTTTGGACACTTGCTGCATCCCTTTTCTTGCTGCATTAGCTTAACCGTTCGCTTCTTTCCATTGCTTCAACGCTTGTTTCAAGCAATAGTCCAGAGTTACTAAAGTAGTTTGTCCTATTCAAAGCTATAATCAGTGACTAATATGCACACAACAATAAAGACTGTTGTTTTTTCTAGTGAGAAATCGAGTACTGTTTTTACACAGCTATAGCGTCTGAGAATTTTACAGAAAAGCAAGGTTCAAAGCCCACGGAGCGGTAGGTCGACATTCCTTCTTCTTTCCAAGCTTCTGGTGGTATCTATACCTTTCGAGACCAAGCCCTGCTACAATTCATTGCTGGAAGAGACTGCTAGATTTCTTTTTCATAGTTCGCTTCAGGGTTGTAGATAATGCTCTATCAAAGAGCGCCAGCGTACGTGCTCGAAAGCGTTAGTCAACTAGCTACTTGTCCTTGCTTTTCTCTAGTGTGCCCCTTCATTCAATCTCTAACTCAATGTCTACCCACATACCTTTCCTTTCTGAATCAGGAATAGCCGACTCAGGGTAAATGCTTTTCCCAGCTCAAAGGCGATGACTAGTAGATCCGGGGGTACCTAGAAAGCGAACAAATGTTCCCATGGTCATGATTGTTGACTAAACAGCCCTTTCTCTGATTCCCCTTGCCGACTTTGAACGAACTCATGCTTGAATGAGAACAAGCGATTTGCGACTTTGGTCCATGAATTATAAGATCATGAACAACCGATTATGCGACATCTCTCTTAGCTTATAGAAAGAGCGGAAATACTACAACCGATATTGCGACATCTAATCCAAACAGCGTATCAGCGACAACCCTATTCTTTCTTTCCTTCCTTGCTTATTTATTCTATTATTCAGCTTGCTGTTGCAAATAAGTAAAGTAGTTTGAAGTTCTCTCATATGCATTTGCATTTCATTTAGTGTTTAATATCCAAGAAAAATGAAGGCTGGCAACGCGCCCTCCCTTCTGCTACCAATCAAAGCGTGGAACTAAATCTCCTATTTTTCCAAGTGAAAGCCGGGCTGACGAATAACCAACCCGCAATGAATAAGGAAGGTATAGTAATGCTATGAATAACCCAGTATCGAATACTGGTAATAATATAAGCAGAAGAGCGTTCTCCCGTGCTTCCAGACATGCTGAGCTCTACCAATTTTTGTACATTCAAAAAGGGGAATTGATTCCTTCTCTAGATAGGGCGGGAAAACTAGACTATATAAGAGTTGATACATAAACGCACATATAGTAAGTATTTTGATCTTCCTGCGAGACTGTTCTTTTCGCTGGAGAAAGAGAACACTTCTTTTCACAGGATTTCTGTAAGAATCAATAGGGGCCGCGTATTGGTTACCAGCTATCGGAACACAGTATACGCCTTTGTCTCGCTTTCCTTCGAAAGTTCTTTATTATCCCTTAGCTACTAACCCCTTTCACTCTGCTTTTGGTAACGAACTTACGAACAGTCTTTGCTTGAGCAACTTCTTTTGTGGACAGCCTTTCTTAAAGTGGTCTCTCTCTTCTTTTCACAGGCAGAGGTACCAACCTATCTTTCTAAGGAAGACGGAGGGTAGGGCTAGTCACCCGCCGCTCTCTTACTCGTTACTCGCTTTTTGGTTGTCCATCTTTTGTACTCTTAGGTAGGTCGTCTTGAACTTGGGTTGGGGAGAACAATCTTTAGGAGGACTTACTTTCCGAACGAACAGTGTGAGTGCAGTGGCTAACAAAAACACTATTTACTATCTTCGGCTGGTACCGGCCTACTCTTCATTGATACAGGCTTCTGCACTTTTTCATGAAGACAAGCAAGAGCTATCATCTGTCTTGGAGTTCTACCATGAAGAAAGAGGATCTAATAGCTAAGAAATATTTGCAGCAGCTAATGAGCTGACAGAGCAAATAGGAAGGTACACAGAGATTAAAGACATTCATGTTATTACAAAAGTATGTTTCCAATACTGGGAGAATGATTATGCTGGTATGAAGAACCTCATGTCTTTGGTTGCCAGTATTAGCAGGATAGCCGCGCGTATTCAGCAGCCAGTTATATTGTCCAATAAATACTGGGTTACAAGCCAAGACTATTTTGTCAAGGATCCTGTCAGAGTAACATTGTGGTATAAGCCAATTACCCCGGAGTATTTGCCTTTCTTTACCTATTTTATTATAGATTTATTGCTTTCACATGCCATGAGATTTCTTCCTTTCTTATCGATTACGGCTAGAAAGAGAGGTTGGTGTGGTCCATACATCACTATCATAGATCCACTATGTACTGGTAACGTTAGCCTATTCGTAAATCCTCAGTACTGTACGTACTCGAGAGAAGTTGCTCCCTTCCATGACAAAGACTAGTTAAGTTTCACTATCTCCTTTCTCAACTCACTATATCCCAGCTGCACAAGAGTAGTCAATAAAATCATAAAAGTAAGAAGGAAGCAAAGCAAAGGATCGGATGTGGCGGGATACGAAGTGCACCGCTAAGCCAATACGAATGTATACATACGAACCCACGCCAATACTAGTAGTAGGGGTATTGAACTCAATTAAAGGTTAGGGCTCGGTTTCCGGTTGACTTTTCGAATCCTATCCTCTGTTTCTGGTTAAACCAATTAAATAGGAGTATCCACCCAACTTTCATATGCTGTAGTTCCTATACGCTAACGGGTTCATCTTTGCCCTGCTTCCTTGGCATTGAGGCTCACACCTCTCCTTAGTCAAATCTAGTTGTAGTGAAGTATAGAGATTTGAAAGTAGCTGGATGCCAAGAGCACTCTTATTCCTCGTCCATTCCGTATGGATTCTCAACCTTGGCCTACAAGCGGAACAAACTATGCCAGCTCAAGCTAGAACTCACTTAGAAGGTCAGGAAAGAGCGACTCAACAGGGGAAAGCCGGAGCGCCTTAGCAGCGCTTCATTGGCTCGCGTCAAGTCTTCCGCTCATTTGGTAAACATGCACATCCTAACCCCGCGAAATGCCCTGCAGGGAACATCCTCCTTTATCCTCTTAGACTTCCCCGGGCATGGAATTTAGAATCCTGGAGATCCTATCACTTACTTCGCCCGGCTGATCCATTCTCTGGCTTATCCCAAGGAGAGCCTGATTCGATCCTAAGGTCAAGTACCCTATTTATAAGTCGGACCCGGAGCTAAAAGATAACCTCTTTCTTCTTATGAATGGAAGGAAACATAAAAACTACGCTAAAACCGAGTGAATGTATGTCTTTTTATCCCTTTCTTTAATCGAGACTTTCATACAGTAGCAACAACTCTCCTTTCAAGTGAGCTAGAAGGGTATGTCAGAGCAGGTTGACAGGTAGGCTGGAACCTTAGGAGGTATAGGTAGGCTTAATGAATTGGTAATCGATCGGGCAATTCGTTAAACGATATCTGTATTATGAGTACCTCTTCTGAACCATACCGCTCTTCTGGTAAACGGTCAGAATCAGTAAAAAAATGAGTTCCTTCTTCAAATCCATCGGTCACATCCGCCTTGCGAACTGTATCGGTCAACTATAGGAAACTGGCTTGGTAAAGGTCAACGGTCCTGTTCAAGCATTGGCGCATAACGGGAGGCTAGCTCAGTAGATTAGTTCTTTAGTTTAGGAGTGAATGCTTTGCTTTCTTTTCTTTGATCTACTCGTTCATGAATTCCATCAAAATAGTAAATAGAAAGAATTTCAAATCACAAATCATACATAATAAGCAATTCTTGTGAACGAAAGAGATATCCGATTTGAGAGTAAGGACCTTCAAGCTGATTATGGTTAATCCGGTGATAAGACTGGCAAAGCTTCTTTGCTCTAGGTAGAGGCGGCTGTGCTTTTCATTTTCTTTGATCTTTCCGCGAGGGCCTCTGCTTTCCTCGAACGATGACTGAGGAAACACATCCAACCTCGAATGCTGAGACAAGACCGGGCACACTTCTATAATATAATTAAAGTAATATAAGAAAAGGGCCGAGAACTTTGATACCAGTGGAGTGCGATGACATGATGACAAGGCCTAATCGACCTTCTAGAGCAGATTCTCGACCTTAAAGAGCAGATTCTATACTAGACTTGTGGCTTCAGGAGATGAAAAGCTTGATGAACCCCGACCCACTAGACCAAGTGAGTGATGTTGCATTTCGAGCACAGGCACCTTTGACCTAGCTTTCGACAGAGAGAGACAAATGGGAATGCCAGGCACAACTCTTTGCTTTGAAGCATGAGAGAACGAGAACATTTCCACTGCTTTAGTTGCTAGAACCCCCGCCTGGAAGACAGCACTCATCCCTTCCTTAATTAAGTAGTACTAATCCCATTCCTTTAGAAACCTGTCCTTTCCAGTGGAATAGCTTGCAGAGTAGAGTGATTTCCTTGCTTCATAGGTTTCAGGTTCAGAAGACTCTCTTCCCCGTATACTGTATTTACTAGTCAGGCCCGGTGGAGCAATCTCGAATTCTCGTATATCAATGCTACATGAATGATTCACATAAGGGAATTCCAAGTGGGTCGAATAGGACTAGGGAGCTCGCTTCCATCTACTAAAAGTTCTCTACGGGTGGGGACAAGGTTGGTTTACAGTACAGACAGTTTCCTAGCTGGCACTTGAGAAGTGCTCGTCTAGTTTAGTGATTCCTAGCGTAGAACCCTTCTGTGTTGGAATAGTTTCCAGATTATGACCTTCTCTTTTGATTGAGTGAATAGCCATGCCATGGATTCTCTTTTCTGGGCTAGCTCTATACCATTTCCATAGTAATACTGCCTTGGTGAATCCCTTATCTTGTTTGCAGCATCATTCTCGATCCGCTTATTCCCTTCCCAAGAAGGAATCATATCCTACGGCTAACTCATCCTTATATGGCTCCCGGATCCTTAAAGAGAATCAAAGGCTATCTCGAGGGATGGTCAGAGAATCGGTTTATCTTCACGGCACTAGACGGCACCTTTATGAGTGCGTATAAGCTTGCTTTAGAGCTAGAGCGTGCATCTAAAATAGTTTCATATCCCTTTCCATCGATCTTTCTTGGTGCTGTAGTACCCATTCCTGCTAGCTTGATCTGGTGGCCTTCTCTTGGCCAGGACTATATATAATAGTTTATTGAGTGCTTCTTGGGTTGGTTCTCTTGAAGTGCATAGCCCGGCCCCTTTTCTCTTTCTTCCAACGGAAAGGGTTCTCTTCTCTTCTGGTATGGAGTTCGACTAGAGCCTGCCGCTTTTCCAGGTTTGGGTGTGGGTGGATCTCATATCTTAGAGGACAGGGCGGGGCTTATTCCCAAGGTCAGGTCCCATGCCGGTGGACTTGAAATACGATTCTATGGTCTCAAATAAATAATAAAGTGGATTATCCGTCATAGACAACTGTTTGAGCGTAATTTATCTTGAATAATAAAGTGGATTATCCGCAGATAATAATGCAGGGGGTTCTTCTTGTTTATGACGGATATCTATTTATCTTGAGTTAACACATAATTTATGGGTGTTGGAGGTGTGCTTTTACGGGGTGCTCTGGTGCCGCATACTGCGACCAGAAGAGCCTCTCCGAAGAACCCCCTCCTTCGGCTCGATAAAACTCCACAGCGTCTGATACACTGCGTGGCAAATCCGCAAAAGCCCCTGGGGAACTCCGAACCTGGGTTAGTAAAAGGTACTTCTTCTCCGCATACTTGCTTTGCATCTTAAATGCCTTACCCGCTGTGATCTTCTTGGCCTCCTGGATCTCCTGGAGGGCGGCATGGGCCTCATTCCATGCGGTCTCCACGCTCTGACGAGCCTTGGCAAGTTCGGTCCCTTGAACTGACGCATCATGCTCCATGGCTTCGCATTTTCTCACCGCATCATGGAGCTCCTAGTGGACTTCTTTGACCCGGGCCTGTAGCTTCCTACGGGTGGCTTGCTGCTAGACAGCCTGCTCCTTGGCCTCGCCCAGGGCCTTCCTCAAGGCCTCGACCTTGGTTGCGGCTTCTGCACATATCACAATACCACTGTCAATATACATCGCTTATCCTTTCCCGAACATATAGCAAGTCATTCCTCACCTTGCTTCTCCTGGAGCCGAACCTTAACCTCGCCGAGCTCGTTCTCGGTCTGCTCCAGCCTCCACTTCAGCTCGGAGACCTCGGCAGCATGCGAGGTCGCGACCAACAGGGACGCCTTCTTATCGACAAATATTCAGATAGCCTCTTATAATTAAGGATTGATCCCCTGTCCGGTTCTCCTCGCCGAACACCGGACAACATCTCAGGGGCTATGGACTATACGGTTTTTTTCCTCTTTTCTTACCTCGAAACTTGTTAACAAGCTGATGCAGGCTTCTTTCAGTCCGCTCTTGGCAGACTGAACCTTCTCGGTCACCGCACCCATAAGGATACGGTGCTCGTCCACGACGGAGGCGCCTCGTAGCACCCCCATCAGGTCATCTGGTGCCCCTGGATGGACAGGAGCCACCGGTGGAGGCGACGCACCCCCTCCTTCAAAGGGGGCTGCTCGCCCGACTCCGGAGCCACATTGGTCTCCGGAATCATATTCGGCTAAGGGCCGAACTGGATACGGCCCTCTTTGCCAGTCTCCATGGGGATTGACTCCCCCATGTGTCCGGCAGTGGAGGTCCCGCCTTGTGGTGCCTCCCGGACAACGTCCTGGGCTCCTCCCCTTGGAGCGGGCCTCCGGGATAACACTTCGGTGTCGTACCTGGCCCCAGGGGAGTAAGCGGGCGGTGGCGACATGCACACCATCTCTGACGGAGCCAACGAACCTCCAGATGAGGATCGCTGGATAAGGTCACCGGCCGGACTGCAACAATGTGGATTAACCATGTTAGAATAATAAAAAGAAAGGGCTGGTTGTGCGCATGAATAAGCCATGCAACTTATGATGCGGCCTGGGGCCTAGTGCGGGGGCGATGTTCCGGGCTACTGTCAACGTCCCACGCGGTGTCGACCTCTAGGGCGCCCTTCCCCTTTTTGGGCGCTTTCGCCTCCAGATGTGCCGAGGCCACCCTCTTCTTCTTCTCCTCAGGAGGAGGGTTGTTTTCCTCCTCCTCCTCTTCTTCCTCTTCGTTGTCCTTAGGGACAGAGGAAGGGGCCTCGTCGTCTTCGGACGTCGCATCCGAAGTGCCCTTGCGACGGGGGCCACTCTTGGCCCCCTTGGCTTTCTTCTTGGCCTTCTTCTCCTGTGCCATATAGGGCGCTGGTACCAGCATCTTCGCCAAGCGCGGGATGACTGGTTCTTCGGGCAATGGAGCCGGACACTGGATCCGCTTCGCCTTCTCCACCCAGTCCTCAGAGAGCAATACTAAGATCTCAGACATCCTCCTCGAAACATTTAAGTTGAGAGTACGTCAAAAGTAACATACCTCGCTGGCGGGGTGGTTACAATTGTGACCACGGTCTGAGTCTGTGGCCGGTGGCTTCTCGTTTCCCTTAAAGAGCAACTTCCAGGCCCCTTTGTAAGAAGTATCAAAGAGCCTTTTTAGGGTCTGGTGCTTCTTCGAATTAAACTCCCATAAAGGGCGGCTTCGGCGCTGACACGGGAGAATCCGGCGGATTAGCATCACCTGGATAACGTCAACAAGCTTGATGTCCTTGGTCACCATGCTTTGAACGCGCGTCTGCAGCGCTATCAGCTCGTCAGGTGAACACCAGTCCGGACTCTTCTCGACCCAGGAGGTGAGTCGCATGGGAGCACTGGAGCGGAATTCGGCAGCGACGGCCTAGGTGGTGCCGCGAGGTTCTGTAATGTAGAACCACTGCTTCTGACATTCCTTTACTGTCTCCACAAAGGTGCCTTTGGGCCAGGAGATGTTGGATATCTTGCTCACCATGGCCCCTCCACACTCCGCGTGCTGGCCATCCACCACCTTCGGCTTCACGTTGAAGACTTTGATCCACAACCCGAAGTGGGGATGGATGCGGAGGAAGGCCTCGCACGCGACGATAAACGCTGAGATGTTGAGGAAGGAATTCGGGGACAGATCATGGAAATCTATCCCGTAGTAGTACATCAGCCCGCGGACGAAAGGGTGGAGTGGAAACCCTAGCCCGTGGAAGAAATGGGGGATGAATACCACCCTCTCTGTGGGCTCCGGCGTGGGGACAACTTGTCCCTCGACTGGCAGACGATGGGTGATCTCCTTCGCCAAATATTCGGCCGCCCGGAGCTTAGTAATGTCCTCCTCCTTGACGGAGGAGACCATCCACTTGCCCTGACCACCAGATCCAGACATGGTTGCTTGAGTGGAAAGGAGATGAGAACTTGGGTGCTGGAGCTTGAGATCGGAAAGGCGGAGGCAGAGATAGAGCGTGAGGAAAGGAAGAGGGAATCCTTATCCCCTTATAAAGGCAGCAAATATTAAACGCCTCCTCACTCGCCTTAGGATTCGCCTGTTCCCTATGGCTGTGTAAAATGACATGGTTGAGTTACCCATGCCCGCATTGATGAGAATCCCGCAATAAGGGGGGCACGATCTCTGTTTCGACAAGACGTGCCAATAGCAACCGCGTCTTGAAGCGTGGGATGGCAGAAGAAAAACGGTTCAAAATTAAAACCGGACAGACGTGATGTCATGTTGAAAAAAAAGCTGTCAACAGATTAGATTCGTGCAAATATTATATTCTCTCTACGGCTGTGTATGGTGTGCGTAACAGGTCAGGATACTATCATTGCATCCGAAGACTATCTTGGAGTTCGGAGAAAAGGGGAACCCGCCTTGCAATTCCGAAGACAATCTGCACGCTAGACTCCTCGTCATTGAAAGCCAGGTTCAGGGGCTACTGAGGGAGTCCTGGACTAAGGGGTCCTCGGGCGTCCGTCCTATTATCCTTTGGGCCGGACTAATGGGCTGTGAAGACATGAAGGCCGAAGACTACACCGTTGGACTCTACTTGGCGTGGACAGCAAGCTTGGCGACCAAAGATTCCTTCTTATGTAACCGATTCCATGTAAACCCTAGATCCCCTCGGTGTCTATATAAACCAAAGGGGATAGTACGGAAAGGACAACACATATACTCATTACCATACCCAC
Organism: Triticum urartu; assembly: GCF_056163025.1. Classification (NCBI taxonomy): domain Eukaryota; kingdom Viridiplantae; phylum Streptophyta; class Magnoliopsida; order Poales; family Poaceae; genus Triticum; species Triticum urartu. Next base: position 331,875,586 of record NC_141873.1, on the reverse strand, counting down.
ATAGGCTAGACTTCTAGGGTTTAGCCATTACGATCTCGTGGTAGATCAAGTCTTGTAACACTCATATTCATCAATATTAATCAAGAAGGACGTAGGGTATTACCTCCATAGAGAGGGCCCGAACCTGGGTAAACATCGTGTCCCCCATCTCCTTTTACCATCGATCCTAGGCGCACAATTCGGGACCCCCTACCCTAGATCCGCCGGTTTTGACACCGACAATCGCCGCGGGCCATATGAATGTGGAGAATGAAGTCTTCAATCCACACCGCGGGGTCCGTGGTTCCATCGTATGATTCTATATTCACGGGTTTGAACTCTTCTGGGAATTCATGATCCATGACCTCATCAGTGAAGCAATGAGGGTGTGCAGCGCCTCTATATCGGGCTGTATCGTGACGTAGCTCTGATGGAGTTCATCTGCGGTTTTCAGCCCACGCATGACTAAGTTTGTCACGTCCGAATAGGTGGTCATCGTCGCATGTCGAGGCACATCCTCACGATCAGTAGATTGATCTTGTATGTCCTGCTTTATTGTTCAGGTTTTGCCGGAAGTCATATGTATGCCTGTGGGCTAATTTACCTCTACCTATGCGATGAGGCAGGGTGAGCTGTTGTTCGGCGTGAGTTGTCATTTTGTCCTGACCACGTGGTGGTCGGTCGGCCGCATTGTACGATGGTGGTATGTATTCCGGCGCCTCCTCATCAAACCGAGGTAGCAATTTGCGCTTTGGGTAGCTTTTGATTGGGCGCTTGAGGCCGTATTCTTCGGCTGCTAGGACATCGGTCCATTTATCATTGAGCAGATCTTGGTTAGCTTGAAGTTGCTACTGCTTCTTTTTCAGGCTCCTTGCAGTGGCTATTAGCTGGTGCTTGAAGCGCTCCTGCTCAAGAGGTTCCTCAGGCACAATGAAATCATCGGTGCCGAGGCTCACCTCGTCCTCAGAGAGCAGAAGATAACTTCCGTCCTCTGAGTCTTCGTGCGTGGCCTGTTTACCAGGGCTGACCTGCCCATCTTCCTGTCCATCTTGTTCATTAGTTGTATCAACGGGGTCTTGGTTGTCCTGGCACCTTCTAGAGTGTTATGTTCTCCTGTGTCGGTGTTGTTGTCTTTACTGCGGCATGACTTAGAGCGGCGCCGCTGATGCCGGCACTTGGATTGTATTTCGGAAGGCTTATCCTCAGCTGGATCTTCCTTGTCATCGCCATTGTCCTCCTTTGGTGCATCCACCATGTACACACCGTACGAGGAAGTGGCTGTCCAGGGTCCGGTGAACGGCGGGTCCTGGGCCACTTCTTCTCCGGCATCGTCGTCCATACCGTCGATGTCATCGGAGCCGTAATCGAGCATGTCAGTTAAGTCTTCGACAGTGGCTATAAAGTGGGTGGCGAGTGGGGAGCGAAATTCCCTATCATCAGCTTCTAGTTCGAACCGGATATAGTTCGGATGTGAGTCCCCCACCAAGGATAGGTTCTTTAATGAGCTTAGCACATCGCCCAAGGATGAGTGCTAGAAGATGTCTGCGGCGCTGAACTCAAAGATCGACAAACGACCAAGTTCGGCATCCGCGGACTCACATGGTTCGGAACTTACACCCAGAGACGAGTCCGGGGTTCCAGTGACAAGAATATTGTGTGAGTTTAAGTCCATGTGCGGCTCCAACATCGGGGAATCTGTGGCCTCCATGGTGGGGTTGAGTCTCCAATCCTTGGATGTCGCGGCGTGCTCTGGATCTAAGGCCAGAGTGGTCACAGGAGCTATCTCCTGGATGCGGTCTGACGATAGATTTAGGTCATGTTCGTCAAGGTGACCAGGAGCGGTCGCCGCGGTCTCGGATCCGGCAAAGATCAAATCTCCACGGATGTCCGCAACGTAATTCAAGCTCCCAAATCTGACCTGATGGCCAAGGGCGTAGCTATCGATCTGCTCCAGGTGGCCAAACAAGTTGGCCCACAGCGCGAAGCCGCTGAACACGAAGATCTATCTGGGGAGGAAGGTTTCTCCTTGGACAGCGTCACTATCGACGATTGAAGGTGCCATCGAACCTTTTGAGGATGGCACAGTGGAACTCTCAATGAAAGCACCAATGTCGGTGTCAAAATCGGCGGATCTCGGGTAGGGGATCCCGAAATGTGCGTCTAAGGTCGATGGTAACAGGAGACAGGGGACACGATGTTTACCCAGGTTCGGGCCCTCTCTATGGAGGTAATACCCTATGTCCTGCTTGATTGATATTGATGAATACGAGTATTACAAGAGTTGATTTACCTCAAGATCATAATGGCTAAACCCTAGAGGTCTAGCTTGTATGGCTACGATAATGAATATCCCTCCCCTCTGGACTAAGTCCTCCAGTTTATATAGACACCGGGAGGATCTAGGGTTACACAAGGTCGGTTACAAAGAAAGGAATCTACATATTTGGTCGCCAAGCTTGCCTTCCATGCCAAGGAGAGTCCCATCCGGACATAGGTGCAGTCTTCGGTCTTCGTATCCTCACAGCCCATCAGTCTGGCCCATGGCTAACAGGTCGGATGCTCGAGGACCCCTTAGTCCAGGACTCCCTCAGCCAAAGCTCCTCCAGAGGTGATACTATCTTGTAGCGACCAGACCTCAAACAGTCTGATCTCTGTGCTCCGGTGTCATCCCTGGATCAGTAATGCTGACACCACATAGTACTCGGAGGATTTATAGCAGAGTAGCAATCACACACTTATTACATCGAGTGTCTCAAAAGAGAACTTATTACAATAAATATGGCTTAAGGCCATCTAATAACGATAACAGCGGAAGGCTTGGAAGATAAGTGAGTCCATCAACTCCAACGGCATCACTGAGTATAGAACCACGACCTAAAAACTCCTTAATCGTCGTCTAAAAAGTCTGCAACATTAACGTTGCAGCCCGAAAACGGGTCAGCACATGGAATATGCTCGCAAGGTAACACATAGAGAGTAATGAAATGAAACAGGTATACTATATGCATATTTGGCTGGTGGAAAGCTCTATGGTTACAGTTTTTCGTAAAGCCAATTTTTCCCTACTTCAAAGAAATACAATTTAATTACTATCATGGTGGTTGTTAAACATTGAGAATGGTTGACAGCATTCTCAATCCCAATTAAATAACATCATTAAACCCAACAAAATTAATTTAGAGTAACATGTTGAGATTCACATGAAAATCCAAGTACTAGATACTCAAGATGTCCATAACCGGGGACACGGCTAACCAAGATTAGTTTATTACACTCTGCAGAGGTTTGCGCACTTTTCCCCACAAGACTCGATCGCCTCCGTTTGTTTTCTCGCACTACATGGTGTTTGAGAAGACGGATGACCGAGACATAGTCTTTCAGAAGCGCTAGCACCTTATGATCGGGTAGACCGTACCACCTACATCCCCTACATCTGCTAGTCTACCACTATAAGAGTTCGCACAACTTAGTCAACTATGCTAGAGCCCATAATAGCTTGTGGCTGCACACTGAAGTTTCTAGTATGAATAGTCTCATGATCCCTTTGAGCCTGGGTGGCGGTCCAAAAGAAAACACGCAAGTCCTGGAATACCCAGGTGCCTCAATCCACCCAGATGTGTGTTTAAGTTGCCACCTTAGATAAACCATTAATTAACAATCTCACATCTGTCATGGATTTCACTCACCCAATCCACGTCTACTAGCATAGCATGGCATAATAAGCAAACGTAGAAGTAACTCCCAAAGGTTTGATAATAAACAGGTAATAGGTACTACCTCATCTACTTCCCATCCCACAATTTAATTAGATCCTAATCATGCAATATGTGAGGATTGATCTAATGCAATAAAACTAGGTAGTAGAAAAGGTATGATCAAAGTGTTACTTGCCTTGCTGATGATCCGGGAAACCTAACGATTCGAAGTAACAGGCTGCGCACTCCGGGTACTCTACCGCGGACAAACAAACAAGCATACAATAAGTACTCATCTAATGTACAGGTAAAACTCAAATAAGAGATCTAACCAGAAGGTTCAACTTAAGAACTCTGGTTGGCAAAAAGAATCAAATCGAACGAAGCAAAGAAAGTCAAACGGCGAAAGAAAACAACTTCGTTCTAGTAATCTGGATCTAAGTCAAATTTTACAGTAGAAAAATCTTGTTTAAGTTGATTAAACGGATAGAGGGTTTCGAGACGAAACTCTAGGCGCTTGAATCGTCTGATTCCGATAAACGAGCGAAAAGTTATACTAAAACGAAAATCGGATCAGAAATCGCGATCAGAAAATAACCGCGGAAAATCCGACGAAAAAGAAAAACGACAAACGGATTAATTCGTTAATTAACCTAATCCGAAAATAATAAAATAAATAAAAAAACCAAAAAAAACCGACGAAAACCAATCGGTTTTTTAAAAAAACCGGCAGGGATTTCGAGGCGGCGGCGAACCTCGGGCGACGCGCGTCGCGGCGGCGGCGGCGGCTCCGGCGGGCGGGTGGGCTGGCGGCGGCGGTTATGGGCTGGTTTCGTTTTATATATATATATATAAATACGCTCGGAAGAAAAATAAAAAGAAATACTAAACGGACTCCAAAAATCCCGAAATAAATTTTCCCGGACTTCTAAAATCAAGCCCGACAAAGTGAACATTTATTTGGGCCCTAAATGCAAATTTGAAAAACACGTATTTTTCCTAAATTCAAATAAAAATATCGAAAAACTCCGAAATAAATCTTATTTGATTTTATTATTAAATCTTCAATATTTCTATATTCTGGGAAAGTCATTTTATTCCCTCTCAAATATTTTTGTAATAGAAATAATCGATGATAAAATAAATAAAATCAAATGATCCTATTTTCAAAATTTGAGAAAACTCAAATATGAAAATAACGAAATCCCCAACTCTCTCCGTGGGTCCTTGAGTTGCTTAGAATTTTCTAGGATCAAAACCCAAAAGCAAATAAAATATGATATGCATGATGATCTAATATATAACATTCCAAATTGAAAATTTGGGATGTTACAAACCTACCCCCCTTAAGATGAATCTCGCCCTCGAGATTCGGGTTGGCTAGAAAATAGGTGAGGGTGGTCCTTGAGCAAATCTTCCTCTCGCTCCCAGGTGGCTTCATCCTCCGTGTGGTGGCTCCACTGAACTTTGCAAAACTTGATAACTTTGCTGCGGGTAACTCGGCTGGCAAACTCGAGGATCTTAACTGGTTTCTCCTCGTAGGTCAAATCGTTATCCAACTGAATAGTTTCCAAAGGCATTGTATCTCTCAATGGTACGTCAGCCATCTCCGCATGACACTTCTTTAACTGAGAAACGTGGAACGCATCATGTACTCCTGACAATCCTTCGGGCAATTCCAACTTGTAGGCCACTTCTCCCATACGCTCCAAAACTCGATATGGTCCTACAAATCATGGTGCTAACTTCCCTTTAACTCCAAAACGATTTGTTCCCCAAAGTGGAGATACTCGAAGATAAGCTCTATCTCCGACTTCGTAAACTGTCTCCTTGCGTTTAGAATCCGCATAACTCTTCTGTCTGGACTGGGCTACCTTGAGCCTATCGCGAATCAATTTCACCTTCTGTTCAGACTCTTTAATCAAGTCAGGTCCAAACAACTGGCGGTCTCCAACTTCGTCCCATGACAACGGTGTCCTGCACCTCCTTCCGTACAAAGCTTCGAAAGGGGCCATCTTCAAACTGGTTTGGTAACTGTTGTTGTAAGAGAACTCTCCATATGGCAAATTATCGTCCCAACTATATCCATAATCTAGCGCACAAGCTCTCAGCATATCCTCCAAAATCTGATTTACTCTCTCGGTCCGTCCATCTGTCTATGGATGAAAAATTATACTAAATTCTAGCTTGGTTCCCAAAGTTTCGTGCAACTGCTTCCAGAACTTTGAGGTAAACTGGGTTCCTCTATCTGATACGATACTTCTCGGAACTCCATGCAGACATACTATTCTAGTCATGTATATCTTTGCCAACTTAGCACTGGTGTAAGTGGTCTTTACTGGGATGAAATGAGCTACTTTCGTCAATCAATCAACTACAACCCAAATTGAGTCATAGCCTGAACGAGTCCTGGGCAATCCCGTGATAAAATCCATGCCTAACTTATCCCACTTCCATTCGGGTATCGGCAATGGTTGTAACAATCCTGCTGGCTTCTGATGCTCTGCCTTTACTCTCTGGCATACATCACAAACTGCTACATACTCCGCAATATCCTTCTTCATTCCCGTCCACTAGAAAATATCCTTCAAATCCAGATACATCTTGGTATTTCCTGGGTGAATTGAATATAGTGAGTCGTGTGCCTCTTGCAGTATCAACTTCCTGATCTCCGAGTCATTGGGCACATAAACACGGTCTTCAAACCATAGGGTGTCGTGCTCATCCTCACGAAATCCTTTAGCTTTTCCTTTGCTCAGTTTCTCCTTTATAGTGGCAATCTCTTTGTCAGTTTTCTGAGCTTCCCTGATTCTGTCCATCAAAGTTGACTGAATCTCCAATGCTGCTACATAGCCTCTCGGAACTATTTCCAAACATAGTTCACGAAGATTTTCTGCTAACTCCTTGGGTATTTCTCCCGTCATTAACGTATTGACATGGCTCTTACGGCTTAATGCGTCATCTACTACATTAGCCTTTCCGGGGTGATAATGCAATTTCATATCATAATCCTTGATAAGCTCCAACCATCTCCTTTGTCTGAGATTCAACTCCTTCTGTGTGAAAATGTACTTCAAACTCTTATGATCCGTGTACACCTCACAATGATTTCCAATGAGGAAATGTCTCCATGTTTTCAAAGCATGCACTACGGCTGCTAACTCCAAATCATGCGTAGCGTAATTCAACTCATGGGGCTTCAGTTGTCTTGAGGCATATGAAACAACTCTCCCTTCCTGCATAAGCACTGCTCCAAGTCCTCGACGTGAAGCGTCGCAATACACCTCATAATCTTTGGTCTGGTCTGGCAAAATCAACACTCGTGAGGTAACCAAACGTTTCTTCAACTCCTGAAAACTAGCCTCACATTCCTCCGTCCATATGAACTTGGTATCTTTCTTCAACAACTCTGTCATAGGCTTTGCAATCTTTGAGAAATTCTCAATAAATCTCCGGTAGTATCTTGCGAGTCCAAGAAAACTCCGGATCTCTCCAACTGTTGTTGGGGCTTCCCACTTGGTCACGGTTTCAACTTTAGCGGGATCTACTGCTATACCTTCTCCAGATATAACGTGTCCGAGGAATCCTACTTCCTTCAACCAAAACTCACATTTGCTGAACTTGGCATATAATTGATGTTCTCTCAGCTTTCCAAGTACCAAACGCAAATGCTCCTTATGTTCCTCTTCATTCTTCGAATAAACCAGGATATCATCAATGAACACTACGACGAACTTATCCAGAAACTCCATAAACACTTTGTTCATCATGTTCATAAAATAGGCAGTGGCGTTAGTCAGACCAAATGGCATAACGGTATACTCATACAGCCCATACCTGGTGGTAAAAGCTGTCTTCGGAATATCCTGTTCTCGAATCTTCAACTGGTGGTATCCTGATCGCAGATCGATCTTGGAAAATACCTTAGCTCCTTGCAATCGATCAAACAGATCGTTGATCATTGGTAGTGGGTACTTGTTCTTGATCGTTACTTCATTCAATCCTCGATAATCAACAACCATCCTTAACGACCATCCTTCTCCACTAGTAGTACTGGCGATCCCCAAGGTGAAGAACTTGGGCGAATATATCCCTTATCCAGTAACTCCTTAATCTGCTTCTTAATTTCCACCAAATCCTTTGCTGGCATTCTATATGGTCTCTTTGATATTGGCCCTGTGCCTGGCAATAGCTCAATCAAAAACTCAATATCTCTATCTGGTGGCATGCCTGGCAACTCCTCTGGAAATACATCAGGGAAATCCCTTACCACTGGTACTTCCTCCTGCACGACTCCTGTTAGGCAATTTACTTGGGTCCTCTTTGGCACATGCCGGGATACATACTTGATCATTCTCCCTTCTGGTGTGGTAAGCAAAATTGACTTGCTAGCACACTCAATATTCCCTTCATACTTTGATAACCAATCCATGCCTAATATCACATCCAATCCTTGAGATTCCAATACTATTAGGTCTGAGGGAAATACATAGTTACCAATCCTTAATGGTAACCGATCACACCATAGACTAGCCACATACTCTACTCCTGGCGAGGTTACTAACATGGGTGACCTAAGGGCTTGGGTTGGTAGGTTATACTTCTCCACAAATCCCCTTGAGATGTATGAATGCGATGCACCAGTATCAAAAAGAACGAGTGCAGTAAATGACTTAACCAAAAACTTACCTATTACTGCATCGGGCCGAGCTTCAACCTCCTCCACGCTAACGTGGTTCACCTGTCCCCTGTTGAAAGGGTTCGCCTTCTTCCCAGAACTTCCATTGCCATTTTGGCCTTCAGGACATTCATTGGCATAATGTCCTGGCTTCGAACACTTATAGCAAGTGACTTGGCTCAAGTCCTTCTTGGCTGGGGTTGAGGGGTTGGTGCGGTTCTGACCGTTGCTTCCTCCATTGCCATTACAATTCTTGGTGCCATTGTGATTGTGCGAGCTACCTCCTCCATGGGTATGCTGAAAATGTCCTCCCGGTCTAGGGGTAAAACATGGCTTCTGCTGAGCTCCTGAATTATACTTTCCTTGTCCATACTTCCTCTTGCGGTTCTCAATTTGCTGCTGCTTGCCTTCGATCATAAGAGCACGATCTACCAACTCCTGGTAGTTGTTGAAGGTTGCTACCATCAACTGCATGCTCAACTCATCATTCAGTCCTTCCAGAAACTTCTCCTGCTTAGCTGCATCCGTAGCAATGTCATCTGGGGCATAACGTGCTAACTTACTAAACTCCTCCACATACTGGCCAACTGTCCGTCCTCCTTGGCGCAAGTTACGAAACTCACGCTTCTTCATGGCCATAGCTCCTGCAGAAACATGGGCAGTGCGAAAAGCCTGCTGAAACTGGTCCCGCGTGACAGTGTCGACAGGGAAAGTGGCTGTGAAATTCTCCCACCATGATGCTGCGGGTCCTTCTAACTTATGTGCGGCAAACTTCACCTTCTCCACATCTGTGCATCCTGCTGTGGTCAACTCCCTAGCTGTCTTGCGGAGCCAATCATCTGCTACTATCGGCTCGGTGCTACTGGAAAACACCGGCGGATTTAGCCTAAGAAAACGGGCTAAGTGGTCAACAGGTGGTGGTGGTGGTGGTGGGTTGTTGTTGTTGTTCCCCTAATTCTGATTCTGAACTAGCAACTGCATCAATGTGTTCTGCTGCTGGATCAACTGGGTGAGCTCCGGCGGAAAGGCAAATCCGGGGTCACGTCTCGGAGGCATCTGAGGGTTTAGAAAAGATGAGATATAAGAATAGAGGGGGTCTAAAGAGAAAACACTACCCATATGCACATGAGGCAAAAGCAAACAATTCACTTCATTCAAACAAACAAAGGCATACAATCGATCTAACTATCGCAAAGTGCTCGGACTACTATATTTACATGGTGGACTACTACTACTGATGAGGTGGTCTACTAGAAATATTCTACGGTTGTTGACTCCATGATATCTGCTCTTGCTTCATCAACATAGTCATCATCGCTACTGTCTGCTTCCGAGTCGGTGCCGTCGATGATGATGTAGTCTTCCGGGCTAATCTCCTTTGGTTCTTCGTCTTCATCTACTAGTGTCGGGCCTCCCATAAATATTCCAATCTTCTTGATCAGGTCGTCATTCTTCTCCACCAATACTTCAATTTCTTCTTCATAATCTTCACGTGTAGCCTTGAGTTCTTCCTCCAGTTCCTTGAATCTAGTCTTAGCCTTCTTCAGATCTATCATGTTGGCGCACATCTGATTCTCCTGTCGTCGAATGTGCTGGTTTAACTCTTGGATAAAAGATGCAATTGATCTATCTTTCCTAGTGCTGATCATCTCCCAGTGTTCATCTCGGCGCCCACAAATCTGGTATATAGTATCCTTAAGATCCTTGCGGTAGACTTCTCCAATGCGTCCCATGGCGATGTGGGCTGCCATGCTCTTTCCTAGACTCCAAGTTGGTGCATCAAAAGAAAACTCTATGGGCTCAGTGACTGGCATGAATGTCCTTCCTGGAACTTGAACTTGAATCATCCAGCGCTCTTCTTCAGGTAAAGTGGCGTTGTAGGTTCCCGTGAAGCTTGGTACTCCTATGTTCAGATATCTAGTGACTTCCTTCAAGTCGCGTCCAAAGGGTGTATCTTCATCTGGTTGCGTAAACTTGTTCCTTGCATCCGCCATCCTAAAGAATAGAAAAGATGAGAGGTCAGAAGAGAAGAGAGTGAGTAGTGATCTAGGTCTTTAGCTCAGTGGTCGTGTCCTACAGTCAGCGTGTGCTCTGATACCATCTCTGTAGCGACCAGACCTCAAACAGTCTGATCTCTGTGCTCCGGTGTCATCCCTGGATCAGTAATGCTGACACCACACAGTACTCGGAGGATTTATAGCAGAGTAGCAATCACACACTTATTACATCGAGTGTCTCAAAAGAGAACTTATTACAATAAATATGGCTTAAGGCTATCTAATAACGATAACAGCGGAAGGCTTGGAAGATAAGTGAGTCCATCAACTCCAACGGCATCACTGAGTATAGAGCCACGACCTAAAAACTCCTTAATCGTCGTCTGAAAAGTCTGCAACATTAACGTTGCAGCCCGAAAACGGGTCAGCACATGGAATATGCTCGCAAGGTAACACATAGAGAGTAATGGAATGAAACAGCTATACTATATGCATATTTGGCTGGTGGAAAGCTCTATGGTTACAGTTTTGCGTAAAACCAATTTTTCCCTACTTCAAAGGAATACAATTTAATTACTATCATGGTGGTTGTTAAACATTGAGAATGGTTGACAGCATTCTCAATCCCAATTAAATAACATCATTAAACCCAAAAAAATTAATTTAGAGTAACATGTTGAGATTCACATGAAAATCCAAGTACTAGATACTCAAGATGTCCATAACCGGGGACACGGCTAACCATGATTAGTTTATTACACTCTGCAGAGGTTTGCGTACTTTTCCCCACAAGACTCGATCGCCTCCGTTTGTTTTCTCGCACTACATGGTGTTTGAGAAGACGGATGACCGAGACATAGTCTTTCAGAAGCGCTAGCACCTTACGATCGGGTAGACCGTACCACCTATATCCCCTACATCTGCTAGTCTACCACTGTAAGAGTTCGCACAACTTAGTCAACTATGCTAGAGCCCATAATAGCGTGTGGCTGCACACGGAAGTTTCTAGTATGGATAGTCTCATGATCCCTTTGAGCCTGGGTGGCGGTCCAAAAGAAAACACGCAAGTCCTGGAATACCCAGGTGCCTCAATCCACCCAGATGTGTGTTTAAGTTGCCACCTTAGATAAACCATTAATTAACAATCTCACATCTGTCATGGATTTCACTCACCCAATCCACGTCTACTAGCATAGCATGGCATAATAAGCAAACGTAGAAGTAACTCCCAAAGGTTTGATAATAAATAGGTAACAGGTACTACCTCATCTACTTCCAATCCCACAATTTAATTAGATCCTAATCATGCAATATGTGAGGATTGATCTAATGCAATAAAACTGGGTAGTAGAAAAGGTATGATCAAAGTGTTACTTGCCTTGCTGATGATCCGGGAAACCTAACGATTCGAAGTAACATGCGGCACACTCCGGGTACTCTACCGCGGACAAACAAAAAAGCATACAATAAGTACTCATCTAATGCACAGGTAAAACTCAAATAAGAGATCTAACCAGAACGTTCAACTTAAGAACTCCGGTTGGCAAAAAGAATCAAATCGAACGAAGCAAAGAAAGTCAAACGGCGAAAGAAAACAACTTCGTTTTAGTAATCTGGATCTAAGTCAAATTTTACAGTAGCAAAATCTTGTTTAAGTTGATTAAACGGATAGAGGGTTTCGAGACGAAACTCTAGGCGCTTGAATCGCCTGATTCCGATAAACAAGCAAAAAGTTATACTAAAACGAAAATCGGATCAGAAATCGCGATCAGAAAATAACCGCGGAAAATCCGACGAAAAAGAAAAACGACGAACGGATTAATTCGTTAATTAACCTAATCCGAAAATAATAAAATAATTAAAAAAAACCAAAAAAACGAAAATAAAAGCGACGAAAACCAATCGTTTTTTTAAACGGCACGGATTTCGAGGCGGCAGCAAACCTCGGGCGACGCGCGTCGCGGCGGCGGCGGCAGCTCCGGCGGGCGGGTGGGCTGGCGGCGGCGGTTATGGGCTGGGGGCTCGGGTGCGGCGCTATTTAAAGGCGTCCCCCGGGCGGAGCCCCGCTCGGGCACGGCCCAAGGTCGGTTTCGTTATATATATATATATATATATATATATATATATATATATATATATATATATATATATATATATATACGCTCGGAAGAAAAATAAAAAGAAATACTAAACGGACTTCAAAAATTCCGAAATAAATTTTCCCGGGCTTCTAAAATCAAGTCCGACAAAGTGAACATTTATTTGGGCCCTAAATGCAAATTTGAAAAACACGTATTTTTCCTAAATAAAAATAAAAATATCGAAAAACTCCGAAATAAATCTTATTTGATTTTATTATTAAATCCTCAATATTTCTATATTTTGGGAAAGTCATTTTATTCCCTCTCTCATATTTTTGTAATAGAAATAATCGATGATAAAATAAATAAAATCAAATGATCCTATTTTCAAAATTTGAGAAAACTCAAATATGAAAATAACGAAATCCCCAACTCTCTCCGTGGGTCCTTGAGTTGCTTAGAATTTTCTAGGATCAAAACCCAAAAGCAAATAAAATACGATATGCATGATGATCTAATGTATAACATTCCAAATTGAAAATTTGGGATGTTACATATCTTTGATAACAAGGCGAGCCATCAACCCTAACTTCGCCGTCATAGTGGAACTCTTAGTGAAAGCACCAATGTCGGTGTCAAAACTGGCGGATCTCAGGTAGGGGGTCCCGAACTGTGCGTCTAGGGTCGATGGTAACAGGAGATAGGGGACATGGTGTTTACCCAGGTTCGGGCCCTCTTGATGGAGGTAATACCCTACGTCCTGCTTGATTGATCTTGATGAATATGAGGATTACAAGAGTTGATCTACCACGAGATCGTCGTGGCTAAACCCTAGAAGTCTAGCATGTATAATTGTGATTGCCTCTACGGACTAAACCCTCCGGTTTATATAGACACGGGAGGGGCCTAGGGTTGTATAGAGTCGGTTTACAAATGAAGGAATCTACATATCCAAACGCCAAGCTTGCCATCCATGCAAAGGAGAGTCCCAACCGGACATGGGAGGAAGTCTTCTATCTTGTATCTTCATGACCCAATAGTCTGGCCCATGACATACAGGCCGGACGCCCGAGGACCCCTTAATCCAGGACTCCGTCACTAGTTCCTGTTTTGTTTCCTTGTTTTTGAGTTTCGCAGAAAAGGATACCAAACGGAGTCCAAACGGAATAAAACCTTCGTGATGATTTTTTCTTGGACCAGAAGACACCCAGGAGACTTGGAGTTCAAGTCAGAGGAGCCACGAGGCAGCCACAAGGATGGAGGGCGCGCCCCCTACCTTGTGGGCCCATGTGACTCTCCTGACCTAATTCTTTCGCCTATATATTCACATATATTCCCAAACCACCAGAAGTATCCACGGAAACACTTTTCCACCGCCGCAACCTTCTATACCCGTGAGATCCCATCTAGGGGCCTTTTCCGGCATCCTGACGGAGGGGGTTCGATCATGGAGGGCATCTACATCAACTCTATTGCCTTTCCGATGAAGCGTGGGTAGTTTACCCCATACCTACGGGTCCATAGCTAGTAGCTAGATGGCTTCTTCTCTCTCTTTGATTCTCAATACCATGTTCTCGTCGATCTTCTTGGAGATCTATACCATGTAATCTTCTTTGCCGGTGTGTTTGTCAAGATCCGATGAATTGTGGATTTATGATCAGCGTATCTATGAATATTATTTGAATCCTCTCTAAATTCTTTTATGCATAATTTGATATCTTTGCAATTCTCTTCGAACTATCAGTTTAGTTTAGCCAACTAGATTGGTTTTTCTTGTAATGGGAGAAGTGCTTAGCTTTGGGTTCAATCTTGCAGTGTCCTTTCCCAGTGACAGTAGGGGCAGCAAGACACGTATTGTATTGTTGCCATAGAGGATAAAAAGATGGGGTTTACATCATATTGCTTGAGTTTATTCCTCTACATCATGTCATCTTACTTAATGTGTTACTCTGTTCTTCATGAACTTAATACTCTAGATGCAGTCAGGAGTTGGTCGATGTGTGGAGAAATAGTAGTAGATGCAGAATCGTTTCAGTCTACTTGACACTGACTTGATGCCTATATTTCATAATCATTTCATTAGATATCGTCATAACTTTGCGCTTTTCTATCAATTGCTCGACAGTAATTTGTTCACCCACTGTATTATTTGCTATCTTGAGAGAAGCCTCTAGTGAAACCTATGGCCCCCGCGTCTATTTTCCATCATATTAGTTTCCGATCTACTATTTTGCAATCTTTTACTTTCCGATCTATAAACCAAAAATACCAAAAATATTTATTTTATCGTTTGTTTAGTTTCATCTATCTCGATCATATCTCACTTTTGCAAGTAACCGTGAAGGGATTCACAACCCCTTTATCGCATTGGGTGCAAGTTGTTTGATTGTTTGTGCAGGTATTGGTGATTTGTGTGTTGTCTTCTACTGGATTGATACCTTGGTTCTCTAACTGAGGGAAATACTTATCTTTACTTTGTTGCATCTCCCTTTCCTCTTCAAGGGAAAAACCAACGCAAACTCAAGAAGTAGCAAGCGCGTTTGTGCCTAACCGGTTGATTACAGATAACACTGTAATTGCCTACGAATGCCTACACACCATCCATTGGTAACATTTCTTGCAACCTTTCTTCGCCATGAAGATTGATATGGTGAAGGCTTGCGATTTTGTCGAGTGAAATTATCTTCATGGCTGCCTTTCCAAACTTTTTTTACTGGTTAAAACAACAGGAGAGGCTCCTACTGTTGCATGTTAAATTTTTGTGGGGTTTTTACAAAGAGTGTTTACATGGTCAGCGACCAAAAGAGAAGAAGAAAAACACAAAAGAGTCTAATACAACAAGGGTAGGAGTTACACAATCAGCCCCTGAGAAATGCCTTCAACGAAGGCCACAAGCTCGGGTTTAACTCTGAGTTTTAGAATGGAAAGATCTGCCTTAAAAAGCCTACATCGGTCCTGGATAGAAGCGTCCACCTTATCAAAGTAGCATCTATTCCTCTGCTTCCATATATTCCATGCAGCTAGAATCATAACTTCCTCGAACAAAGGTTGTGACCAAGTAGCAACGGCCCAATTGAACATTTCTTGCAGCCCCAAGGAAGTGTCCCAATGAATGTGCAGGGAAACCTAGCATGCACTAAAGTTGCATCGAAATAAAAGATGTTTGTTGGTATCTAGAGGTTGGGTGTTGCAAAGCAAGCATGAATGGTCATCCCCTATATTGAAATGTCTCCTGCACAACATGTCCCTGGTGTTCACTCTATACATCAGCATTTACCACACGAACACTTTGTTTCATCTTGCATTTGGTCTTCCAAATTCTAGTAATGTATTGTGGGGAGCTGAGAGTTCTGAAATAGAATTTGTAGAACTTGATCAATTTGAATTATGTGTCTGATATGTCTCCGTCGTATCTATAATTTTTGATTGTTCCATGCCAATATTCTAGAACTTTCATATACTTTTGGCAACTTTTTATACTATTTTTGGGACTAACATATTGATCCAGTGCCCAGTGCCAGTTCCTGTTTGTTGCATGTTTTTTGTTTCGCAGAAAACCATATCAAACGGAGTCCAAACGGGATAAAAACGGACGGGGATTTTTTTTGGAATATATGTGATTTTTGGGAAGTGAAATCAACGCGAGACGATGCTCGAGGGGCCCACGAGGCAGGGGGGCGCGCCCCTGACCCTTGTGGCCACCCCGTAAGGCGGTTTGTGCCCTTATTTCGTTGCAAGAAAGCTAATATCCAGATAGAGATCGTGTTAAAATTTCAGCCCAATCGGAGTTATGGATCTCCGGGAATATAAGAAACGGTGAAAGGGTAGAATCTGAGAACGCAGAAACAGAGAGACAGATCCAATCTCGGAGGGGCTCTCGCTCCTCCCATGCCATGGAGGCCATGGACCAGAGGGGAAACCCTTCTCCCATCTAGAGAGGAGGTCAAGGAAGAAGAAGAAGGAGGCGGGCTCTCTCCCCCTTGCTTTCGGTGGCACCAGAGTGCCACCGGGGGCCATCATCATCACCGCAATCTTCACCAACAACTTCACCGCCATCATCACCAACTCTTCTCCCCTCTATGCAGCAGTGTAATCCCTCTCTTACCCATTGTAATCTCTACTTAAACATGGTGCTCAACGCTATATATTATTTCCCAATGATGTATGGCTATCCTATGATGTTTGAGTAGATCTGTTTTGTCTTATGGGCTATTTGATTATCGTGATTGGTTTGAGTTGCATGTTTTATTATTGGTGCTGTCCTATGGTGATCTCCGTGTCGCGCAAGCGTGAGGGATCCCCGCTGTAGGGTGTTGCAATACGTTCATGATTCGCTTATAATGGGTTGCGTGAGTGACTGAAACACAAACCCGAGTAAGGGGGTTGTTGCATATGGGATAAAGAGGACTTGATGCTTTAATGCTATGGTTGGGTTTTACCTTAATGATCTTTAGTAGTTGCGGATGCTTGCTAGAGTTCCAATCATAAGTGCATATGATCCAAGTAGAGAAAGTATGTTAGCTTATGCCTCTCCCTCATATGAAACTGCAATAGTGATTACCGGTCTAGTTATCGATTGCCTAGGGACAAATAACTTTCTCGTAACAACAAGCTCTCTACTAAAACTAATTTAGTTGTGTCTTTATCTAAACAGCCCCTAGCTTTTACTTACGCGCTCTTTATTATCTTGCAAACCTATCCAACAACACCTACAAAGTACTTCTAGTTTCGTACTTGTTCTAGGTAAAGCGAACGTCAAGCGTGCGTAGAGTTGTATCGGTGGTCAATAGAACTTGAGGGAATATTTTTCTGCCTTTAGCTCCTCGTTGGGTTCGATACTCTTACTTATCGAAAACTGTTGCGATCCCCTATACTTGTGGGTTATCAAGACCTTTTTCTAGCACCATTGCCGTTGCCGGGGAGCAATAGCGTGGGGCGAATATTCTCGTGTGTGCTTGTTTGCTTTATCACTAAGTAATTTTTATTTGTTGTTCTTAGTTGTTTTCATCTTTAGTTATGGGTAGGAAACGCAAAATACCAAAAAAATTAGTTGTACCTACTAAACCAATGGTTGAAGAACCACTCAAAATCTATCACACTGCTGAAGCTTATTACTTGGATCATCTTCGATCCCTATGTGCTCGTGCTGAAACCCCAACTAGCTTAGTTGAGGTCAAATCCTTAGATGAGCATGCTTGTTATGTGCGACACCGAATATCTGAAAAAGGAAAAAAATTTACTGGGTCAAATTCATCGTTTGCAATGCTATGCTTGGAATTTATGCGAAATATATTATATTACTTGTTGTTCTGAAAACCCTAAGAAACACCTTCCCTATCAATGTGAGTTTATTGATAATGGAATCGTATCTTCGTATGCTAAGGGTGTTTATAGTTACTATGATGTTCAACAAATTGAAGAATTTGTTGCTTTAAGGGTGCTTATGAAATTGCTTCTTTGATTGAAACATATGATGCTACTCTTCACAAATCTGAAAAATTTGCCATACTTAAATATTGCTATGATAATTATGCTTCTAATGCCTATGTTGAACCATATATTGAGGACTACCCCGCTGCCCAAGAAGAGACTAATATTTTGCAGGAGTCTATGGAAGAAGAAATTGATGAAACTGTGAGCTTATTGGATGAAAAAGATGAGGAGGAGAGCGAAGAACAAAAGGAGGAAGAGCGGATTAGCTACCCGTGCCCACCTTCTAATGAGAGTAACTCTTCAACTCATACATTGTTTAATTTCCTTCGTGCTTACCGAAGGATGATTGCTATGATGATTGTTATGATCCCGTTGATTCTCTTGAAATATCCCTTTTTGATGATGCTTGCTATGCTTGTGGCCAAGATGCCAATATGAATTATGCTTATGGAGATGAACTTGCTATAGTTCCTTATGTTAAACATGAAATTGTTGCTACTGCACCCACACATGATAGTCCTATTATCTTTCTAAACTCTCCCGACTACACTATATCGGAGAAGTTTGCCCTTATTAAGGATTATATTGATGGGTTGCCTTTGAAGGAAATATGCCCTAAAGGCACTAATAAAGTAATTATTTATTTACTTATATCATGATAAATGTTTATTATTCATGCTAGAATTGTATTAACCGGAAACATAATACATGTGTGAATACATAGACAAACATAGTTTCACTAGTATGCCTCTACTTGACTAGCTCGTTGATCAAAGATGGTTATGTTTCCTAACCATAGACATGAGTTGTCATTTGATTAACGGGATCACATCATTAGGAGAATGATGTGATTGACTTGACCCATTTCGTTAGCTTAGCACTTGATCGTTTAGTTTGTTACTATTGCTTTCTTCATGACTTATACATGTTCCTATGACTATGAGATTATGCGACTCCCGTTTACCGGAGGAACACTTTGTGTGCTACCAAACGTCACAACGTAACTAGGTGATTATAAAGGTGCTCTACAGGTATCTCTGAAGGTACTTGTTGGGTTGGCGTATTTCGAGATTAGGATTTGTCACTCCGATTGTCGGAGAGGTATCTCTGGGCCCTCTCGGTAATGCACATCACATAAGCCTTGCAAGCATTGCAACTAATAAGTTAGTTGCGGGATGATGTATTACGGAACGAGTAAAGAGACTTGCCGGTAACGAGATTGAACTAGGTATTGAGATACCGACGATCAAATCTCGGGCAAGTAACATACCGATGACAAAGGGAACAACGTATGTTGTTATGCGGTCTGACCGATAAAATATCTTCGTAGAATATGTAGGAGCCAATATGAGCATCCAGGTTCCGCTATTGGTTATTGACCGGAGACGTGTCTCGGTCATGTCTACATTGTTCTCAAACCCGTAGGGTCCGCACGCTTAACGTTACGATGACAGTTTCATTATGAGTTTATATATTTTGATATACCGAAGGTTGTTCAGAGTCCCGGATGTGATCACGGACATAACGAGGAGTCTCAAAATAGTCGAGACATAAAGATTGATATATTGGACGACTATATTCGGACACAGGAATGGTTCCGGGAGTTATCGGATATAAAACGGAGTACCGGGGGTTACCGGAACCCCCCCCCCCCCCCGGGGGGGGGGGGGGGTTAATGGGCCTCATGGGCCCAAAGTGGAGCAGAGGAGGGGCGGCCAGGGCAGGCTGCGCGCGCCCTCCCCCTCTAGTCCGAATTGGACAAGGAGGGAGGGGCGGCGCCCCCCCCCCTTTCCTTTCTCTCCTCTCTCCCTTCCTTCCCCCTTCCCTAGTTGGACAAGGAAAGGAGGGAGTCCTACTCCCGGTAGGAGTAGGACTCCTCCTTGGCGCGCCTCCTCCTGGCCGGCCGCCCCTCCCCCTTGCTCCTTTATATACGGGGGCAGGGGGGCACCTCTAGACACAACAATTGATCCTTGAGATCTATTAGCCGTGTGCGGTGCCCTCCTCCACCATAATCCTCGATAATATTGTAGCGGTGCTTAGGCGAACCCCTGCGACGGTAGAACATCAAGATCGTCACCACACCGTCGTGCTGACGGAACTCTTCCCCAACATTCTGCTGGATCGGAGTCCGGGGATCGTCATCGAGCTGAACGTGTGCTAGAACTCGAAGGTGCCGTAGTTTCGGTGCTTGATCGGTCGGGCCGTGAAGACGTACGACTACATCAACCGCGTTGTGCTAACGCTTCCACTTCCGGTCTATGAGGGTACGTAGACAACACTCTCCCCTCTCGTTTCTATGCATCACCATGCTCTTGCGTGTGCGTAGGAATTTTTTTGAAATTACTACGTTCCCCAACAGTGGCATCCAAGCCTAGGTTTTATGCGTTGATGTTGTGCACGAGTAGAACACAAGTGAGTTGTGGGCGATATAAGTCATACTGCTTACCAGCATGTCATACTTTGGTTCGGCGGTATTGTTGGATGAAGCGGCCCGGACCGACATTACGCGTACGCTTACGCGAGACTGGTTCTACCGACATGCTTTGCACACAGGTGGCTGGCGGGTGTCAGTTTCTCCAACTTTAGTTGAACCAAGTGTGGCTACGCCCGGTCCTTGCGAAGGTTAAAACAGCACCAACTTGACAAACTATCATTGTGGTTTTGATGCGTAGGTAAGAACGGTTCTTGCTAAGCCCGTAGCAGCCACATAAAACTTGCAACAACAAAGTAGAGGACGTCTAACTTGTTTTTGCAGGGCATGTTGTGATGTGATATGGTCAAGACATGATGCTAAATTTTATTGTATGAGATGATCATGTTTTGTAACCGAGTTATCGGCAACTGGCAGGAGCCATATGGTTGTTGCTTTATTGTATGCAATGCAATTGCGCTGTAATGCTTTACTTTATCACTAAGCGGTAGCGATAGTCGTGGAAGCATAAGATTGGCGAGACGATAACGATGCTACGATGGTGATCAAGGTGTCGCGCCGGTGACGATGGTGATCATGACGGTGCTTCGAAGATGGAGATCACAAGCACAAGATGATGATGGCCATATCATATCACTTATATTGATTGCATGTGATGTTTATCTTTTATGCATCTTATCTTGCTTTGATTGACGGTAGCATTATAAGATGATCCCTCACTAAATTATCAAAGTATAAGTGTTCTCCCTGAGTATGCACTGTTGCAAAAGTTCTTCGTGCTGAGACACCACGTGATGATCGGGTGTGATAGGCTCTACGTTCAAATACAACGGGTGCAAAACAGCTGCACACGTGGAATACTCAGGTTTAACTTGACGAGCCTAGCATATAACAGATATGGCCTCGGAACACGGAGACCGAAAGGTCGAGCGTGAATCATATAGTAGATATGATCAACATATTGATGTTCACCATTGATACTACTCCATCTCACGTGATGATCGGACATGGTTTAGTTGATTTGGATTACGTGATCACTTAGAGGATTAGAGGGATATCTTTCTAAGTGGGAGTTCTTAAGTAATATGATTAACTGAACTTAAATTTATCATGAACTTAGTACCTGATAGTATCTTGCTTGTCTATGTTTGATTGTAGATAGATGGCTCATGCTGTTGTTTCGTTGAATTTTAATGCGTTCCTTGAGAAAGCAAAGTTGAAAGATGATGGTAGCAATTACATGGACTGGGTCCATAACTTGAGGATTATCCTCATTGCTGCACAGAAGAATTACGTCCTGGAAGCACCGCTAAGTGCCAAGCCTGCTGCAGGAGCAACACTAGATGTGATGAACGTCTGGCAGACCAAAGCTGATGACTACTCGATAGTTCAGTGTGTCATGCTTTATGGCTCAGAACCGGGTTGTAACACCCCGGATGTAATTTACCCAATATGTACTCCAACACCTACCGTTTCCGGCGTTAAGTTATTTTATTTTTTCGGGTTCGGGTTTTTGTCTCCGTGTGTTGTTGTCGTTGTCATGCATCTCATATCATGTCCTCATGTGCATTGCATTTGCATACGTGTTTGTCTCATGCATCCGAGCATTTTCCCCGTTGTCCATTTTGCATTCCGGCGTTCCGTTCTCCTCCGGTGGTCATTTCTACCTTTCTTTCGTGTGTGGGGATTAAACATTTCCGGATTGGACCGAGACTTACCAAGTGGCCTTGGTTTACTACCGGTAGACCGCCTGTCAAGTTTCGTACCATTTGGACTTCGTTTGATGCTCCAATGGTTAACCGAGGGACCGAAAAGGCCTCGTGTGTGTTGTAGCCCAACACCCCTCCATTTTGGCCCAAAACCCTCTCCATCATCTAGAGCGTTCGATCATGATCGCGTGGCCGAAAACCGCACCTCATTTGGACTCTCCTAGCTCCTCCTATGCCTATATAAAGACCACTCCCCGAAATTTTCGGGCAAACCCTAGATCACTCCCTCTCCTCGCGCGCCGGACACAATCCGCGCCGACGGCCATGTCCGGCTAGCCGCCCGCCGCCACATGGCGTCCTCTCGTTGTCCGCCACCCCGTGCCCACTTCGCCGCACTGCGGGCCCGCTCAGCCCGGAGCTGGCCCTCCCGGCCCGCGTCCTCGCCCGCGCCGCCTCCTCTCGCCCGGCAGCCCATCGCCTCCAGCTCCGGCGGGGAGCCCCGCGCCGGCCACCGCACGCCATCGCCGGACTTCGGGCCTCGCCGCCCCGACGTGCTCCGGCAGCCGCGCCCTGCTCCGCCGCGCCGCGGTTGCCGCCCCACCTCGCTGTCCCGCGTCCCCACGGCCGGATCAGGTCTCCGGCGAGCCTCCGCGCGTCCCTGCGGCCGTCCTCCGGTGACCTCGACAAGAAATCCGTCCGGCCATCCTCGGTTTCCACGAAGTGCTACAGTACCCGACGAACCCTAGATCTCAGATCCACTCCTCGGGGTTGACTTTTCCCTCTCCTCCAGTTATATTTTACATACTTTGACATGCCGTAACTTCCTCATCGTAGCTCCGGTTTGGGCATATAGCATATCAAAATGTTCGTCTCAGAGAGCACATCATTTCATCTCATTGCATCATTTTCATTTGAGTTCATCTTGATGCCCGAAATGCTGTTGGAAGAATGCTATTTGAGATAATTGTCAGATCTGCTGCTCCAATTAGATATTTGTCATTTTTGCCATGATTATTGTGTGCATGAGATGCCCCTGTGCTCTACATGTGTTTTGTTATATATTTTGCCATCTTTCCAGAGGTGCAACCCATGTATTTTTGTGATGTGTGTGGTGACTAGCACAAGCTTGCAAAGTGGAGCATCCGTTAATGCCGATTTCAGGGACTTAGCATTTCCACTAAGTCCTTGATCTGTTTATTTCAATATGCCATATGTACATGTTGTTTTCCTAGTGATTCGTGCCTCTTTTGAGGATGATCAGTAAGGAAGTTTTGTTAATCTTGTAGTGCTCTATCCATCCATGTCTTTGTTTGCAATTATGGAACAACCTAGCTTGAGTCAATCGAGCTCTCCTTTTGCTATTTCGTGAATCTGGGCAGATTGTCTACTTGTTAGCGATTTTGCCGAGGATGTTGTAGTTGATCCGTGCATGCTATGTTATTGTTCTTGCCATGTCTAGCGTGTATTTTGTGTATTCGTGATGGGTGTATGCTTAGAATGTCATGACATGCTCTGTAGTGAGTGCATCGAGCGCGTAAACATGCCTACTTGATATCTGATTTGCATGCTCCAGTTTGTTCACATGCTTGCAAATGTATTTTCTGATCCCTTTTGGCTCAAGGTCACTAAGGGAATTTTGTTAAGCTCTTTGAGTAGCTCCATGCCATGCTTTACTTTGCCATGTTCAGGTCCTGTAGCATATTGTTTTTATGCTCCAAAGAGTGCTACCTGATCTGAAATTCCAGACAAGTGTTAATTTCACTAAGTCTGAAATCTGTTTACCAAATACATTTTTGCCATGCTTGTTTGAACCTGTTAATGGATGAATTTGTCGTAGCTCAGTATTCCTCTTTTGTTAAGCATCATTAATGGATCCCTTCCATGTATTTTGTTGTCATGTTTGAGTGCTATAGCATGTTCATCTTGTGGCATTTAGATGGCTACTTGCTGTAAATCGCAAACCGGTGTCATATTTGAATTGCTTGCCATTTCCAAACCGTAACTCTGATTCCGGTGATCTTTATATCGTTTTCAAGCGATTTCATCTCATCTTTCCAGTGGCACACTTGGTTTTCCAAGTTGAGGCTAGGTTCATTCATTCCCTGTCAAATCTTGCATATGCATCGCATATTGCATCCTGCATAGCATACCATCTTCGCACCATATTGTTTGAGCTTTGCACGTGGTTGATTGTGTCCTTGTTGCTTGTTTGTATTGTTTGGGTAGAGCCGAGAGACGAGTTCGCTAACGAGGAGCCCGTTGAGTTTGCTTTCGAGGATCCAGTCAACTCTGACAACTTTGCAGGCAAGATGATCATACCCTCGAAATCACTACTATCTTTGCTTTGCTAGATGCTCACTCTTTTGCTATGCCTATGCTACGGTGCCTACCACTTTCTTATCATGCCTCCCAAATTGCCATGTCAAACCTCTAACCCACCATGTCCTAGCAAACCGTTGATTGGCTATGTTACCGCTTTGCTCAGCCCTTCTTATAGCGTTGCTAGTTGCAGGTGAAGATTGGAGACCGTTCCTTGTTGGAACATTATTTACTTGTTGGGATATCATTATATTGCCATGTTAGCTTAATGCATCTATATACTTGGTAAAGGGTGGAAGGCTCGGCCTCTCGCCTAGTGTTTTG
Source organism: Triticum urartu (assembly GCF_056163025.1). Lineage (NCBI taxonomy): Eukaryota > Viridiplantae > Streptophyta > Magnoliopsida > Poales > Poaceae > Triticum > Triticum urartu. The sequence continues at coordinate 331,850,940 of NC_141873.1, read as the reverse complement.
TTCCACTCTTGCCGCCCTAGTTTCTGTCATATCGGTGTTATGTTCCTGGATTTTACGTTCCTTACGCGGTTGGGTTATAATGGGAACCCCTTGATAGTTCGCCTTGATTAAAGCTTTTCCAGCAATGCCCAACCTTGGATTTACCATTTGCCACCTAGCCTCTTTTTCCCTTGGGTTTTCGGAGCCCGAGGGTCATCTTATTTTAAACCCCCCCCCCCGGGCCAGTGCTCCTCTGAGTGTTGGTCCAAACCAGGCAGCCTGCAGGGTCACCTCGGGGAAACTTGAGGGTTGGTTTTACTTGTAGCTTGACCTATCTGAGTGTGCCCTGAGAAAGAGATATGTGCAGCTCCTATCAGGATTTGTCGGCACATTCGGGCGGTGTTGCTGGATTTGTTTTAACTTGTCGAAGTGTCTTGAAGAACCGGGATACCGAGTCTGATTGGAACATCTCGGGAGGAGGTCTATTCCTTCGTTGACCGTGAGAGCTTGTCATGGGCTAAGTTGGGACTCCCCTGCAGGGATTTGAACTTTCAAAAGCCGTGCCCGCGGTTATGGGCAGATGGGAATTTGTTAATGTCCGGTTGTAGATAACTTGAACCTTAACTTAATTAAAATGAATCAACAGTGTGAGTTACCGTGATGGTCTCTTCTCGGCGGAGTCCGGGAAGTGAACATGGTGTTGGAGTAATGCTTGCGCAGGTTGTTCTCTAGATATACGTTCGCGCTTTACCTCCTCTTCTCGCTCTCTTTTGCGAACAGGTTAGCCACCATATATGCTAGTCGCTTGCTGCAGCTCCTCATATTTTACCTTGCCTTACCTATAAGCTTGAATAGTCTTGATCGCGAGGGTGCGAGATTGCTGAGTCCCTGTGACTCACAGATTACTTCCAAACCAGATGTAGGGCCTGATGATTCAGTTCCAAATGACGCGCTTGAGCTCAAGTGGGAGATCGACGAGGACTCACGCTGATACTACGTGTCTTTCCCTGATGATCAGTAGTGGTGCCCAGTAGGGGCGATCGGGACCGTGTCGCATGTTGGGTCGATCTTTCATTTTGGTGCCGTAGTCGGGCCATGAGTGTTTGAATGTTGTAATGCTATTTATGTACTTTGATTGACGTGGCGAGTGTAAGCCAACTATGTTTCTCCCCTTTTATTATCTATATTACATGGGACGTTGTGAAGATTGCCTAACTTGCGACATTGCTTTCAATGCGGTTATGCCTCTAAGTCATGCCTCAACACGTGGGAGCTATAGCCGCATCGAGGGCTTTACAAGTTGGTAATCAGAGCCTTCCCCGACCTTAGGATCCCCCATTGCTTGATTGTTTTTAGCAGCCGTTGTTGAGTCTAGAAAAATGTTTTGAGTCATTTAGGAATTATATATCGGAGAGTTTAGGAATTCTTTTTACTCCCCAGTCTCCTCATCGCTCTGGTAAGGCATCCTGACGTAGAGTTTTGACTCCTCTTCTCAAATTTCACTAAAAAAATTTAGGATCACGCGGGTATCTTGGAATCGTTCTGATGGTTTTGTGACGAGAACATTGTTCTTGGTGCCTCCTGTCTTTAGGGGTTGTGGCAGTGTCCCGGGGAGTTGAGCTCTGTGGTGTTGTCGTCACAATTTTATCGTTGCAGTTCTGGAATACCTGAGTTTAGTACGCCGACATCGAAAATCTCTTTTATGCAGTTCGTTGGTGAGATAACCTCGACGCCACCCAGTACTGGGGCGGGAGTTCGGGAGTATCGCCATAACTTGTATAACGGATGCTTTTCGAAGGTTGAGGTAGATGGTTTCCGAAGTTTTCTCGGTTATGTGTTGAAGGATGGATACAGCTGGATGTAGGATTTGCTAGAGTTGGGTGAGATATTATGCTTCCCCTGTATCCCCAACACCTGATTGCATAACCGAAAAGGTTCGGGAGTTTCATAGGTGGGAATTCTTGTAGCTCTAGTTCTTCTTCCACGGATATTTGGTTTGAGATTGGGATTTCTTACCGAGTATTCATTCTTGATCCGTACCTTGTTGATTTATTCCTCTACCAAAATTCTAAGTGGCTTCTCAATTTATGGATATGTGACCATTTCAATTGGAATGCATTCGTTCATTTTGTTCGGATGTGAAGACTATATGTTGCAATTTTCATTCAGTTGGATTCAGCTTCATTTTATCTGTCAATGTGCTAATGGTTGTCACCCTCTTCAGGATGGCTCCCGCTAAGAGCACCAACCAGAATCAGAATCAGGATCCGCCACCACCACCTCCTCCTCCGGAGGCATGGCAAGCTGTGATGGCAGCAACCAATGCAAACACACAGTTGATCATGCAAATTCTTCAAGAGCGCAATCAAGCGAACCAAGGCAACCAAGGCAACAATCAGAATCACTTTGCTACACTCAGCCAGTTCCTTGCTAACGGGCCAAAGACTTTCAGCAATTGTGTTGAGGCAACTGATGCTGACGATTGGCTCGTGGATCTGTGCAAGCATTTCGAGTGCAGTAACGTCAGGCCTGAGGACTTTGTCAAGTTCGCTTCCTTCCAACTCAAAGACCAAGCTGCAGAATGGTTCCAGCAGTACAAGGATTCCAGAGGTGGCCGTGTGATTACTTGGGATAAATTCCGTCAAGACTTCAAAGCTCACCATATCCCTCAGAGCGTGGTTGAAAGCAAGCGTGAGGAATTCTGCAACCTGAAGCAAGGCTCTTTGTCTTTCTATGACTACAACAAGTTGTTCCAGAAACTCGCCCGCTTTGCTAAGCAGGACGTCCCTGATGAGAAGAGCATGATATACCAGTTCAGGGGTGGTCTCAGAGAAGAAATCCAGCTAGCTCTTGTTCTCTTTGAGCCCTTGAGGTACGGTGAGTTCTACAACATGGCACTGAAGCAAGAGGCCGCTCAACTGAGCTGTGATGCTTCTAAGAAGCGAGTCAGAGATGCTACTCCTTCTTCCTCTACTCAAGTGGCCAAGCAGCAGAAGTATTGGCTTCCTCCTCCTCCGTTCCGTCAGTCGTTTCAGCAGAAGAGCAAAGGTGGCAGTGGATCTTCCCACCCATCCAACCCTGGCTTTCAGAACAAGACTTCGTCTCAAGCTCCAAGATCAAGTGCTCTGTATCACTGTCCGCTTTCAGAGGTTACGTGCAACAAGTGCCAACAGAAGGGTCACTATGCCAACAAGTGCTTCAATCAGAGGCGCCTCCCTCCTCCTCCTCCTGTGAGATCGGCAAGTACAGCCGTGGTCAAGCATAACCCCAAGCACGCCAAGGTCAACTTGATGAATGCAGCTCAGGTGGAGGACTCGTCAGATGTCATCATGGGTAACCTTCCTGTTAATGATATTCCTGCAAAAGTTCTTTTTGACACGGGTGCATCGCATTGTTTCATCTCGAGACCTTTTGCATCTAAGCGTGATTTTGTTACTCAAGTGTTGTCGAAACTGTTGGCTATTGTCTCTCTGGCCCGTCAAATGACATCTCGAGTATGCGTTCCGGATGTTACAATCACTTTGGGTGACTATAAGTTCTTGTCTTCTCCAAATGTTCTTGGTGACTCGGATATTGATCTTATTCTCGGAATGGATTGGCTTTCTAAGCACAAGGCTCAGCTTGATTGTGCAGCCAGGCAGATTCAATTGACTCATTCGTCTGAGGATGTAATTGTCTTTGCCGCTCGTGATGATACCATCCGTCTGTTTTCTCTCAATGAGAAGGGTGAACTGGATGCTATCTCGCAAATTCCAGTCGTTTGCGAATATCAAGACGTCTTTCCAGAAGAGCTTCCAGGAATGCCTCCGCACCGGCCAGTTGAATTCGTCATCGATCTTGAGCCTGGCACGGAACCAGTGTGCAAGCGTCCTTACAAGCTCGGACCTGAAGAGTTGAAGGAGCTGAAGAAGCAACTCGATATTCAAGAGAGAATGGGTCTCATCCGGCCTAGTTCTTCTCCGTGGGGTTGTGGTGTTATTTTTGTGAAGAAGAAGTATGGAACGGACCGACTTTGTGTTGATTACCGTCCATTGAACAAGAAGACCATCAAGAACAAATACCCACTTCCCAACATCAATGAGCTGTTCGAACAACTCAAAGGTGCCCAAGTATTCTCCAAGCTTGATCTCTGTATGGGTTATCATCAGAATCGAATCCGTGAGCAAGACATTCCCAAGACGGCTTTCAGGACAAGCTATGGTTCATATGAATACACTGTCATGTCTTTTGGCCTCGTCAACGCTCCTCCGACTTTCTCTCGCATGATGAACTTCATCTTCAAAGCCTACACCAATGACTTCGTTTTGGTCTATCTCGACGACATTCTGGTCTTTTCGAAGAACAAGGAAGATCATGCCAAGCACTTGCATTTGGTGCTCGATAAGCTGAGGGAACACCAGTTCTATGCCAAGTTCTCCAAGTGCGAATTTTGGCTCGATGAGGTTCTTTATCTTGGTCATATCATCTCTGCCAAGGGCATTGCGGTGAATCCTGAGAAGGTGCCTGCAATTGTGAATTGGGAACCACCTCAGAACGTGAAGCAACTCCGTAGCTTCCTCGGTCTCGCAAGCTACTGTCGAAGATTCGTTGAAAACTTTTTTAAGATTGCGAAGCCTCTCTCAAATCTTCTCCAGAAGCACGTCAAGTACGTTTGGTCTCCGGAGTGTGACATCGCTTTCAACACTTTGAAAGAGAAATTGATCACTGCTCCAGTTCTGACTCCTCCTGATGAATCCAAGCCGTACGAGGTCTTCTGCGATGCCTCTCTCCAAGGTCTCGGCACAGTGTTGATGCAAGAGAAGAAAGTTGTGGCTTATACCTCTCGCCAGTTGAAGCCCAACGAGAAGAACTACCCCACTCATGACCTCGAGTTGGCGGCAGTTGTGCATGCTCTTTTGACTTGGAGACATCTCTTATTGGGAATAAAAGTGGACATTTTCACTGACCACAAGAGTCTCAAGTACATCTTCACTTAGCCTAATCTCAACCTCAGGCAGACTCGATGGGTCGAAATGATTCAAGAGTATAATATGAGTATCGAGTATACTCCAGGCAAGGCCAATGTGATTGCTAACGCATTGAGCAGAAAGGCTTATTGCAACAGTCTGATTATCAAGCCTTATCAACCCGAGCTTTGTGAAGCTTTCCGCAAACTTAATCTGCAAGTTGTTCCTCAAGGTTTCCTCGCCAACCTTCAAGTCTCTCCTACCTTGGAAGATCAGATTCGCCAAGCTCAGCTTCTTGATGCTATGGTGAAAAAGGTGAAGATTGGGATTGCCAAGAGTCAACCCAAGTACAAGTGCTACCGCCTTGATGACAAGGATACTCTCTTCTTCGAGGATCGTATTGTTGTGCCCAAAGGTGATCTTTGTAAGGTTCTCATGAACGAGGCTCACAATTCTCTCCTCTCCATCCACCCTGGGAGCACGAAGATGTATTAGGACCTCAAGCAGGCTTATTGGTGGACTCGAATGAAGCGCGAGATCGCTCAATTCGTGAATGAATGTGATGTCTACAGAAGAGTGAAGGCAGAACACCAAAGGCCAGCTGGTCTCCTCCAACCTCTTGCCATTCCAGAATGGAAGTTCGACCACATTGAGATGGACTTCGTGACTGGGTTTCCAAAGTCCAAATGTGGCAATGATGCTATATTCGTTGTCATCGACAAACTCATTAAAGTGGCTCACTTTCTGCCTATCAAAGAGTCAATCACTGCAGCTCAATTGGTGGATATCTGTACCTCTCGAATTGTCTCTCTGCACGGTATTCCACAAGTGATCTCTTCAGACCGTGGCAGCATCTTTACCTCCAAGTTTTGGGATTCTTTTCACAAGGCCATGGGCACCAACATCCGCTTCAGCACAGCTTTCCATCCTCAAACTAGCGGTCAAGTCGAGCGTGTCAACCAGATTCTTGAAGATATGCTCAGGGCTTGTGTGATCTCCTTCGGCATGAAGTGGGAGGATTGTCTTCCATATGCTGAATTCTCCTACAACAACAGTTTTCAAGCAAGTTCGGGCAAGGCCCCATTTGAAATTCTGTATGGCAGGAAGTGTTGTACCCCTCTCAACTGGTCTAAAATCGGTGAACATCAGCTTTTGGGTAATGACTTAATCACAGAGGCAGAGGAAATGTGCAAAGTCATTCGAGATAACCTCAAAGCAGCCCAATCCTGCCAGAAGAGCTACTACGATAGTAAGCACCGTGATTTGGCTTTCGAGATCGGAGATCATGTTTACCTCCGCGTCTCTCCTATGAAAGGTACTCGTCACTTCGGTATCAAAGGGAAGCTTGCCCCTAGATACGTGGGACCTTTCAAGATCGTCAGCAAGAGAGGCGATCTCGCCTATCAACTCGGGCTTCCTTCAAAATTTGCAAATGTGCATGACGTGTTCCATGTCTCTCAGCTCCGAAAGTGCTTCAAGACTCCTGATCGCACCGTCAACTTCGAGGACATTGAGCTCCAAGAAGATCTCTCTTATCGTGAGCACCCCGTTGCTATTCTTGAAGAGACTGAATGCAAGACTCGCAACAAGTCAATCAAATTCCTCAAAGTCAAGTGGTCACACCATTCCAACCGTGAAGCCACCTGGGAACTCGAGGATCACCTCCGTTCTGAGTACCCGGCGTTCTTTCAGTCCTAGATCTCGGGACGAGATCCTTTCGTAGTGGTGGAGTGTTGTAACACCCCGGATGTAATTTACCCAATATGTACTCCAACTCTTGTCGTTTCCGGCGTTAAGTTATTTTATTTTCTCGGGTTCGGGTTTTTGTCTCCATGTGTTGTTGTCGTTGTCATGCATCTCATATCATGTCATCATGTGCATTGCATTTGCATACGTGTTCGTCTCATGCATCCGAGCATTTTCCCCGTTGTCCGTTTTGCATTCCGGCGTTCCGTTCTCCTCCGGTGGTCATTTCTACCTTTCTTTCGTGTGTGGGGATTAAACATTTCCGGATTGGACCGACACTTGCCAAGCGGCCTTGGTTTACTACCCGTAGACCGCCTGTCAAGTTTCGTACCATTTGGACTTCGTTTAATGCTCCAACGGTTAACCGAGGGACTGAAAAGACCTCATGTGTGTTGTAGCCCAACACCCCTCCATTTTGGCCCAAAACCCACCAAAACCCTATCCATCATCTAGAGCGTTCGATCACGATCGCGTGGCCGAAAACCGCACCTCATTTGGACTCTCCTAGCTCCTCCTATGTCTATATAAAGACCACTCCCCGAAATTTTCGGGCAAACCCTAGATCACTCCCTCTCCTCGCGCACCGCACACAATCCGCACCGACAGACATGTCCGGCTAGCCGCCCGCTGCCACATGGCGTCCTCTCGTTGGCCGCCACCCCGTGCCCACTTCGCCGCACTGCGGGCCCGCTCAGCCCGGAGCCGGCCCTCCCAGCCCGCGTCCTCGCCCGCGCCGCCTCCTCTCGCCCGGCAGCCCATCGCCTCCAGCTCCGGCGGGGAGCCCCACGCCGGCCACCGCACGCCATCGCCGGACTTCGGGCCTCGCCGCCCCGACGTGCTCCGGCAACCGCGCCCTGCTCCACCGCGCCGCGGTTGCCGCCCCACCTCGCTGTCCCGTGTCCCCGTGGCCGGATCAGGTCTCCGGCGAGCCTCCCCGCGTCCCTGCGGCCCTCCTCCGGCGACCTCGACAAGAACTCCATCCGGCCATCCTTGGTTTCCATGAAGTGCTACAGTACCCGACGAACCCTAGATCTCAGATCCACTCCTCGGGGTTGACTTTTCCCTCTCCTCCAGTTATATTTTACATACTTTGACATGCCGTAACTTCCTCATCGTAGCTCCGTTTTGGGCATATAGCATATCAAAATGTTTGTCTCAGAGAGCACATCATTTCATATCATTGCATCATTTTCATTTGAGTTCATCTTGATGCCCGAAATGCTGTTGGAAGAATGCTATTTGAGATAATTGTCAGATCTGCTGCTCCAATTAGATATTTGTCATTTTTGCCATGATTATTGTGTGCATGATATGCCCCTGTGCTCTACATGTGTTTTGTTATATGTTTTTCCATATTTCCAGAGGTGCAACCCATGTAGTTTTGTGATGTGTTTGGTGACTATCACAAGCTTGCAAAGTGGAGCATTCGTTAATGCTGATTTCAGGGACTTAGCATTTCCACTAAGTCCTTGATCTGTTTATTTCAATATGCCATATGCTCATGTTGTTTTCCTAGTGATCCGTGCCTCTTTTGAGGATGATCAGTAAGGAAGTTTTGTTAATCTTGTAGTGGTCTATCCATCCATGTCTTTGTTTGCAATTATGGAGCACCCTAGCTTGAGTCAATCGAGCTCTACTTTTGCTATTTCGTGAATCTGGGCAGATTGTCTACTTGTTAGCGATTTTGCCGAGGATGTTGTAGTTGATTCGTGCATGCTATGTTATTGTTCTTGCCATGTCTAGCGTGTATTTTGTGTATTCGTGATGGGTGTATGCTTAGAATGTCATGACATGCTCTGTAGTGAGTGCATCGAGCGCGTAAACATGCCTACTTGATATCTGATTTGCATGCTCCAGTTTTTCACTAAGTCTGTGATCTGTTTATATTTTTGTCATGTTCACATGCTTGCAAATGTATTTTCTGATCCCTTTTGGCTCAAGGTCACTAAGGGACTTTTGTTAAGCTCTTTGAGTAGCTCCATGCTATGCTTTACTATGCCATGTTAGCATATTGTTTTCATGCTCCAAAGAGTGCTGCCTGATCTGAAATTCCAGACAAGTGTTAATTTCACTAAGTCTGAAATCTGTTTACCAAATGCATTTTTGCCATGCTTGTTTGAACCTGTTAATGGATGAATTGGTCGTAGCTCAGTATTCCTCTTTTGTTAAGCATCATGAATGGATCCCTGCCATGTATTTTGTTGTCATGTTTGAGTGCTGTAGCATGTTCGTCTTGTGGCATTTAGATGGCTACTTGTTGTAAATCGTAGACCGGTGTCATATTTGAATTGCTTGCCATTTCCAAACTGTAACTCCGATTCCGGTGATCTTTATATCGTTTTCAAGTGATTTCATCTCATCTTTCCAATGGCACACTTGGTTTTCCAAGTTGAGGCCAGGTTCATTTATTCCCTGTCAAATCTTGCATATGCATCGCATATTGCATCCCGCATAGCATACCATCTTCGCACCATATTGTTTGAGCTTTGCACATGGTTGATTGTGTCCTTGTTGCTTGTTTGTCTTATTTGGGTAGAGCCGGGAATGAGTTCTCTAACGAGGAGCCTGTTGAGTTTGCTTTCGAGGATCCAGTCAACTCTGACAACTTTGCAGGCAAGATGATCATACCCTCGAAATCACTGCTATCTTTGCTTTGCTAGATGCTCGCTCTTTTGCTATGCCTATGCTACGATGCCTACCACTTGCTTATCATGCCTCCCAAATTGCCATGTAAAACCTCTAACCCACCATGTCCTAGCAAACCGTTGATTGGCTGTGTTACCGCTTTGCTCAGCCCCTCTTATAGCGTTGCTAGTTGCAGGTGAAGATTGTAGACCGTTCCTTATTGGAACATTATTTACTTGTTGGGATATCATTATATTGCCATGTTATCTTAATGCATCTATATACTTGGTAAAGGGTGGAAGGCTCGGCCTCTCGCCTAGTGTTTTGTTCCACTCTTGCCGCCCTAGTTTCCGTCATATCGGTGTTATGTTCCCGGATTTTGCGTTCCTTACGCGGTTGGGTTATAATGGGAACCCCTTGATAGTTCGCCTTGATTAAAGCTTTTCCAGCAATGCCCAACCTTGGTTTCACCATTTGCCACCTAGCCTCTTTTTCCCTTGGGTTTCCGGAGACCGAGGGTCATCTTATTTTAAACCCCCCCCCCCCCGGGCCAGTGCTCCTCTGAGTGTTGGTCCGAACCAGGCAGCCTGCGAGGCCACCTCGGGGAAACTCGAGGGTTGGTTTTACTCGTAGCTTGACCTATCTGAGTGTGCCCTGAGAACGAGATATGTGCAGCTCCTATCGGGATTTGTCGGCACATTCAGGCGGTGTTGCTGGATTTGTTTTAACTTGTCGAAGTGTCTTGAAGAACCGGGATACCGAGTTTGATCGGAACGTCTCGGGAGGAGGTCTGTTCCTTCGTTGACCGTGAGAGCTTGTCATGGGCTAAGTTGGGACTCCCCTGCAGGGATTTGAACTTTCGAAAGCCGTGCCCGCGGTTATGGGCAGATGGGAATTTGTTAATGTCCGGTTGTAGATAACTTGAACCTTAACTTAATTAAAATGAATCAACAGTGTGAGTTACCGTGATGGTCTCTTCTCGGCGGAGTCCGGGAAGTGAACACGGTGTTGGAGTAATGCTTGCGCAGGTTGTTCTCTAGATATACGTTCGCCCTTTGCCTCCTCTTCTCGCTCTCTTTTGCGAACAGGTTAGCCACCATATATGCTAGTCGCTTGCTGCAGCTCCTCATATTTTACCTTGCCTTACCTATAAGCTTGAATAGTCTTGATCGCGAGGGTGCGAGATTGCTGAGTCCCTGTGGCTCACAGATTACTTCCAAACCAGATGCAGGGCCTGATGATTCCGTTCCAGATGACGCGCTTGAGCTCAAGTGGGAGTTCGACGAGGACTCACCCTGATACTACGTGTCTTTCCCTGATGATCAGTAGTGGTGCCCAGTAGGGGCGATCGGGACCGTGTCGCATGTTGGGTCGATCTTTCATTTTGGCGCCGTAGTCAGGCCATGAGTGTTTGAATGTTGTAATGCTATTTATGTACTTTGATTGACGTGGCGAGTGTAAGCCAACTATGTTTCTCCCCTTTTATTATCTATATTACATGGGATGTTGTGAAGATTGCCTAACTTGCGACATTGCTTTCAATGCGGTTATGCCTCTAAGTCGTGCCTCGGCATGTGAGAGCTATAGCCGCATCGAGGGCATTACACGGGTCTTCAAAGACGTTTTGAACGTCATGGAGCATATGAGATGTTCCAGGAGTTGAAGTCAATATTTCAAGCAAATGCCCGGATTGAGAGATATGAAGTCTCCAATAAGTTCTATAGCTGCAAGATGGAGGAGAATAGTTCTGTCAGTGAACATATACTCAAAATGTCTGGGTACCATAATCACTTGACTCAACTAGGGGGTAATCTTCCTATTGATAGTGTCATTGACAGAGTTCTTCAATCACTGCCACCAAGCTACAAAAGCTTCATGATGAACTATAATATGCAAGGGATGAATAAGACTATTCCTGAGCTCTTCGCAATGCTAATAGCCACGGAGGTAGAAATCAAGAAGGAGCATCAAGTGTTGATGGTCAATAAGACCACCAGTTTCAAGAAAAAGGGCAAAGGGAAGAAGAAAGGGAACTTCAAGAAGAACAGCAAATAAGTTGCTGCTCAGGAGAAGAAACCCAAGTCTGGACCTAAGCCTGAGACTGAGTGCTTCTACTGCAAGCAGACTGGTCACTGGAAGCGGAACTGCCCCAAGTATTTGGTGGATAAGAAGGATGGCAAAGTGAACAAAGGTATATGTGATATACATGTTATTGATGTGTACCTTACTAATGCTCGCAGTAGCACCTGGGTATTTGATACTGGTTCTGTTGCTAACATTTGCAACTCGAAACAGGGGCTACGGATTAAGCGAAGATTGGCTAAGGACGAGGTGATGATGCGCGTGGGAAATGGTTCCAAAGTCGATGTGATCGTGGTCGGCACGCTACCTATACATCTACCTTCGGGATTAGTATTAGACCTAAATAATTGTTATTTTGGGCCAGCGTTGAGCATGAACATTATATCTGGATCTTGTTTGATGCGAGACGGTTATTCATTTAAATCAGAGAATAATGGTTGTTCTATTTATATGAGTAATATCTTTTATGGTCATGCACCCTTGAAGAGTTGTCTATTTTTTATGAATCTCGATAGTAGTGATACACATATTCATAATGTTGAAATCAAAAGATGCAGAGTTGATAATGATAGTGCAACTTATTTGTGGCACTGCCGTTTAGGTCATATCGGTGTAAAGCGCATGAAGAAACTCCATACTGATGGACTTTTGGAACCACTTGATTATGAATCACTTGGTACTTGCGAACCGTGCCTCATGGGTAAGATGACTAAAACGCCGTTCTACGGTACTATGGAGAGAGCAACGGATTTGTTGGAAATCATACATACAGATGTATGTGGTCCAATGAATGTTGAGGCTCGTGGCGGATATCGTTATTTTCTCACCTTCACAGATGATTTAAGCAGATATGGGTATATCTACTTAATGAAACACAAGTATGAAACATTTGAAAAGTTCAAAGAATTTCAGAGTGAAGTTGAAAATCATCGTAACAAGAAAATAAAGTTTCTACGATCTGATCGTGGAGGAGAATATTTGAGTTACGAGTTTGGTCTACATTTGAAACAATGCGGAATAGTTTCGCAACTCACGCCACCCGGAACACCACAGCGTAATGGTATGTCCGAACATCGTAATCGTACTTTATTAGATATGGTGCAATCTATGATGTCTCTTAATGATTTACCGTTATCGTTTTGGGGTTATGCTTTAGAGACGGCTGCATTCACGTTAAATAGGACACCATCGAAATCCGTTGGGACGACGCCTTATGAACTGTGGTTTGGCAAGAAACCAAAGTTGTCGTTTCTGAAAGTTTGGGGCTGCGATGCTTATGTGAAAAAGCTTCAACCTGATAAGCTCGAACCCAAATCGGAGAAATGTGTCTTCATAGGATACCCAAAGGAGACTGTTGGGTACACCTTCTATCACAGATCCGAAGGCAAGACTTTTGTTGCTAAATTTGGAGTTTTTCTAGAGAGGGAGTTTCTCTCGAAAGAAGTGAGTGGGAGAAAAGTAGAACTTGATGAGGTAACTGTACCTACTCCCTTATTGGAAAGTAGTACATCACAGAAACCGGTTTCTGTGACACCTACACCAATTAGTGAGGAAGCTAATGATAATGATCATGAAACTTCAGATCAAGTTACTACCGAACCTCGTAGATCAACCAGAGTAAGATCCGCACCAGAGTGGTACGGTAATCCTGTTCTGGAAGTCATGCTACTAGATCATGATGAACCTATGAACTATGAAGAAGTGATGGTGAGCCCAGATTCCGCAAAATGGCTAGAAGCCATGAAATCTGAGATGGGATCCATGTATGAGAACAAAGTGTGGACTTTGGTTGACTTGCCCGTTGATCGGCAAGCAATTGAGAATAAATGGATCTTCAAGAAGAAGACTGACGCTGACGGTAATGTTACTGTCTATAAAGCTCGACTTGTTGCAAAAGGTTTTCGACAAGTTCAAGGGATTGACTACGATGAGACATTCTCACCTGTAGCGATGCTTAAGTCTGTCCGAATCATGTTAGCAATTGCCGCATTTTATGATTATGAAATTTGGCAAATGGATGTCAAAACTGCATTCCTGAATGGATTTCTGGAAGAAGAGTTGTATATGATGCAACCAGAAGGTTTTGTCGATCCAAAGGGAGCTAACAAAGTGTGCAAGCTCCAGCGATCCATTTATGGGCTGGTGCAAGCCTCTCGGAGTTGGAATAAACGTTTTGATAGTGTGATCAAAGCATTTGGTTGTGTACAGACTTTTGGAGAAGCCTGTATTTACAAGAAAGTGAGTGGGAGCTCTGTAGCATTTCTGATATTATATGTGGATGACATATTATTGATTGGAAATGATATAGAATTTCTTGATAGCATAAAGGGATACTTGAATAAGAGTTTTTCAATGAAAGACCTCGGTGAAGCTGCTTACATATTGGGCATTAAGATCTATAGAGATAGATTAAGACGCTTAATTGGACTTTCACAAAGCACATGCCTTGACAAGGTTTTGAAGAAGTTCAAAATGGATCAAGCAAAGAAAGGGTTCTTGCCTGTGTTACAAGGTGTGAAGTTGAGTAAGACTCAATGTCCGACCACCGCAGAAGATAGAGGGAAAATGAAAGATGTTCCCTATGCTTCAGCCATAGGCTCTATCATGTTTGTGTACCAGACCTGATGTGTGTCTTGCTATAAGTCTAGCAGGGAGGTACCAAAGTAATCCAGGAGTGGATCACTGGACAGCGGTCAAGAACATCCTGAAATACCTGAAAAGGACTAAGGATATGTTTCTCGTATATGGAGGTGAGAAAGAGCTCATCGTAAATGGTTACGTTGATGCAAGCTTTGACACTAATCCGGACGATTCTAAATCGCAAACCGGATACGTGTTTTTACTGAACGGTGGAGCTGTCAGTTGGTGCAGTCCTAAACAAAGTGTCGTAGCGGGATCTACATGTGAAGCAGAGTACATAGCTGCTTCGGAAGCAGCAAATGAAGGAGTCTGGATGAAGGAGTTCATATCCGATCTAGGTGTCATACCTAGTGCATCGGGTCCAATGAAAATCTTTTGTGACAATAATGGTGCAATTGCCTTGGCAAAGGAATCCAGATTTCATAAGAGAACCAAGCACATCAAGAGACGCTTCAATTCCATTCGGGATTTAGTCTAAGTGGGAGACATAGAAATTTGCAAGATACATACGGATCTGAATGTTGCAGACCCGCTGACTAAGCCTCTTCCACGAGCAAAACATGATCAGCACCAAGGCTCCATGGGTGTTAGAATCATTACTGTGTAATCTAGATTATTGACTCTAGTGCAAGTGGAAGACTGAAGGAAATATGCCCTAGAGGCAATAATAAAGTTATTATTTATTTCCTTATATCATGATAAATGTTTATTATTCATGCTAGAATTGTATTAACCGGAAACATAATACATGTGTGAATACATAGACAAACATAGTGTCACTAGTATGCCTCTACTTGACTAGCTCGTTGATCAAAGATGGTTATGTTTCCTAACCATAGACATGAGTTGTCATTTGATTAACGGGATCACATCATTAGGAGAATGATGTGATTGACTTGACCCATTTCGTTAGCTTAGCACTTGATCGTTTAGTTTGTTGTTATTGCTTTCTTCATGACTTATACATGTTCCTATGACTATGAGATTATGCAACTCCCGTTTACTGGAGGAACACTTTGTGTGCTACCAAACGTCACAACGTAACTGGGTGATTATAAAGGTGCTCTACAGGTGTCTCCGAAGGTACTTGTTGGGTTGGCGTATTTCGAGATTAGGATTTGTCACTCCGATTGCCAGAGAGGTATCTCTGGGCCCTCTCGGTAATGCACATCACATAAGCCTTGCAAGCATTGCAACTAATAAGTTAGTTGCGGGATGATGTATTACGGAACGAGTAAAGAGACTCGTCGGTAACGAGATTGAACTAGGTATTGAGATACCGACGATCAAATCTCGGGCAAGTAACATACCGATGACAAAGGGAACAACGTATGTTGTTATGCGGTCTGACCGATAAAAGATCTTCATAGAATATGTAGGAGCCAATGTGAGCATCTAGGTTCCGCTATTGGTTATTGACTGGAGACGTGTCTCGGTCATGTCTACATTGTTCTCGAACCCGTAGGGTCCGCACGCTTAACGTTACGATGACAGTTTCATTATGAGTTTATATTTTTTTTGATGTACCGAAGGTTGTTCGGAGTCCCGGATGTGATCACGGACATAACGGGGAGTCTCTAAATAGTCGAGACATAAAGATTGATATATTGGACGACTATATTCGGACACAGGAATGGTTCCGGGAGTTATCGGATATAAAACGGAGTACCGGGGGTTACCGGAACCCCCCCCCAGGGGGTTAATGGGCCTCATGGGCCCAAAGTGGAGCAGAGGAGGGGCGGCCAGGGCAGGCTGCGCGCCCCCTCCCCCTCTAGTCCGAATTGGACAAGGAGGGAGGGGTGGCGCCCCCCTTTCCTTTCCCTCCTCTCTCCCTTCCTTCCCCCTCTCCTAGTTGGACAAGGAAAGGAGGGAGTCCTACTCCCGGTAGGAGTAGGACTCCTCCCTGGCGCGCCTCCTCCTGGACGGCCGCCCCTCCCCCTTGCTCCTTTGTATACGGGGGCAGGGGGGCACCTATAGACACAACAATTGATCCTTGAGATCTATTAGCCGTGTGCGGTGCCCTCCTCCACCATAATCCTCGATAATATTGTAGCGGTGCTTAGGCGAAGCCCTGCGATGGTAGAACATCAAGATCGTCACCACGCCGTCATGCTGACGGAACTCTTCCCCGACATTCTGCTGGATCGGAGTCCGGGGATCGTCATCGAGCTGAACGTGTGCTAGAACTCGGAGGTGCCGTAGTTTCGGTGCTTGATCGGTCGGGCCGTGAAGACGTACGACTACATCAACCGCGTTGTGCTAACGCTTCCGCTTCCGGTCTACAAGGGTACATAGACAACACTCTCCCCTCTTGTTGCTATGCATCACCATGATCTTGCCTGTGCGTAGGATTTTTTTTTGAAATTACTACGTTCCCCAACAGCCTTTTACCGTTGCACATGATGATTTTGATGAATATAATATGCATGTGCTTGCTGCTCCTACTTGCAATTATTATGAGAGAGGAACTATATCTCCACCTCTCTATGTTTCCAATACAATAAAATTGCAAGAAACTGCTTATGCTATGCATCGGCCTTTACTTTGTGTGCATGAATTGTTCTTTTATGACATGCCGATGCATAGGAAGAGAGTTAGACTTCGTTGTTGCATGATATATGTTACTTTGTGCTCACTACTAAATTAGAAATCATTGTTAATTAAAATTGGCTTTGATATACCTTGGGATCCGGGTGGATCCATTACTTGAGCACTATATGCCTAGCTTAATGGCTTTAAAGAAAGCGCTGCCAGTGAGACAACCCGGAAGTTTTAGGGAGTCATTTATTTCTTTTGTGTGCTTTCATATAGTTTAAAAACAACAAAAATAAAGAGGGGAACCCAAAACTTTTTCAAAAAGGAAAGTGAAAGTGAGAAAGACAAGCATTGTTGAAGTGGGAGAGCTCCTTGAACTTTGTTCATGCTCACGGCAACTTTGTGAATCTTGATTACAGAAACTTTTCAACAAAAATAATTATCCTCTTGTACAATTCCATTGTATTATAAAAATAATGTGCCAAGGTTTGCCTTTAGGATGTTTACATTTGCTTAATGGTCTGTACGGTGCAGGACGGAAACTTTGGCTGTAGTGCGCGATTTTACATTTTTAGCTGGAACATCAAATGGTTCTGATTCTTTTTGCACTGTATTTCTATACAATTTTTTTTTATTTTTCCTAATTTTTGCAGAATTTTTCAAGCATCAGAAGTATGGTGAATGTTCAGATTATTACAGACTGTTCTGTTTTAGACAGATTCTGTTTTTGATGCATAGTTTGCTTGTTTTGATGAAACTATCGATTCATATCAGTGGATTAAGCCATGAAAAAGTTATATTACAGTAAACACAATGCAAAAACAAAATATGAATTGGTTTGCAACAGTACTTAGAGTAGTGATTTTCTTTATTATACTAACGGATCTTACCGAGTTTTCTGTTGAAGTTTTGTGTGGATGAAGTGTTCGATGATCGAGAAGATCTCGATGTGAGAAGAAGGAAGAGAGGCAAGAGCTCAAGCTTGGGGATGCCCAAGGCACCCCAATTAAATATTCAAGGAGACTCAAGCGTCTAATCTTGGGGATGCCCCGGAAGGCATCCCCTCTTTCTTCAACTAGTATCGGTATGTTTTCTGATTCGTTTCGTTCATGCGATATGTGCAATCTTGGAGCGTCTTTTGCATTTAGTTTTCACTTTTCTTTTATGCACCATGCTGGTATGAGATAGTCCTTGGTTGATTTATAGAATGCTCTATGCACTTCACTTATATCCTTTGAGTACGGCTTTATAGAATGCTTCATGTGCTTCACTTATATCATTTGAAGTTTGGATTGCCTGTTTCTCTTTACATAGAAAACTGCCATTTGTAGAATGCTCTTTTGCTTCACTTATATTTGTTAGAGCACGGGCATATCTTTTGTAGAAAGAATTAAACTCTCTTGCTTCACTTATATCTATTTAGAGAGATGACAGGAACTGGCTGTTCACATGGTTAGTCATAAAATCCTACATAAAACTTGTAGATCACTGAATATAATATGTTTGATTCCTTGCAATAGTTTTGCGATATAAAGATGGTGATATTAGAGTCATGCTAGTGGGTAGTTGTGGATTAGTAGAAATACTTGTGTTGAGGTTTGTGATTCTCGTAGCATGCACGTATGGTGAACCTTTATGTAACGAAGTCGGAGCATGATTTATTTATTGATTGCCTTCCTTATGAGTGGCGGTCGGGGACGAGCGATGGTCTTTTCCTACCAATCTATCCCCCTAGGAACATGCGCGTAGTACTTTGTTTTGATGACTAATAGATTTTTGCAATAAGTATGTGAGTTCTTTATGACTAATGTTGAGTCCATGGATTATACGCACTCTCACCCTTCCACCATTGCTAGCCTCTCTAGTACCGCGCAACTTTCGCCGGTACCATAAACCCACCATATACCTTCCTCAAAACAGCCACCATACCTACCTATCATGGCATCTCCATAGCCATTCCAAGATATATTGCCATGCAACTTCCGTCATCATCATATACATGACTTCAACATTCATTGTCATATTGCTTTGCATGATCGTAAGATAGCTAGCATGATTTTTTCATGGCTTGTTCGTTTTTTTATGTCATTGCTATGCTAGATCATTGCACATCCCGGTACACCACCGGAGGCATTCATATAGAGTCATATCTTTGTTCTAGTGTCAAGTTGTAATATTGAGTTGTAAGTAAATAAAAGTGTGATGATCATCATTATTAGAGCATTGCCCCAGTGAGGAAAGGATGATGGAGACTATGATTCCCCCACAAGTCGGGATGAGACTCTGGGCGAACAAAAAAAAGAGAAAGGCCAAAAAAAGAGAAGACCCAAAAAAATGAGAGAAAAAGAGAGAAGGGGCAATGTTACTGTCCTTTTATCACACTTGTGCTTCAAAGTTGCACCATGTTCTTCATATAGAGAGTCTCTTGAGTTATCACTTTCATATACTAGTGGGAATTTTCATTATAGAACTTGGCTTGTATATTCTGATGATGGGCTTCCTCAAACACCTGAGGTATTCATGAGCAAGCAAGTTGGATGCACACCCACTTAGTTTCAGTTTGAACTTTCATACACTTATAGCTCTTAGTGCATCCGTTGCATGGCAATCCCTACTCACTCACATTGATATCTATTGATGGGCATCTCCATAGCCGTTGATACGCCTAGTTGATGTGAGACTATCTTCTCCTTTTTGTCTTCTCCACAACCACCATTCTATTCCACCTATAGTGCTATGTCCATGGCTCACGCTCATGTATTGCGTGAAAGTTGAAAAGGTTTGAGAACGTCAAAAGTATGAAACAATTGCTTGGCTTGTCATCGGGGTTGTGCATGATGTGAATATTTTGTGTGGTGAAGATGGAGCATAGCCAGACTATATGATTTTGTAGGGATAACTTTCTTTGGCCATGTTATTTTGAAAAGACATGATTGCTTTATTAGTAGGCTTGAAGTATTATTGTGTTTATGTCAAATGATAGACTATTGCTTTGAATAACTCGTATCTTAATATTCATGCCATGATTAGATATGTGATCAAGATTATGCTAGGTAGCATTCCACATCAAAAATTATCTTTTTATCATTTACCTACTCGAGGATGAGCAGGAATTAAGCTTGGGGATGCTGATACGTCTCCATCGTATCTATAATTTTTGATTATTCCATGCCAATATTCTACAACTTTCATATACTTTTGGCAACTTTTTATACTATTTTTGGGACTAACATATTGATCCAGTGCCCAGTGTCAGTTCCTGTTGTTGCATGTTTTTTGTTTCGCAGAAAATCCATATCAAACGGAGTCCAAACGGGATAAAAACGGACGGAGATTTTTTTGGAATATATGTGATTTTTGGGAAGTGAAATCAACGCGAGACGATGCTCGGGGGGGCCCACGAGGCAGGGGGCGCGCCCCTGACCCTCGTGGCCACCCCATAAGGCGGTTGGTGACCTTATTTCGCCGCAAGAAAGCTAATATCCGGATAGAGATCGTGTTAAAATTTCAGCCCAATCGGAGTTACAGATCTCCGGGAATATAAGAAACGGTGAAAGGGTAGAATCTGAGAACACAGAAACAGGGAGAGACAGAGAGACAGATCCAATCTCGGAGGGGCTCTCGCCCCTCCCATGCCATGGAGGCCATGGACCAGAGGGGAAACCCTTCTCCCATCTAGGGAGGAGGTCAAGGAAGAAGAAGGAGGAAGGGGGCTCTCTCCCCCTTGCTTCCGGTGGCACTGGAGTGCCACCGGGGGCCATCATCATCACCGCAATCTTCACCAACAACTTCACCGCCATCATCACCAACTCTTCCCCCCTCTATGCAGCGGTGTAATCCCTCTCTTACCCGCTGTAATCTCTACTTAAAAATGGTACTCAACGCTATATATTATTTCCCAATGATGTATGGCTATCCTATGATGTTTGAGTAGATCTGTTTTGTCTTATGGGCTATTTGATGATCGTGATTGGTTTGAGTTGCATGTTTTATTATTGGTGTTATCCTATGGTGCTCTCCATCTCGCGCAAGCGTGAGGGATCCCCGCTGTAGGGTGTTGCAATACGTTCATGATTCACTTATAGTGGGTTGCGTGAGTGACTGAAACACAAACCCGAGTAAGGGGGTTGTTGCATATGGGATAAAGAGGACTTGATGCTTTAATGCTATGGTTGGGTTTTACCTTAATGATCTTTAGTAGTTGTGGATGCTTGCTAGAGTTCCAATCATAAGTGCATATGATCCAAGTAGAGAAAGTATGTTAGCTTATGTCTCTCCCTCATATGAAACTACAATAGTGATTACCAGTCTAGTTATCGATTGCCTAGGGACAAATAACTTTCTCGTAACAATAAGCTCTCTACTAAAACTAATTTAGTTATGTCTTTATCTAAACAGCCCCTAGCTTTTATTTACGCGTTCTTTATTATCTTGCAAATCTATCCAACAACACCTACAAAGTACTTCTAGTTTCATACCTATTCTAGGTAAAGCGAACGTCAAGTGTGCGTAGAGTTGTATCGGTGGTCGATAGAACTTGAGAGAATATTTGTTCTGCCTTTAGCTCCTTGTTGGGTTCGACACTCTTACTTATCGAAAACTATTGCGATCCCCTATACTTGTGGGTTATCAGTGTCCCCCAACAGGTTATCCATTCGTCTGCCACTAGAGGCTCGAGGGCAACCATGTTTAGCTGGTTATTGGGTGAATCCAATTCTTGTCTGGCTTCCAAAGACAATGTTAGGTAGAAGTTGGACGTTGGATCAGGGTTTTCATAAAACTTGGTGAGAGAGATATACTCATCCAAAGCAAATGAAAACAGGTGGTCGAATCTATCCTATAAAACCTCCTCGGATAGCCAGAAATCCTTCCGTAGAAGGATAGCGTCACCAGGTCTTGGCACACACGAAGTTATACCTTTGTAAATACCGATCAAGGAGAATGTGTCATGCCAGCAGAAGGACCCACATCTCACCATTGTTTGGGTTGTAATATTTATCCCAGATAATCATGACCCATGAGACACCTCCCCAAACTTCATTTTGTTTGTGCATGTTCGCTATGCAGTCAAGGTGAATGGAAGCTCATTGTTCCAGTTGTGCCATTAGGGGGCATTTGACAGGAGGGTCCAATCAGTCCATACTTGTTCCTTTTATGCACAGAAGGTTTGTCAGGTTTGTTAGTTCAGAAGGAGAATCGCGGCAGGCTAAATGGTATCAAAAATGGTCTTCTTGGCCCACTTATCTCACATCTTCTCTTTGCTGATGACAGCATCTTCTTTGCTAGAAGCGATACTCGTAGTGTGGAGGTTTTGGAGTCTACCTTAAATTTCTACTGTCAGGGTTCTCATTAGTCAACTAATAAAGGTAAATCTGCATTGTTCCTTGGAAAGGGTTGCACAGAACATGTCAAACAGAAGGTTAAATCACGACTTGGGATTGCCAATGATGCTTTTAATGAATCATATCTTGGTATGCCGACAAAGGTTGGCAACTCTCCAACCAATACCTTCAAGTTACTACTTGATCGGGCATGTGCTAGCCTATTTGGATGGTCTAAATGGCTTATGTTTTGGGCAGGCAAGGAAGTCCTATTGAAAGCGATCATCCAGGTGATCCCGACATGTATTATGTGTTTCCTTCAACTTCCTATCACCACATGTGAGATATTTCATCAAATTATTTTCGGTGAGTGGTGGGGTCATGAAGATGGCAAGCGAGGAAACTGCACTAGAGTTCGTGGGACTGACTTACTACCACAAAGTCGCTTGGAGGAATGGGTTTTTGATACATGGCTTTATTCAACTTGGCTATGCTTGCCAAGCAAGGTTGGAGGCTACTAACAAACCCTTTGTCTCTCTGTGCTCGTGCCCTTAAGGAAAGGTACTTTCTCAATTCAGATTTCTAGAATGCCGAGGTGCCGAGATCGGCGCCAGCTGCGTGTCGTGCAGTTCTGGCCGGTCGTTGTCTATTAAAAAGGAATTCAACGGGGCATTGGTAATGGAAAACAAGTTTGTATCCTCTTTGATCACTGGATCCCATCGACGTCTACGCAATGCATGCATCCTCTTTTGCCTATCCCTGGAAATGCCAAGGTTCTTGGAATGAAGAGTTTGCCAGAGCTTTTTTTCAGGAATGATGTTGCTGAGGACATTCTGCAGATTCCTATTAGTACGCGGGGAGGTGAAGATTTTGCTAGCTGCCAATTTACAAAATTTCGAAATTATTCAGTCCGCTCGGCATACAACATGGCTCCAACGGAGCAATTTCAGATAGCTGGCAGCAAGGCTGGGCATGGCCTATGTTCAAACATGGATGTCGAAGAGAGGAGAGGAGTTGGAAGGCCATTTGGGTTGCCAAAGCCCCAAACCAAATGAAGGTGGGCTCAACTACAACGACGTCATGTGCTGGACGCGAGTCTTATTGCTTATGTTCCCGGTTTCAAACGGTGGAGCGTGTTCTTTTCTGCCCGCGGGCCAAAGCGGTATGGGATGAAATCAAAAACTTGACCGGCATAGTGCTATGGGATTTAGAATGCAGCAATACCAATTTGTGGCTCTTTGAATTTTTTTTTGTCCAGATCTTTAGATAGAGATGCTACGGTTTTGGTTGTTGCTATGGGGCATATTTGGGAAGCTCTAAATGATGCTCGACAATCACCTGAAGCACCATCGATTCGCAATTCAGTGGATAAGATTCAAGCATATTCAGACTTGATCATGCAAGACCTTTTCATCTCTGAACCTATCAACACGCGTTAGTCGGCTTCAACCAATCCTTCCTAGACTCCGCCGCCATCAGGTATGGTCATGATTTACTCAGATGATATTATTTTGTCGAACTTGAACAAGTTTGGAGCTGATGTGGTTGCATTGAACCATGATGGGTGTTGTATTGCTGCTTGTTTTGAACCTGTTTATGGTGCTCTCAAACCTGAATTGGCTGAGGCTTTGTCCCTTCGTAGAGCTGTGCAATTGGCAAAAGATGAAGGCTTCTCTAATGTTATATTTGCTTCGGATTGCCTATCGCTAGTGCAGAGAATGAATTCGAGACCTTGTGATCGCTCCAGCATTGGTACTGTTGTCAAAGACATCAAATTTGCTTCTTGGGGATTTTTATTGTGGCATTCAAGCATGTCCGACGGTAAGTTAATATAGTGGCTTATTTGTTAGCTAAATCTTGTAAGAATTTGTCTAGCCTTGTTGTTTTTCATTCTACTCCGAATTGCATCGGGAGACTCAGAACTTTGTTAAGTGATCAATAAAGCCAATGGTCTTTCAAAAAAACTAACTGATAAAGCATTAACAATATTTTCTTTCTTCTTTTGTGCAGCTACTCGATCTACCATGCTTGTAGTGATTGATCAGGTTTGCTTTGCTTTACTATCAGTG
This sequence comes from Triticum urartu, assembly GCF_056163025.1. NCBI lineage: Eukaryota > Viridiplantae > Streptophyta > Magnoliopsida > Poales > Poaceae > Triticum > Triticum urartu. The sequence goes on along the minus strand of NC_141873.1, from coordinate 331,826,997 downwards.
GGAAGCACAATTTGATATAGACTTCTATATGTATACAATTTGCAGCGAATGATCATTGCGTCTAGAAAAGTAAAACCTGATGAAAAAAACAAAGAAAGCCAAGTATAAACAAAGAAAAATCAAAGAATACTAAGAAGAAACAAAGAAAACCAAAAGGAGACAAAAAAAAGATGAAGGCACATATTACTGGATCGGCGCATATGCCTCATCACTGTGGGGCGCTAATAGGAGTTGCGGGCGAAACAGATGCTATCCTCACTATAAACAAGATATAGAATTCGTGCTTGCGTGCTTAAGGAAGACGACTGAGCTTGGCCGATTGTGGAGGCCCACGGGGCCGAGTGGCGAACAATCTGATGACACATTTGGAAGTTGGCCCAACCGGGCTACATCTATTTTTAACATAGTACATACACAAATGCCTACACACATACACATACACTCACGCCTATGAATGCACGCACGCGTGTCTTACCCCTACGGGCACCTTCGAGGTACTGAGGCGGAACAACATCTTGAAATTGACGAATTCATCATGGACACCGTCATAGTCACGGGGACTTCTCCTCCCACTGAACAAACATCGCTAAAATGTCTGAAATAAATTCAAACAAATGTGAGCACCTGTGCTAAGCCTAGGACTTAAACTTGGTAGACTGGTTCCATAAAAAAAACTAACCGTCCAAGCCACGGTAAGTTCGCCGTCTACATCTTTTAGTATGGAACTGCTGTGCAGACGACGGACAAGTGCACGACCAGTGCACGATGAGCATCTAAGGGTCTGCTGCCGGCTGTTGGCATGGAATGGATGGAGCAGATGTGTTCTCGTGCACATGTCGTCTGCCAAGTATCGTGTGCATAGCAGTGCTCCTTTTAGTATTCGTGTGGGGCTGCGTGCGATTATCTTGTGCTCCCACAAAAAAAAAAGCAGTTCAAACATGGATTTCCGGCATCTGAATAGTGGAACCGATCAAATTGGATTCCCGGTGAAGGGAGCGCTCGAGACCACTCACGATCAGATGTACTTTGAACCCCAGCGGTAGGGGCCGGTAGGGTTGATCAATGGACAGTGTTCGACACGAGACTCTCTATGCTACGCACGACACCACTGTCCACTGGTTGAACAGAAGCGCGCATGCCGCATCCTCAACTAGTGCAGCCGTCATTCTCACAGTTCGATGTCGCGACCGGCCGGCATCTTTCAGAACTAACTGATGAGGCACTAACAATGTTTTCTTTCTCTTGTGCGGCTACTCGATCTACCAGGCCTGTAGTGATCGATCAGGTTTGCTTTGCTTTACGGCGAGTGGGAAGCGCAAGTTGATATAGGCTTCTATATATATACAATTTGCAGCGAATGATCATTGCGTCAAGACACGACCGAGCTAGCTACGGTAACCCTCCATGATCACGTCGATCGTACCAGTGATCTGCCATGTGCATGCACGCTCGAGCCTCGCCCTCGAGCCGGACCGATCGATCGATGCCACCTTTCCAAAAGAAACTATGCACATATATAGGTACGGTGAGCAGCATTTGTAGGTGTGCGAAAAGACAAGAGACCGATCGATCGGGAGAGGATACGGAGAGGGAGCAGGATCCCATTTTCTAATCCAAGTGCGACGCTATCCCCTGCGAAAAAAGGCGGGAGATAAGCGAGCAGCTAAGCTAGCGCGCCGAGTAGTGGAGGCTCCCTTTCCCCGTGTTTCCTTTCGAGGATAAGCTGAGATCGATTGGTCGACATGAGGCAACATCTCTATATGCCGCGCGCACGTCCCGTGGGCTTCATTGGCTAGTTTGATTTTGATACAAGACAGGATTTGATATCTTCCAGGGATTAGGTTCGTAGCTAGCTGCATATAACCAAAAAAAAAATTGTACAGAGGCGACGCTCCAGTGGGCATAGATAGAAGTCTCATCCATCCTGGCTACGCTAGAGACTACGGCAAAACGAAAAAACCGAAGCCGTTCGATCATATTTAGTCACATCACAGACGAGAAGTACTTTCAAAATTATATTGAAATTAGTACTAAAGTTGAGACACTTATCTTGAGACGGAAGGAATATGACTTTCCATCAATATTCTTCTAAGGCTGGTCATAGTGGAAAGTAACTTATAGTAATGTCATGCATATGACACTAGTCTAAATTACTACCTTCATAATGCAGAGTACTATCTCCATCACGGTTTAAAAGGCGCACTTGGAAATTCTCTGAAATCTAGGTGGTTATCTATTGGTTATGGGACGGGCTAAAAAATAGTATTCACACTACGCATGCATATAGAAATAGTATATCGGAGTACTAATTAGCTACTAGAAATAAATGCAATGCGCCCTAAACCTTGTCTATTGTGAAAACGCACGCAAATTTAACTGTGCATTCTAAACCGTGAGGGAGGGAGTAACATAGTAGTAGTGTCATAGAGGTCTTCATCTATTAGCTTGTAGACTCATTCCATCTTGGGAAGCGCTATGTTACAGTAACATATTATGTTACCACTTTTCATTAACTACATGCCACATAAGCAAAAAAAATTTAAAAGATGCTATGTTACTTGTTAAGTTACTCCCACTATGACTAGCCTAAGCCACGCGGGGCCGGCGGTGCAGTAAGCAATGCGAATAGCCTAGGTATCTATCAAAGCAACAAGGGAGACACGAGGAACACGAACGTGCCGGGGCCTTCCTCACCGAGCAACACGTACCGTGGCTGATCCGCCGCTTTGGAGGCAGCTTGATCTCCGTGTCTCCGGCCGTGACGAGTGGCCGATAGAGCTTTAGCCTGGGGCGGGAACGGGAATTCATTCCCCTAGCTGTAACTAAGCTACGGCCGGCGTATGTGCCACGCACCGATCATTGAGCGGCGGACGAGCACGGATTTGGGCCATCCGGCAACGTCCCGACATGATGCAACCATAGAAAGGCATCGCTAGCTTGATGAAAGGGCAAGGCTAGCGGACGACCCTCACCTCCGCCTCCTCCTGGCCGTTAGATCCACTTAAACGTGAATTTTGGACCGTTTGTTGGTTGCAAGCTAAAAATCAGCGGACACAATATTTTTCTTACAAACGTTTACTACATCATCGCCCCCATCTGAACGTCACAATACTTCAACGGAAAAACTAATGCACACACGTGTGGGCGTTTGCACATTGCCTATACGCTTCCATCACCACTCATTTGTCATGTATGAACAGATAACATCAGCAGAAATCTTTTTGGTTTCGACTTAAAAATATTTTATCTCCTAATTTAAAAGGCGAATTAAAAATCCGTCTCGACGAGATATTCAAAACTAGACCCCATGTTGATATGTTTCGACGAAAAAAAATTTGCCTAAAAGTTGCCATGATGTTTACACTGTAGTTGTCATAGTACTTAAACTAAAGTTGCCATGTGGCAATTTTAGTTTGTAGATCATGTCAATTTCAGTTTTTTGATGATGGTAATTCCAGTACTTTGATCATGAAAATATTTTTTCTATGAACCATGACAATTTTAAGTGCATGTATCATGTCAATTTTAGTTTATGGTGCATGGCAAGTCTAGTTTCTTAATTCTCCATTTTATAATATGTCAAAAATTACTTTTAAATATAGAAGAAAATAGCTGAAACATATAATGGCAACTTCAGTGTAAACATCATGACAATTCATGTGCAATAGACATGGCAACTTTTAAAAAAAATCATCAAAATATATTGATATGAGATCTAGTTTTAAAGATCTCGTCGCGAGGGATTTAATGATGAAAACGGATTTTCAGTCGGATTTTTCATTTAAGAGATAAAACATTTTAAAAACTGAAAATCCAGAAAGATTTCCACATGCATGCATGCGGTGACATGACGAAGTCTGTAAGTTATAAGGCGTGTGGGCATGTTTGGCTCCCACTACATATGTAGGCGTTAGCGTTGTCCTACTTCACACAAACCGTGCAACAATGCTTTGTGCGTGCAATAAATCACTGATGGTCAGGGCTAATTGCCGAGAAGAATTATCACACTTATATAGCATAGTAACCAACGCTTGCAACAACATAAAAAATGCTGTGTGTTTTGCTGTGCATTCAAAGTCATTGCAGCATGTCACACATGTGTTTGTAGCAAATCACAAATAATGTTGTAACATGTCCAAGGAACATATCCGACTTGATGAATGGCCGCATGCATCTTTCAGATGCAGAGGCCGGGGGTAAGCCTCCTTTTCCAAAAAATTATATATATCCGACTTGATTTCCCCCCAAAATGCTAACCTTCTGCAACAAAATTTTTGAACATCGGTGTCTTCACCTCGAGCTCGCTAGAGCTCTCTCCCCATCTAATCCATTGGGCCCGGATCCATCCACTCACAACCCCATCCTTTCTAAGCCTGGTGTCATGGGCAAAAGATATCTTGTTTTCATGCTCTAGCTTGAGCTCCACCATGTAAATCAATGAAAACAAAGCTCCATGACCTTTACCCAATATGTGCAAAAGAAGCAGAGGACCATGGGCGATGGTGAGCTGAATGGTGCATGCAATCGCCACTAATGTGGGGTTTTAGGTAACAACATGGCTCTAGGTGTTCAGGAGTGGTAGTGGAGGCAATCAATGATAGTGACACTTTGAGTGCAACGCCGAATAGAGAGGGGATCATGCAGAGAGGAACAAATCATTTTGGGAAGAGAAACATCAGGAACCATGGGACACATAGTTGGCACATGAAACAACCTACGTGAACTAATATCACCCGCCCGAGGTAATCATTTCCTGTTTTGAAAGTACTTCCATTTTAGAAATGGAAGATTCTTTTTACATGTATCTTGGTTATACAACCACAAAGATCTCAACTCCCGATCTCTGCACTAGGGATGCACATAACAAAACAAATGCACACGAAAACTAGGTCAAACCCGGTAAGAAAGTAAATTTGTTCAAGATAACATGTGTAGAAACATAATTGTTTATAAAGATTGCAAGAAGATATTTTGATGTGAAGACTGGACCGTCACCCATGTTGGAAATAAAAGGTCCCTTGCAGCCCTCTCGAGTTGTGAGCACACCACCATCACCAACTCGTGGTACTCCTGCTGCTAGAGAATAGATCAAGTATGTTTCATGGAATGAGAGGCTCCAATGATCACACCAAGTACACAATATTTAGTTCCTCTATTGAGAGGTTGGCATCCAGGCCCTACCGGGTTGAAGCTACCCTGCGTATAATGAACGAGGTGAAACTAAGCATACCAATCATGGGGGAAATGTCGACCTCGCTTCTACCATGAACCACCTTATCATAGATAGTGTAGAGACCATCATACGAGTGCCCAGGCGGAGCATAGGCGCACTTCCTGCACGAATTTTTAGAAATTGTCATAGATTTTCGTCTTCCTAGTTTAGTGTCGCTACATGTATGACAAAATAATTTTTTTTCTCCATGGATGTGGACACTTCTATGATGGATTATCTTTTCGGTATGGTCATTTTCCCACATAACTCGCTTTTTCTTGTAGTGAACGGTGCAGGCTCGAGTACATATGGATCTGGGGAGGGGGTAGATCAAGCTCAGCAGCACCAAAAATGGTGATATGAGAGAGTAAGGAAGTAGCAACCAGATTCCATGGGGGTACAACAGGATTTGATGGCACCGCAGTGGACTCGGTGGCAAGTGGCGGGATCGAGAGGTGACGCTACATATCCCATGGGTCCCGCTATTCATGTCTACACGGTGACCTTTCACGCTAGTGCTCTGGGAATCCCTTCATCGCCTTCGAGATGTGTCAGAGTGGTGTGAATCATGAATACAGAGAGGATCGAGACACCACCGTTGTATATTATGTGTTGTCATAGATTACTTTATTCACTAAACCATTTGATAGAGTCACCATTGATAGATTTTCGGTTGTATGTCATTGATTAACATTGCTACTAACATCCATCTTTCTACTCATCTAAGATGACCGATCATCGATGGTTGCCTTTGTTGTGCTCCCTTCGTCCTAGGATAGTAGGCACACACACTTTTAAGAATGTAACTTTGACCGAGAATTAGTCCAACAATATGTGGTACTATTATACAAAACTAATAATGTTAGATGCACATCTGAATAATAAGTTGGTAGACATTTATGGTGGTGTATAACTCATACTTTATTGGTAAAATTCTTGTTCAAAGCTAAATCTTAAAAATGTGTGTATCTACTAAACTAGGATGGAAAGAGTAGAGTAAGGAGGCGCAAGGGGCAAATTAACAGACATGCCCAACACGACAACATGTGGCACCACACTTGGTTCTACAATCGTGCTTTTGTCAATTAAAGGAGTTTAAAAAACTTAGGGGTTCCCTCATTATTATATGGTAAATTAGGCATATATATGATGTTGAATCTAACTTGACCAAGGGAATCCATGCACTATGAATGTACAATGTCTAAACCAAGCACATAATGGCATGAATTTTTAATCATCCTTATCTAGCTAGCAAAAACACGCTAGATATGCACGTCCAAAGAAACCAACTATACAACAATAATAACTAGCCTTATTGCAAGTTGATACCCGGGTAACATACACTAATATTGCTAAATATGGATATATGTTTTATTATAAGGTTAAAAGTATTAGGTAGCAATACGTGAATGTTATATTTGCTTATGTGATGAGACATATTATTTTTAGTGGTTTGTTTGGAATATTTTAGTGGTTTGTTTGGAATATTTTAGTACCTTCTAGTGCTTTTTGTGAGTTTAAAGAGTATATGTGTTAATTAATACTTGCTCTTGTTTATATATCCCTTGTATATGCATGTGGTATGTGCCCACTTCCGACCTAAGTCTATTCCCTAACCATACGATTTTGAATCTGGCCGATATTTGAACCTGCTCCATCCCGATTTTGAATCCGAAAGTCATATATGCCTTTATGTGCTAGACAATTTCTTAGAGTCACCACTGACTGTCTTCTGTTGTATGCCAATGATAAGTATTACTAGTGGCATACATCTATCTGCCCATCAGAGATGACCAACCATCGACGGTTGTCCGTGTAGTACTCCCCTCACCCTTGTTTAGTAGGCACACATACACTTCTTGAGATTTAACTTTGATCAAGAATTTTCCAACAATATGTGGTTTATAGTATACAAAATTGATAATGTTAGATTCAAAATTTGAAAAATAATAATCAAATGGTGTGATATTTTTGGCATATAACTCGTATTTAATTGTTCAAAGTTGAATCTTCAGAACGTAGGATGGAGGCAGTAGTGTAAGGGGGGTGCTAGGGGCAAACTAACAAACATACCGAAGTACTAACCAACGTCACAACATGTGGGCACCATCACTTTATTGCTTTTGCCACTGAAAGGAATTTATAAAACAAAAGGGTTGCCTCATTGGTACATGGTACATTAAGCATATAGATGGATGATGTTGAATCTAACTTGATCAGTGAAATCCGTGCACTATGAATTTATAATGTCGAAATCGAGCACACAATACCAATGCCATGAATTTTAATCCTCCTTATCTACAGGTAGCAAAAGCACGCTAGATATGCGCGTCCAAATCAAGCAATTATACAGCAATAATAACCAGCCTTATTACAAGTTGATGCCTGGATAACATACACTATTATTGCTAACGATCCACGCACAAAAGCAGCAAACAACCGTATCGGCGTCTAATCGCTCACATGTACTTGCCGCAGCTTTCCACCTATTCGCTTTGTCAGAATGTCTGCTTATCTTCTTTAGGCCAACTTCAACACACTATTCTAAACGGATGTCTGTTTCGTCCGGGTTTCATCTCTTTGGGGCAGAAAAACGGACACCCCGTTTGTTTATGGTTGTGTAGCCGTCGATGTGCCCAACCACCCAAAGTGGGTCCGATCGCCCGTGTACAATTAATTTGGGCGGTGGGAGGTGGGTGGGCGGTCGACATGCGGGTCCGAGATGGACGAGGAGCGGGCACGTGAGCGTCCATTTGCTGTCCGTCTGACGCAAACAGGACGCATGTTTGCATCGAAAATGGGTTGAGTCGGACTCTAAAGAAATATTTTTTATGGATGAGGTTGCGCGTTGGACTGTCTCCTCGGTCCGTTTGGGCCGAAACGGACAGGCCGGTGGTCGTTGGAGTTGTCCTTATATATCACCATGGCCAGCATGCACAGGGCGCGCCAAGCCATCAGCTTGTCACCTTCCCGCCCGTGCCCGAGCAGAACACCGGAACAGAGCGAGCGAACACAAGCTAATACCCATGGCCCAGGGAAGCGATGCCGCCGCGTGCCGCTGCAGTCTGCCCCTGCTGCCACTGCCACCGCGGCGCCTCCTCCTCGTCGTCCTCGTCGCCATGCTCACCGGTAAGCCGCGTACGTGCAACCGCAAGCTCGCATGGAGTGGCGAAGCGCGAGCTGCATGCATCTCTTGAAACGTGTGCATGCATGCGTCTGATGTGGCGTGACCCGTTTTTTGCAGTGGTTTTGGTGGCGCCGCCTTCGGCGAGGGCGGCGTGGGTGGAGGACTACCCGTCGGGGGTGCCGTGCGGGGCGACGATCCCGGTGGAGCAGTGCGACCCGGGGGACGCGGCGGCCAACAGCGCCTGCATGGACGTGTGCCACTACGGCGGGTGCCGCCGCGGCGGCCGCTGCGTGTCGCTCGGCTTCGCCAGGGGACGCGGCTGCCATTGCAGGTGCTAGCCTGCCGCGCGGCAGCTTCCATGTTCTTGCACTTCGCCAGCGGTTCTTCCCGGCCTTTTTTCCCCTCTGTGTGTGTTTGAGTGGTACGATCTGTGCAATATTGCGTTGGGTGTTTTCACCTGCGCAGTCGGTGGCTTTTGTTTGCTCCTGCGTTTTTCTGCATGCACAGATTAAGGCCGCGTTTGGATTCCCTCCGCTCCGCGGCTCCGCGCCGGAGCAGAACGGCAATCCAGTTAGGGAGCGTTCGGAATCCCTCCACTCCCGAGTCAGCTCGCGGAGCCGGCGGAGCTGCAGGCTGAAAAGGTGAAGCTGGGATATACGCGCTCCGCAGATCTGTGGAGCTGGCGGAAGGCCGAACAGGCCCTTAATTTACACCATAATTTAAGGAGTTGGTTAAACCCCGCTTTACGCGCTTCGCTCCGCGAGGACTGCCGAACGCGTCCTAAGGCCAAAAGCCGTTTCTCAAATTAGAGTCACTGTCCTTCTAAACCTGAATTTAAGCAAACTGGACAAATTGAACCAAGTTAATACTCCCTCCGATCAGAAAAAAAGTGTCATGCCTTCGAACTAAGTTTGAACTAACCTTGGTTCAAACTGCGACACTTCTTTCAGATCGGAGAGAATAATATTTTTGACACATTTCATTAACAAAAGTGCACATGACATTTTTTTTAACCTAGTCTAAATCTCCACGTGCCGTGGAGGCCCCCGTGTTTCATGTCCTATTCTTCCCTATGTTCGTGGCTTCGAGAAGTGAAGTTGTGGGTAATCGGCGAGGAGGAGAGTAGGACATGGGACACGGAGCTGTCCCACATGAGGCACGAGACGTGCCTACGTATGTGTCCCACCTCTACTCTTCTTCTCCGGAGTCTGTCGTATGAACGTCATAGGTCGAGATGAGGTCCACGATCGACATGGATGAGCTGGTCTTGTGGTCGTTGCGACCGGGCAAGAACCGTGTGAACGGTGTGGCCGGCACGGAGCTGGCGACGTAGGCAGCAACATTCCCGTCCATGATCGCTTGCATCGCCTCTGTGTGTGCCTCCGCATCGATCTTCCTGAACAGGGCGTCAGTCTCTGCCCGCAGGGCGGCCAGCTGCCATCACTCGCGGCCAATGTTGTGGCGCTGCGCATGGATTGGAACAGCGGCGCTGCTCATCCCGGGAGCCTGAATTCTCCGCGACCATGGCCACAACGGCATCTTCGTTCGTATGTGATTTGTCCCTTGCCGAGCCAGTGCTGCTCGAGAAGCCGGAGGTTGTATCGCTGCTCCTCTTGCAGCATCCAAAACACGGAGACCGACAGTGCAGGTTGTGTTGGCTCCTACTCCACTACCATGACGGAGTCGTACTGCGCCCGCGTCATGGTGAAGCCGACAACCGGCGCGGAAACGGTTGAGGGCTCGACCTTATCGTCAGACGCCTCCTGCATTGTGCGGTCATCATCCTCCATCTTTCCTCCAGCGAGCTCGGAGACAGTCCGCCCTCTATGTGCCATACACGCGGGCCTGGCGGTTGTTAGCAAGGACCGCCTTCTCGTGCTTCTGCGCCGACAAGAGCCGCTTCCACGGCGCTCTGCCAATCGCCATCATTGCGTCAGCGGTCATGGACGAATGAGGAAGGAGAAGCAGAGGTGGTGCAATTTGGGTTGTGTGCGACCGTGTTTATAGCAGGCATCCATCAAGCAAAGCAGCGGTTTGAATGCGGGCGGTGGGTTTCTCGGATGGCGCACTTGTTATATGCCGAGTAGGCGGACGGACGAATAGCCGGGATCCATGCAGTAGGAAGCCGTCTCGTCGCCCAGTCTGGTCACTTTGCTCTGAGACGGCATTGAACACTGCGCGGAGAGCGAGCGAGCGGACACGGCGCCAGGGACGCTCTTGGCCAGTGTGTCCCTTCAGTCTACATCATGTTGCGGAGCGGTCGCATCCACTCTAAACCGATAGAATGTGGCGCGGGACGGCTGGAGCGGTCGCACAAGAGAGGCAAGTGTCTGCATGAGAGGGGTTTCGAATGGGACCGTTTGCCGGACACGTACGTGGCAGAGGTCCAAACGCAAAGCTCCCCTTGATTTGCGTCTGATTTGTGAGAAAACGGACTACAGACACGTTTGCGGACAAATACGTATTAAATGACAAAAGTGCGTCTGGACTGTCCGAACATTTCGCAGGCCATTTGAGGATCCGTATTAGAAATGCCCTTCTTTTTTTTAAGGAAAGAGTCGCAATCGCCAGGTGCCTTTTGTTCGCTACCCTTTTTAGCAACCTCCAGCTCGTGCTAGCTACCAACTGCGTCCTACAATTATCAAACCAACGGTTCTATATATCTTTGCCAGTGATGGTTTCCGTACCTAAATAAAGATTCTAATGATCCTGGTTACCAGAAGCGTGGCGTTTGTCGGTTTGTCCGTGCCGAATGCTTTACAGACCTTTTTTGAGGACACGGATTTGGTGAACATGGATGCACGCGCATCCTTTATGAATAATAAATTCCAAAAAAATGATAGAAAAAATCAAAAATTTCGGAATATTTTTTTTAATATACATAGTCAACCGGTGTACTCGCATATGAAGTTTCACGAAGAAATTACATCCGTGGTAATCTGGGAAAAAATGACAAAATCAAAGCTAATCGAATCTATATTAAAAAACACTGTTTAATGAATAGTATGACCGCATTTGTATTTTCTTCACTAAGAATACCATGGATGTCAATACATGATGATACTTCACACGTGAGTAGAATGATCGACTAAGGTTCATACCGCAAAAATTTCAGAATTTTTTTAGTTTTTCTAGTATTTTTTATGAATTTACTATTCACGTGGGTGCACGCACACCCATGTTCACCTTTGTATTTTTGCCTTTTTTGATGATTAATAAGTTTCAGCCCTGCAGGGGTTGTATGGTCCTCATGGACGAAATGATAAAATCAGGCATATGTAACCAACAATGTCATACTATCAAACCATGCTATTTATTCCCCAGCAGAGAACAACACATTAGTACCACATATGTACCTGCAGGTTTATCTTGACAAAGATTTATGATCCAAAACGTTTATGGCAGACAGCTGGGACAAATTACAACTCAATACATCACACTTGGCGCACAAACACAAACACAAACACAAAAAGAACTATAGGTGGGAAAGCCAGCAGCACCACAAATATCTTCTCTCCTTTTTTGGTTCGTCCAAATCCTATACTATACCGGGAACACGACATGATAGAAATCTGTTCGCGCTTTCTGTAAACGGCACAAGCTGATCAGGGACATAGCATTGGCAGTGTTTTGCTTGTCCCTCTAATGGGGGGTGACAAGCATCAAGTGGCCGGCACCAGGGACCTCCAAACAACCGCACACACCAGGTGTAGGCACCATGCTGTTCTGAACAGAACCGTCCCCCCAAGTACGCTGATCAGATAGATGGCGCTCTAGCACATCCGATACCAGCCAAAGAAAAGGCGAAACGAAGAGAGCGCAGTGGGCTGCAGACCAAATAGGCTTTACATTTCTTGGATAAATGTCACCATCTGGCACTTTCGGTCATCAAGCACCAATGTACAGCGCTGGAGTTATATGTGCCTGTCTGTCAGTGAGGCTGTTCTGGATGCAGAGGTAAAAAGATCAAGAAAGTTGCCGGTTGTACAGGTGCGAATTTCCAGGCAGATATAGGGCTGCAGGGTGATGTATTTACAGTTACTGTACAGGGTTTTTGGCTGGCCTCCCGATCAAACGACTTTGCTGAGGTAGCAAACTGCACCGGACCTGCCCCTTGACATGGAGGAGCTCCCCATCAATACCACACCCATCATGTGTATTCGGGCCTGCCTTAAGTCTCACGGATCGTACCTGAAAATAAGCACAGCAGTTTGTCAAATGAATGAAACTAGAATTGGATAATTGTTTCTGTCGTGATGAGTAAAACTGGATGCTCGACAAAGAGGAGCCAAATCCCACCTTTACATATTCCACATTCGGAAGAGAAATGTGTTTTCCAAACTGCAAAAGCACCAAAAACCTTAATAACCTTAGCCTCCCACTTCCACCAACCAGCAGCAGGTCCAGACAGTTGTCGTCATATTCAGCCTTGGGAGCAACAATCTGGGAACTTAAACTCTGCACGGTCTTGCATGAATGGTTGCATACCAATACACCGAGATAGCGCCCTTTCCTAATGACCCATCTTTCATCTAAGCTTGGGACTAGTTCCTTAGTCAGACCAAGCTCAATGTCATCTGATGGACCATGTAGCTCGATAGGAGTTTCAGGTTCCCAATTAGGTTGATTATCCCATTTAGGCTCCATATCCCACTTGGGTCCTGTATCCCACGCAGGTCCAGGATCTGAAATTGTGGATGATGTGTCTTCTTTATCATGTGTTGTGGTGCCCTTAGAAGGTTTAGTGTCATTTGTAGCAGTCAAACCTGGCCACGCTTTTTCTGTCCTTGACTTTGATTTGGATCTACGCCAGCTGGGAGTTGATGCCTGAGGATGGAGCGATTCTTCTGGTTCCTTGAAAGTACTTGTCCTCCCTAATGACTGGCGTTTTGATTTCGGATCAAGTGCCCGCACAAGTTCAGATGGTTCATTATTAGCACGTGGACTAGAAACTTCTGGTTCTCCCCCAGACATTATGCTCGTAGACATGATTGAATCAATGCTAGACAAACTTGAGGCACGTGGTAAACATTCTGCTCTCGACCTCTGAACTACATCGTCATAGAGGTCTGACGTATCAACCTTTTCTTGTCCCTCCACAATTTTATGCCCAGCACCATCAACATCTGCTACTGGAAGATACTCCAATTCAAAACTGTACTTTGGCAAGCACAGGAATTTCAGAAAACCAGCAACAATGTAACGGAGAGGACCAAAACGCTTCTGGTATTTCTCTGAGAGTTCAAGAACTGCAGCAGATAAATGGAAACTCACTTTAGTTCAAGAAGCTAATTTATATTTTAAAAATAAGAGAAAATTTCCTGAAAATTCAAGTATGTGGTACCATCACTAACAAAGCCAAAATACGAGACTGTTGTGCCAAAATGCGTAGTCCCACTCTGAATCCATTCAACAGAAAAAACATCAATAGGTGTAAAACCTCCCTGCAACGAACAAACAATTTAATGAATATTATTACTTTGACTAGATATTATATGAAAAAACATAGATAATAAAGTTGCAAGCACAATAATTGATGGTATCGACACTAAACAATTCAAATAAGTATAGGGTAGCATCTCTTAGATGAAACTACATAGTCAATAGCAAACATGACATACAGGTACTGTACAACATATTTTCACTTTGTTGGCGTCAGTGTTAAGACATGGTTGGGTGTTGCTGGCAACATGACAATAACACAGTAATGCAGAATCGAAAGAAAGCTACATCGAGGAGCGTTATGGTCGTATTAAGAGTGGAGCTGTGTTGTATTTTTGTGTGGGTCCATTGTGGAGGGATCTCAGGGAAGCCTAATGAACAATTACAAAGAAGTAACTCGCATGTGACCATGTGAGGAAGATGTACTGTCTAGCGGTCGCTACCTGCCTCATATAATAAACATGAGAAAAGATGTATGATAAGAAAGGCTCAACAGTAGGACACGCTATAGTCACGTGAATTTGGGATGAAGGTCCAACAGAACAGCTAACATTAGGGCAGTGACATACAGGCCCACACAAATGGAACCATAGGGAGGGCAGACAATTACAAATGAAAGAAGAATATTTATCTGTAAAAGAAAAGAAACAGAAACCGAAAGATATTTGGGATACTGGCATTTCAGTGTACAAGCACCATTAACCACAATTGATGAGATTTAGCTGAACCTAATTCATGATTAAATTGTTTTACATCAGGGAACTGAATCCCTAAAGGTGTATCTATGAACATAATCCTACCCAACATGATGAGTAACATTTAGGTTCTTTAATAAACTTTTTAAAATGCGACGTCAACAAATTATATGCAAAGTTGCAAAGAGGAGTTAAACATACATAGAAAACCGTCAGTAAAACTGTACAAATGAAATGTTATTTACCCTGACAATGGACAATGCTGCAGAAATTGGATCTTTAACACCCAAGACTGTCCAAACAAGTGAGTTATCAGATCCTGCAGGTATTATACCAATTGGAAGAGAGCCTGCCTCAATTTGATCATCTCTGCACAGAAGACCATTGAGTACCTACGGAATAAGTTGATTGTTGCATCAGGACCTGTAGTTAGCACCTAGCACACAAATATCTATTTTGACAACAGGGAGAGGATGAGTTCGGGAAACTACCAAACAAACAGGCTCCTTGAGTGCTCATGGAAATATAACAGTAGTAAACATACATGGCCCTCAAATGTTAAAGATTAGTATTTAGTTGGTAGTACTACTGAAACAATTTAAACCTTCTGAGTATCCAAAACCCAGCAACTTTGTTCAATGAACTCAAAATTGTTGTGGCATAGCAAAGTAGAATATGGTGTATGCAAACTTTTTATGTCCCTAGATAAAACCCCTGAACCTAGTAATTACCAATCGAGTGGGTGAAGTTAGGGAGCTAAAACATTGGTAACAAAATAAAGGTGCAGAATTTCTTTCAGGGTATTGTGGCAACCTCTTCGTTGTAGCTATTACTAATAAGAGTGTGGATTTTGTACATTCTGTGGACTATAACCCCCCCCCCCCCCCCCCCCCCCCGCGCGCCCGCATGTCAGGCATTCAAAATTAATCAAAAATTAAGTAGTAGTCGAATCCAGACCACAAATGTGTGAAATGAGTATTTGCTATGGCGGTTGGCAAATATGCTGAAAATATATGAATCCCAAAGCACAAACTGATGCTGTGTGGCCATTGGGGGAAAGTTCGGAAAATTTAGAAAATCCAGATGTATAAGAGTAATAAGACTGACACTAGGATTATCTTTTCTCGTTACTATACCACACTAGACCCTAAAAAACTAACATGACAGAGAGACCAACAAAAAGAATATGCATGGAATTAATATACACTAACCTCGTTAACAATTCCATCGCCACCGACACATACAATTCCTAGAAAGTGCAGGCAAAAAATGATTTAGATGATCAACATAAACTACTAAGGAAAGATGTAAAGATAAATATACCATCTGGACAGGTACTAAAATCAATAGTTGATACAAGAGATTTTGCATGACCAGCATGTGTAGTTTTAATCACTTCCATCTTGAAACCTGCAAGCTGTCTCTAACACTTATTATTATTATTAAACCAGACAAAAGTACTTGAGGTACAAAAAAAAACATCTGCATAAACGAGCATCACCTATAAACTTTTTATATATAACTGAATGGCAAAATGTCAAAGAGTACAGAAATGGCATTCCTAATAAATTCAGCATCCCAGAACTGAGTAACTGACATAAGAAGTCAATATAGATGTCAAAGGCCATGGAGCCGACATGACATGGATCGAAATGTTTATAGAACCGTGGTCCGAATGTAGGGCCAGGCTAATGAATGGAATCAAAGGTAAAATCAGGCTAGTGATTGAGATTGGGATTTTAAACTATACAGCATACAAGACTCAGTATTACACGTTACTAATCTAAAGTACATCAGTTTATTTTATCGTATTGCCTTTTTGCCTTCTACATGCCACCCTAAGTAAAATATATTAAGATCCACATATTATACATCTTAGTAATCAATATAACCACAAAATGAATTGAATAAGACCAGAAATGAGTTCAACTGAATGTAATGTAAGAAAGTGTTCCCAGTTTACAAAAAGAACAACCCAAATACAACTTTGCAGTATAAATTTGCAGATTTGCATAAATGACTCATTTTTACACGAATTGTGTCAACTTCAAAAATCTGGTAAAACAATGATTCGATGGCCGGATCTAGATCCGATTACATCAAACAAAAAGGTTTCTACTTAGGATCGTGATCCTAACAACATTGCATTTGAAGGTAATCAATGGTATGACAGTGTCGATGTGAGGTACTCCCTCTGTAAAGAAATATATTTCTTTATGGAGGGAATAATTTTCTAATTCATCACTTCGTAACTTAAACTAAATTGCTCAATACAGGAAGTGGTAAACAAGGAAATCTAAAACACATACATGGAAACATGTTTTCCTTTTTAGATGAGAACACATTTTTAAGTTGGGTGAAGATCATCGTAGCGACCACCGTTGAACATGTGAAATACCTTACTAATCTAATTTTGAAAGCATGCTTAATTGCTTATAAACTGAATTAATATCTTATTTGGCAACCACCCAAGTAGATGTGATCTCGGTATTAACTGCTTCTACTTAACTAGACATACCTTAAATATGGGCTCCACTTTCCCATGGAAAACTTTGCTAGATCTACCATGTCCAGATCGAGGATTCAGGATGACAAGTATCTTTGGCGGAGACCGACATTTAACATATGGATCAAGCATGGCATCAAATGGAATGAGTTCAGAAGAATGCTTTTTGCTTGATGCCATGGGGTGTGGTAACAGATTTACATAGCATTGCTGATCTGCAAAACCATTAACCCACCGAAAGGCCTCATGTGGAGCAGTAGATAGGAAACGCAAGTCCTTCTGGATTCTTCTAGGCTTCATAAAGCAGGAAAGTCCATTAGATCTCCTTTCAAGAGGGCATGCATGCACGGTGAAATGCCGAAGCCCAGAATTGTATGATACCTGTGGGTTAAGTTAAACAAGAGCTTATTATTAATGTGATATATGCTTGTGGTAAAACTCAGAAACACATATATGCTAGTTGCAGACTGAAGTCAATGAGCTAACAACTTACAGATACAATGTCCTCGAGCTTAAGGATGTTAGAGCCCCATACTAAGGCTTCAGTGGTGAGCCTAGCATCAAAACAATTACCACTAGACCCTGATCCCGACTGTTCACCTGAAACGCTTCTGTCTTTGTTATCTAATGTAAGCTTCCCAGAACAAACTTCGTATCCTAACAAATCAGACTTCTCATCTTCAATTCGGTTATCGTGAGTGCTCCCCTTTTCTGGATCTTTGCTTGCACCTTCTACATTCTTTTGCTTTAAGAATTTTGTATTGCTTGTTTCTGGAAATACAGGAGAAGGATCTTGCTCTGCTGCAGTTGGAGATCGCCTGCTACTTGTACGACGAAGCACTTTATGGATCAGTCCCCTTGGTGAAGTAAGATTCTGCTCGTGATGGTCAGACTTCTGCATCTCTTTCTTCTAAAAGTAAATCCAGTACAAGCATAGCATTGGAGCTACATGTTAGGAAAAGCCTACGACAATAAAGGCATCACTCCACAAAGCTCATGTGAAGCCACTTATGACTGAGCCTGCAGAATACATGTAACAGAACATCAAACAGATAGTAATAAAACAGATGTGTGCCTTAGTATGTTGTATAAGAAATAACTGGCAACAACTGATCAAAGTGCAATAAACTCCCTGTTATGACCGGCCAGGTCTATGGCCGAAGGAGGCCCAACAGGCAGGCTTAGGCCCGCAAGTTATCTTAGTTTTTATTTTCAGATTATGCAAGTTATCTTAGGTTAATTCTTATACAAGTTATCTTAGGTTAATTCTTCTGCAAGTTATCTAGGATATAAATATAGGTTGTAAGACTCTTTTTGGAATTAAGCAATAAGACTATTTCTATTGCCCGGCTCCCAGAGGAGCCGGAAACCCTAAACCCTAGCCGCCTCCTTCTCTCGCCGCCGCCGCACCGCGCCAGGACGGCGCCCCGCCGCCGGCCGCCGCGCTCAAGCCCTCGCCCTTCCCCCTCCTTCCCCTACTGTCTCCGACCAAGACCGGGCAGAACCCTAGCCGCTAACACCTTGGTATCAGGTACCCGGGTTTCGACCATGTCTTCCCCGCCAATCCCACCACCGCTGCCCCACGCCTCCCCCACCGCCGCTGCCACCGATTCCTCCACTACCGCCGCCGCGTCGACGGGCACTACGGCCTCCCTGTCGGCGCCGCTCTCCTCCGCCCCCGG
The DNA here is from genome assembly GCF_056163025.1 of Triticum urartu. NCBI lineage: Eukaryota > Viridiplantae > Streptophyta > Magnoliopsida > Poales > Poaceae > Triticum > Triticum urartu. Next base: position 331,808,333 of record NC_141873.1, on the reverse strand, counting down.
CACCACGCCGGGCCAGGGCCAGCCGCAGCTTCCCATCCAGCCATCGCCGCAGCTTCCCATCCAGCAGCCATCGCCGCCGCCTTCCCCCCCGCCGCCGCAGTTCACACCAGAAGCTATGGCCGGCGTGCTCAATGACCTAGTCGTGGCGGTCCAGGGCATCCGTCTCTACTTGGCCAGCCCATACGGGCCGCCCCCACCGCTCCACCAGACCGCGGCCACGGGCCAGCAGGCGCTGCCGTGGTACCCCGTACCGGCGGCTCTCACCGGCGGCTACCCGGCGCTTCCCGCTCCGACGGCTTCGACGACGCCCTGGCCACAATGGCCGACGCCGTTCACGGCGCCAACCGCGCCATCCGCCTCCGCCCAGGGACCGCAGTGGCCGACCTGGACTCCACCATCCGCGCCACCCTCCACCGCGCCGTCCCTCCCGGCGGCCACGGCGCGCGCTCCACCACCGCCACCGCCCAACCCTGGGCCGGGCGGGTCCTCGCCGAGCGGCCTCCCTATCCAGGAGGCCCGCTTTCCTTCGTCGCCATCGCCGCTGCCCGACTAGCTCCACGGGCCGCCGTCGGCTCCCACGGAGGCCCGGCCCTCGTCAGGGTCCCCGTGGCAGCCCGAGGCGTCGGGCGTCCCAGGGCAGTACGCCGGGCCGTCTACCCTGGACCGGGCGCCGTCCTCCGCCCTCCGCATCGCCGAGGCCGTGGCCCCGGGCACCCCACACCAGCAGCCGCCCCGGTTCGCCAAAATTGACTTCGCCACGTACGACGGTTCCGAAGACCCGCTTAACTGGCTAAACCAATGTGACCAGTTCTTCCGTGGACAGCGCACGCCCGCGTCCGAGCGCACGTGGCTGGCTTCCTACCATCTTCGCGGGGCCGCCCAGACCTGGTACTACGCCCTCGAGCAGGACGAGGGCGGCATGCCACCGTGGGATCGCTTCCGCGAGCTCTGTCTTCTTCGGTTCGGGCCACCGGTACGCGGGAGCCGCTTGGCCGAGTTGGGCCGCCTACCATTCACCTCCACGGTGCAGGATTTCGCCGACCGCTTCCAGGCTCTAGCGTGCCACGCGCCTGGTGTGACAGCCTTACAGCGGGCGGAGCTCTTCGTCGGCGGCCTTCCCGACCACATCCGCGTGGACGTTGAGATGAAGGGACCACAAGACCTTCAGACGGCCATGTACTACGCGCGGGCGTTCGAGCAGCGTGCCCAGGTTTTGACGTCGCCACGGCCATCCGCGCCGCGTGGGGGCCGCCAGCCTCCCCGCCCGCCTCCGGCAGCACCGGCGTCCTCTACCACCGCCCCGGCCGCTATCCCAGCCCCGACACGGCCGTTCCGGCGCCTCACTCAGGCGGAGCAGCTGGAACGCAGGCGCCTGGGCCTGTGCTTCAACTGCGATGCGCCATATGCGCCGGGCCATGTTTGTCCGCGCCTTTTCTACCTGGAGACGACGGACGAGATCGAGGATGACACCCCGGAGGCCGACCTCGGCGCCCTGACTCTTGCGGAGCCCGCAGCGGCACCCGCACCGGGCCCGGCTACCGCCTTCGTGGTGTCCCTTCATGCGCTGGCCGGCATCCGTGATGAACGGACGATGCTTTTACCGGTCATGATCCATGGCGAGCGCCTGGTGGCCCTCCTGGACACAGGTTCCACGCATAATTTCCTGCCAGAGGCCACCATGCGGCGTCTTGCGCTCCAGCCGGCCGGAGGAGAGCAGTTACGGGTCACGGTCGCGAATGGCGACCGTCTACGCTGCCATGGGCTCGCCCGCGACGTGCCCATCACTATCGGCGACGAGCACTTCACCATCACATGCGCCGGCATCGATTTGGGCTGCTTCGACTTTATCCTCGGCGTCGACTTCTTGCGCACGTTGGGTCCTATCCTTTGGGACTTTGACGCGCTAACGATGACCTTCTGGCGTTTGGGTCGTCGCATTCGGTGGGAGGGCATTCGGGGGGCCGAACCCGCGCCCCCTCTTCAGCTGGCCACAGCGACCACGGAGGCCAAGCATCCGCTCTTGGACGGGCTCCTGCAGCAGCACCGGGATCTCTTTGAGGAGCCGCAGGGTCTGCCACCGGCCCGGATCTACGACCACCGTATTCACCTCCTTCCGGGATCGGCCCCTATGGCCGTGCGGCCTTACCGGTATCCACAGCTGCAGAAGGACAAGTTGGAGCGACAGTGTGCACTCATGCTTGCCGCCGGCATCATCCGCATCTCCACGTCCCCGTTTACAGCACCGGTCCTCCTCGTGTTTAAGTCGGATGGCACGTGGCGTTTCTGCATTGACTACCGTGCCCTTAATGCTCTCACATTGAAGGACAAGTTTCCTATTCCGGTTGTCGATGAGCTTCTCGACGAGCTGCACGGGGCACGCTTCTTCACCAAGCTGGACCTTCGATCAGGGTATCATCAGGTGCGCATGCATCCAGACGACATCGCCAAGACGGCGTTTCGGACTCATCACGGCCACTTCGAGTTCTTGGTGATGCCCTTTGGCCTCTCCAACGCCCCGGCGACGTTTCAGGCCTTGATGAACGATGTCCTTCGGCCCTACTTACGCCGGTTTGTGCTCGTTTTCTTTGATGACATTCTTATCTATAGCGCCTCTTGGGCAGAGCACCTCCAGCATGTGGCCATCGTCTTCAACGAGCTTCGGGCGCATCATCTTCATCTTAAGCGCTCGAAGTGCTCGTTCGGGACGCCGTCGGTCGCTTACCTCGGCCACGTCATCTCGGCCAAGGGAGTGGCCATGGATGCCGACAAGGTCGCGGCCGTCGCCGCCTGGCCGATTCCGCAGTCTCCGCGTGCTCTTCGCGGGTTTCTTGGCCTCGCGGGGTACTACCGAAAGTTCATCCGGGAGTTTGGCCTCATCGCGGCCCCACTCACGCGTCTCCTCCGGCGCGACGCCTTCTCTTGGGACGAGGAGGCCACTTCAGCCTTCGAGGCCCTCAAGGGGGCCCTCACGACGGGACCCGTACTGCAGATGCCGGATTTTGACCTCCCCTTCACCGTCGACTGCGACGCTTCCGGTGCGGGGTTCGGTGCGGTCCTACACCAGGGCGAGGGACCCCTCGCTTTCTTCAGTCGCCCATTTGCCGCACATCATCTTAAGTTGATGGCGTATGAGCGTGAGCTCATTGGGTTGGTGCAGGCCGTACGCCATTGGCGGCCCTATCTTTGGGGTCGCTCTTTCTGGATCCGCACGGATCATTACAGCCTCAAGTTCATGCTAGATCAGAGGCTCTCGACGGTGCCCCAGCACCAATGGATCAGTAAACTCTTTGGCTTTGACTTCACCGTCGAGTACCGTCCGGGTCGCCTTAACACCGTCGCCGACGCCCTGTCTCGGCGTGATGCCGATGTGGACGACGGTGCGGCGGAGGGGGCGGCCTTCTGCATCATCACCGGGCCCTCCTTCGCCCTCTACGACGACATCCGCCGGGCGACTGCTGCTGCGGCTGATTCCCTCCTCCTACAGCAGCAGTTGGCGGCGGGTGAGCTGGAGGAACCGTGGCGCCTTGCCGATGGCCTGCTTCTCCATGGGTGCCGGGTCTTCGTTCCGGCGCACGACGATCTTCGCCAGCAGGTGCTGCGCCTCGCTCACTCGGCGGGCCATGAGGGAGTGCAGAAGACGCTCCATCGTCTCCGCGCCGACTTCTACATTCCCGGTGATTGTGCCTTGGTCCGTGACTGGGTACGGTCGTGTGTGACGTGCTAGCGCAACAAGACGGAGACTCTACGGCCGGCTGGCATGCTGCAACCCTTGGAGGTCCCTACTCAGGTTTGGGCGGACATCTCCATGGACTTCATCGAGGGCCTTCCCAAGGTGGGCGGCAAGTCTGTCATTCTCACGGTGGTCGACCGCTTCTCCAAGTATGCTCATTTCATACCGCTCGGCCATCCATATTCAGCGGCATCGGTTGCCCGGGCCTTCTTCGATGGCATTGTCCGTCTCCATGGGTTCCCTTCTTCGATCGTCAGTGATCGGGACCCCATGTTCACGGGACACGTGTGGCGTGACCTTTTCCGGCTGGCGGGCGTGAAGCTACGCCTCAGCACAGCCTTCCACCCTCAGACGGACGGCCAGTCTGAGATCGTTAACAAGGTGATTGCCATGTATTTGCGCTGTGTTACAGGTGATCGCCCTCGTGCATGGGTGGACTGGCTCTCGTGGGCAGAGTACTGCTACAACACCTCTTTATCACTCCGCCCTGCGAGCTACGCCCTTTGAGGTGGTGTATGGCCGGCCACCCCCGCCGATCCTGCCGGTTGATCCGGCCTCGGCGCGGACCGAGGTAGCCGGGGCCCTTCTGAGAAGTCGTGATGAGATGATCGCGGAGATCCAGCAACGACTCCTGCAGGCCCAGCAGTTGGCTAAACGTTACTATGATGGCCACCATCGCGAGGCGGAGTACGCGGTGGGTGATTGGGTCTGGCTGTGTCTACTTCACCACTCTACGCAGTCCTTGGACCCCCGCGCGAGGAAGAAGCTCGGTCCTCGCTATGCCGGTCCCTTTGCGATCCTGGAACGCATTGGAAAAGTGCCTTACCGTCTGCAGCTTCCGGCAGGCGCCCGGATCCATGATGTCTTCCATGTCGGGCTGCTCAAGCCATTCCGCGGCGAGCCACCTGCGGCACCGCCGGCTCTTCCACCGGTCACGGACGGGCGTCTCCTTCCTGAACCAAAGAAGGCGTTGCAGGCTCAGCTGCGCCGAGGCTCCTGGTACGTCTTGATCCGGTGGACTGGACTACCAGAGGAGGATGCTACTTGGGAGCAGCGCGAGGAGTTCCTCCAGCACTACCCCGACTTTCAGCTCGAGGACGAGTTGTTTGCGCAGGCGGGGAGAGATGTTATGACCGGCCAGGTCTATGGCCGAAGGAGGCCCAACAGGCAGGCTTAGGTCCGCAAGTTATCTTAGTTTTTATTTTCAGATTATGCAAGTTATCTTAGGTTAATTCTTATACAAGTTATCTTAGGTTAATTCTTCTGCAAGTTATCTAGGATATAAATATAGGTTGTAAGACTCTTTTTGGAATTAAGCAATAAGACTATTTCTATTGCCCGGCTCCCAGAGGAGCCGGAAACCCTAAACCCTAGCCGCCTCCTTCTCTCGCCGCCGCCGCACCGCGCCAGGACGGCGCCCCGCCGGCGGCCGCCGCGCTCAAACCCTCGCCCTTCCTCCTCCTTCCCCTACTGTCTCCGACCAAGACCGGGCAGAACCCTAGCCGCTAACACTCCCCCTCCCCCCCCACCCCCCTCGAGCGCCCCTCCCCTCCCCCTGCCGCCGCCGGGCAAAGCCCAGGCAGATCCGGCGGCGGTGGGACCTTTCTCCCCAGCGGCTTCCCCCTCGAGCGTGGGCTCGACGAGGCTGACGGAGCGGAGCTTCACTGGGCCTGGCGTGGCGAGCACGCGAGCAGCGCGGCGCGACCCTGTGGGGACGTGGCTGCGGCTACTTGGCTGTGCCCCAGCGAATCCTGGCGGCGGAGGCTGCGAGCTGGCGCGTCAGCAGCCACGGTCGACGGCGGCGAGGTGCAGGGTGGCAGATCCCTGTGATGGTGCCACTAGCGCCACCCGGCGGCTGTTGCACTGCGCTAGCCGGTGCTCCCGTACTTCGACGGTGATGATAAGTGGCTTCCTTCTCGGTGCTGGTGGTCCTCTCCGGTGATCTGCTTCCCTGTCTCCTGTCTGCCCTTGCATCGGTGGTCTTTGGGGGTCTGTGGTCTTGGGCCAGGGCGAAATCCCTGCGCGGCGACGGCCTGCGCTGACAACGGCGACACCTGAGGATGCCGTTACCTCCATGGAGGCGCTGTCAAGGCCCTGACTGGCCCCTCTCCTCGAGCACCGGGGGAAACCCTTAGTCTAGTTCGCTGGACAAGGCAGCGGCAGCGGCTCATCGCCGTCCCCTTCTTGAAGGCGCTGCTTGGGTTGCACTTGGAGTCCCTGATGTGGCAGCTGGAGATGGTGGCCTCCCCGGTCTTTCCGGCGAGGCTTGTTGGCGATGCATTGCTGTGATGTGGGCTGCAGCATAGGGCATGGGCATCTAGGGCGCAATGTACGCCAGTGCCGGCGTGTCCAAGACGATGGCTTCCCTAGTTCCGTCCAGATCCTGCCATCCGCCTGCCAATTCTCCTAGGCACAGGGGTGGAAGGTACGTTGGCCCAGGCAGCCCTGGAAATGTGGTCTTCTTTGGAGGCACCTGCCGCCTGGCAATGGCTGTGACGTGGCCTTGACACTCTGAGTCTAGCTTCCTCACCATTCATGGTTAGAGGCTGGACAAGGTGAGACCTTTCGTCGTTGCTGTCTGTAGGTGGTGGCACCTCCTCACCTGCTCATTTGGTGAGGACGGTGGTGTGTGTGCGTGTGTCCCTCCTGCTGGGAGGTTGTACCTGTACCTGTATTCTCTTCCTGTTCAATGAAATGAAACGCAAAGTCTTTTGCGTTTTCTCGAAAAAAAAGTGCAATAAACTAGGAGTCCAGAAAAGTACATAGGCCAGCTACCTAGTGGTCACTTGTGGGTTACATACCAACATATACAGATCTAAAGAAATTAAACCACCCTCCCTGAACTATGCCAGACATACAAATATTTATAAATGAAACTGGAACACTGCAAAAGAATATTTAACTTAGCATCTGGAATTTATCTCCAACATAATAAACATGCTCCTAGTTTGCATACTCACCAGGTTTGCATGTTAGTCAATGTAGTGCCTTCCTACAGCACAGTAACATACTGAAACTAAACAGTCAACTAGGAAGCGATAACTTCTAGACAAACGGGTACATACAGGTAAGTATGTAACGAACTGGGTAATATAATCTAGACTATGAAGGGCGAAAATCATCAAATACCAATTGCATGCTCCTGGTTTGACCAACGAAGCCTGGACATTTCGTAATCCTACCTGAAGTGTCATGGTTCATAAATATAATACTGGAAGCCATGCTGCATGTCTGGAAAGGCCAAGGCTACAAACAGCTGGGGAATGCTTCTAAGGATCCCTAACCAATAGATAGCGACTAAGGAAAAGACTACAAAGCAACCTAAGGGAACATCATGTTAGGTACAACATAGGCGGGTTATTTAAAAATATACAAAAAGGTGAAAAACTCTGTCTACCTAACTTGAGCAATCTGAATGCAAAAGCTTTTCATTGGAAGGTACCAAGCAACTTCTAACAAAGTGTGCCCCATTCCAGCTTTAAAGCTGTCACTAGCAGCTCTGGTAAGGACAGGCAGCTGAAGCTGATCCAACCGCAGCCAAAATCTAAATGTCACGGTTCAAAGCTCATAAGTAAAAAATAATAATCCCCTGCTTAGTTTAAAAATAAAACCATACAGCTTTGCGATAAAATCTCGCGGCGCTACATAATTCCACACAGCAGGAACTAAAGGATTTTCCCAGACGACTAGCAGTAATTTCCTAGCTCGATTGAAATTGAAGGGCGTCTTAGTCTTACTTCTGAATAAAACTACTTCAAAATTTTCCCAATTCGACCATGCAGACATTAGGGGTGGATCCAGATGGGCGCGCACAGAATTTGTGGAGGCCAGTGAGGTTTAACCAATCGCTGGATTGCAAAAAAGCTCGTACCTCGAAAACCAATGGCCAAAATTGCAGACGGGGTCCAGACGGCAGGGTCGCGACGAGGTGGAACGGGGACGGCGACGGCGGCGAACCGCGTGAGAGGCGGAGGGGTTGCGGGGGTGAGGCGGAGGGGTGGCGATGAGCTACGGCACGGCGGCAGCTCTAGGGCTGGGCACAGCGGTCGGGTTGGAGCTTGGGTAGGTCAGGACTAGGGAGAGGACGAAGAAGAGGAAAGAATGGTGCACAGGACGGTGGAGAGGAAACCATGGAGCAGGTGGATTTTGACTCCGGGTGCCTGGAGCAGCTATTTGATTCGGAAAGAAACAAAAAATGGTAAGGTGTTTTATTTTGGAACTTGGACTTTTTTTTCAGGGCATGTACATTTTGTAATTTTTTTTATTAGTGTATGCACCAACGTGAAGAATACTCCCTCCGTACTACATACATCCCTTTTTATTCATTTTGATAACAAGTATTTCCAAACGGAGAGAGTATATAAGAAAAAGCGAGGTGGGTATATTTTTTTAAAAGGGGAATATATAAATATTGATATCAAGCGGATATCAAATAAACCCAACCTCTGCATCAACAATATGTCTAAAGTGAACCAATCTGTGGTTGGACTTGGATGGTTAGAGAGACTATGGTATCCCCAACCCATCAGGGTTAAGATGATATGTCGGCTCAGTCTTTCGAATGTGCTCATAGGGGTAGGGTTTACGTGTTGGCGTTCATAGGGGTGAGTGTATGCACGTGTATGCGCGTGTATATGAGCGCTTGCGTCTGTACTGTGTTTAAAAGAAAAGATATCTAAAAACATTCAGGATGCATACAACCAAACAATAAAATAAAAAGAGAAAAAAATGAAAAATAAGACCTTATCACGATGATCAATTACCCGTAATAGCAGCACTGTAACCACCACAAAAGACAACATGCGGACTATAAAGAAGGTTCTATAAAAGCAACGCCTTCAGAAAGGAAACAATACACAAGCATTGTCTTTACCCGATCAAATATCATAGGTTTTCACCCTAGAGAAAGACCGTGTTCCCGAAAAATAATGCCTTCAACAAGGTCATTGCCAAGCACAACCGATAAAGGCCAGACCTTGGGTTTTTATCCTGGAAATCATGACTCCGTACTCTGTAACATCCTAATTTTCAATTTGAATGTTATACATAGGTCATTATATGCATATCATATTTTTTTTGCATTTTTGGTTGTGATCCTAGAAATCTTAAGCAACTCAAGGATTCAAGAAGAGAGTTGAAGATTTCGTTTATTTTCATGTTTGAATTTTTCTCAAATTTAAAAAGAAGATCAATTTGATTTTAATATTTTCTCTCCAATTATTTCTAATAATAAAAATAAATGAGAGAAGATAATATGACTTCTTCAAAAGAAAGGAATATTGGAGAAGAAATTTTAAAATCAAATTTATATTTTCTTTAGATTTTATTTGCTATTTTATTTGAATTAAAAAATATGCATTTTTGAAAATTGTATTTATAGGTCAGAAAAATGTTCACTTTGTTCTAAATATTAGATTTAGACAGTAAAAATTGTTTCTGATATTTTTAGAATTTTTTTATATTTTATTAGAATTTTCTTCGGGCGAAATTTTATTTAAAAAAAAACTTCCCGCCCGACTGGGCCAAAGGCCCAGCCGAGCAGGACGGCCCGCAGCGCCGCCGCCTTCCTCCCGCGCGAAGAGACACCCCGCCGCCGCCGTCCGAGTCCGGCCGGGGCACGACTCCCGAGCCGTCCCGGCGCCCCCTCCCGCAAGCCACACCCCCCTCGGCCTTTATAAGGCGGAGCCGCCGCCGCCCCTCCTCCTCACCTCACCCCGCCGCCTCCTCGCCACCGCAAGCCGCCGCCTACCGCCGCCTGTTGTTGCCGCTGCCGCGCCGCCTTGCCACCGCACTCAGCTGCTGCCACCGCCCGACGCAGCGCCGCCGCACCGCAGCCCCGCGCCGCCGTCTCGCCAGAAAACCCACCGCCGACCCGCCGGCTTTTAGGTAAAAACCTTTTTAGGGTTTTGTCGGTTTATTTTGGTTTTCTTGGTTTTTCTCGGTTATTTCCAATCGGTTCTAAGTAGCGAACGTTCTCTGTTTAGTTCGTTTTAATGAACACGTTCGTTCATTTGGTTCTGTTAAAGAATGTTCATTCGATAGGTTTTTTATTTTATTTTCAGCCAGGGACCTATCCGTGAATACTTTTATCACAGATTAGTCCCTAATCTTCAAACCCTCGCAACTTTTTGCTCGTTCGTCCAAATCCAGTGAAACCAACGCCAAAATCTTTGTCTTGTTCCCCTCTTTTCAGATAATCAACTTGAACATGATTTTGATAATTTAAAAATTGGTTGCAAGCAGATTTGAATTTGAACTTCTTATGATCATAGTTTGTGTTTCGTAGCTCCGATTTGTTTGATTCTTTTTTGCAAATCGGAGCTCATCAGTTGAACTGTCAGTTCAGATCTTTTTATTTGAGTTTTACCCTTGCATCTTATGCTTGAGTGCTTATGTAAGCTATTGTTTGTTCATGATAGAGTTTCCGGAGTGCGAACTACTACGAATCACTAGGGTTTTCAGATTGCCAACAAGGCAAGTAACACTTTGATCATATCCCTTATTACCCAGTTTTTCTGCATTAGTTTCAATCCTCAGGCATTGCATGAGTACGATCTGTTTAACATGTGGGTATTGAGAAGTAGTTGTTGAGGTAGTACCTATTGCCCTTTCATTCAAACCTTGGGAGTTACTACGTTACGCTTATTATACTTTGCTATGCTATGCTCGTAGACGTGGTTTGGTTTGAGTGATTCATGATAGTTGTGAATATTATTATGAACTAACGGATTACTTAAGGTGGCTACTTTAACACACATCTGGGCGGATTGTTTGTGGGCACCTGGGGAAATCCAGTGTTGTCCAAAGGAGAATCCCGAGGTATCCGTGTGATTTTTCCTATGGTTCGCCACCCAGGCTCAAAGGGATCGTTATGTTATTCATGCTGGAAACTTCTGTGTGCAGCCACAAGCCATTATGGGCTCTGGCATAGTTGAGTAAGTTGCGGGAAACCTTCCCATGATGGGCTAGTGGATGTAGGGGATTGTATGGGCTCTGGCTGTAGGACGCGACCACTAAGATGAGCCATAGGACATTCTTCTCTACTTATTTCTGACTCTTCTCCACTTTCCACTCTATAGATGGCGGACCCAAGGAACAAGTTTGCTCAACCGGATGAAGACACCCCTTTTGGACGACACTTGAAGGAAGCCATTAGATACCTGAACATCGGAATACCAAGCTTCACGGGGACCTACACCGCCACTCTACCAGAAGAAGAGCGTTGGAAAATTCGAGTACATGTTCCAGGAAGGACATTCACACCAGTTACTGAGCCCATAGAGTTTTCCTTTGATGCACCAACCTGGAGTCTAGGAAAGAGCATGGCAGCTCACATCGCCATGGGATGCATCGACGAAGTATACCACAAGAATCTTAAGGACACCATCTACTAGATATGTGGACGCCGAGATGAGCAATGGGAGATGATTTGCACCAGGAAGGACAAGTCCATTGCAGCCTACATCCAGGAGAACCAACACATTCGTCGTCAGGAGAACCAGATGTGCGCCAGCATGATAGACCTGAAGAAGGTGATGACCAAGAACATGGAGCTAGAATAGGAACTCAAGTCTACACGCCATGGATATGAAGAGGAAATTGATGTACTACTGGAGAAGAATGAAGACCTAAAGAAGAAACTAGGAATATTCATGGGAGACCCCGCACCAAAAGAGGACAACCATCCTGAAGATTACATCATCATCAACGACACCGATTCCGACCCCGACAGTGATGATGATTATGAAGGCGAAGCTGGAGCAGATATCATGGAGTCTTCTTGCGATCAAAATTTCTAGTCGACCACCATATTATCAATAGTATTCCCCCATGTATATAGTACTAGTCCGAGTATTTTGTAACGATAGTTAGATCGATTGTATGCCCTTGTTTGAATTGAGTGGTGTGATATGAATGTGTTTGTCTCATGTGCATATGGGTAGTGATTTTCTCTCTAGACCTCACTCTATTCTAATCTCTCCCCTCTAAACCTATCAGATGCCTCCGAGACGTGACCCCGAATTTGTCTTCCCACCAGAGCTCACCCAGTTGATCCAACAGCGAAATGCCTTGATGTAGCTACAAGTCCAGAACCAAGGCAACAACAACAACAACAACAATAACAACCCACCGCAACCACCTCCAATTGACAACTTAGCCCGTTTTCTGAGGTTGAATCCGCCGGTGTTTTTCAGTAGCACCGAGCCAATTGTTGCTGATGACTGGCTCCGCAAGATTAGAAGGGAGCTGACCACCGCAGGTTGCACAGATGCTGAGAAGGTGCGTTTTGCCGCACATCAATTGGATGGACCCGCAGCCTCATGGTGGGACAATTACACAGCCACTTTCCCCATAGCCAATGTCACTTGGGATCAGTTTCAGCAAGCTTTCTGCACAGCCCATTGTAACACCCCGGATGTAATTTACCTTATATGTAACCCAATTGTTGCCGTTTCTGGCACTAAGTTTTTTTATTTTCTGATCCCTTTTGGCTCAAGGTCACGAAGGGACTTTTGTTAAGTGCTTTGAGTAGCTTCATGCCATGCCTTGCTTTGCCATGTTAAGTTCCGGTAGCATGTAGTTTTCATGCTCTAAAGTGTGCTTCCTGATGTTAAATTCCAGACTTGTGTTAATTGCACTAAGTCTGAAACCTGTTATCATTTGCATTTTTGCCATGCTTGTTTGAACCTGTTAATGGATGAATTAGCCGTAGCTCAGTGTTCATCTTTTGTCAAGCATCATGAATGGATCCCTGCCATGTATTTTGTTGTCATGTTTGGGTGCTGTAGCATATTTATCTTGATGCATTTAGATGACTACTTGCTGTTTATCGCAGTCTGGTGCCATATTTGTTTTGCTTGCCATTTCCAAACCGTGCATCCGATTCCAGTGATCTTTATATCGATTTCAACCGAAATCACCTCAACTTTCCAGTGGCACTCTTGGATTTCCATGTTGAGGCCAGGTTCAATAATTCATTGCCAAATCTTGCATATGCATCACATACCGCATCCCGCATAGCATACCATGTTTGCATCATGTTGTTTGAGCATTGCACGTGGTTGATTGTGTTCCTTTTGCTTGTTTGTCTTGTTTGGGTAGAGCCGGGAGACGAGTTTGCGAATGAGGAGCCCGTTGAGTTTGCTTACGAGGATCAAGTCAACTCTGACAACTTTGCAGGCAAGATGATCATACCCTCGAAATCACTTCTATCTTTGCTTGCTAGATGCTCGCTCTTTTGCTATGCCTATGCTACGATGCCTACCACTTGCTTATCATGCCTCCCGAATTGCCATGTCAAACCTCTAACCCACCATGTCCTAGAAAACTGTTGATTGGCTATGTTACCGCTTTGCTCATCCCCTCTTATAGCGTTGCTAGTTGCAGGTGAAGTTTGGAGATCGTTCCTTGTTGGAACATTGTTTATTGTTGGGATATAACCATATTATCTTGTTATATTAATGCACCTATATACTTGGTAAAGGGTGGAAGGCTCGGCCTTTTGCCTAGTGTTTTGTTCCACTCTTGCCGCCCTAGTTTCCGTCATATCGGTGTTATGTTCCCGGATTTTGCGTTCCTTACGCGGTTGGGTTATAATGGGAACCCCTTGACAGTTCGCCTTGAATAAAACTCTTCTAGCAATGCCCAACTTTGGTTTTACCATTCGCCACCTAGCCTTTTTTTTCCTTGGGTTCCGCGGACTCAAGGGTCATCTTTATTTAAACCCCCGGGCCAGTGCTCCTCTGAGTGTTGGTCCAACCTGTCAGCTGCCGGTGGCCACCAGGGGCAACTCTGGGCTGGCCTACCGGAACCTTGGGCAATCCGGTGTGCCCTGAGAACGAGATATGTGCAGCTCCTATCGGGATTTGTCGGCACATTCGGGCGGTGTTGCTGGACTTGTTTTACCATTGTCGAGGATGTCTTGTTAAACCGAGATGTCGAGTCTGATCGGAATGTCTCGGGAGAAGGAATATCCTTCGTTGACCGTGAGAGCTTGTGATGGGCTAAGTTGGGACACCCCTGCAGGGATTTGAACTTTCGAAAGCCGTGCCCGCGGTTATGGGCAGATGGGAATTTGTTAATGTCCGGTTGTAGATAACATGAAACTTAACTTAATTAAAATGAATCAACCGCGTGTGTAACCGTGATGGTCTCTTCTCGGCGGAGTCCGGGAAGTGAACACGGTGTTGGAGTAATGCTTGACATAGGTTATTCTAGGATCACTTCTTGATCATAGTTCTTCGTCCGTGCTTTTGCCTTCTCTTCTCGCTCTCTCTTTTGCGAACAGGATAGCCACCATAAATGCTAGTCGCTTGCTGCAGCTCCAAATATTACCTTGCCTTACCTATAAGCTTAAATAGTCTTAATCGCGAGGGTGCGAGATTGCTGAGTCCCCGTGACTCACAGTTTACTTCCAAAACCAGATGCAGGGACCGATGATACCGCTCCAGACGATGCACTTGAGCTCAAGTGGGAGTTTGATGAAGACTCTTGTCGTTACTATGTGTCTTTCCCAGATGATCAGTAGAGGTGCCCAGTTGGGGCGATCGGGGACCGTGTCGCATGTTGGGGTTGATCTTTTATTTTGGTACCGTAGTCGGACCATGAATGTATTGGATGATTGTAATGTTATTCATGTATTTGTGTGACGTGGCGAGTGTAAGCCAACTATGTACCTTTTCCCCTATTATCTATTTACATGGGTTGTTGTGAAGATTACCTTACTTACGACATTGCTTTCAATGCGGTTATGCCTCTAAGTCGTGCTTCGACAAGTAGGAGATATAGCCGCATCGAGGGCGTTACAAGTTGGTAATCAGAGCCTTCCCCGACCTTAGGAGCCCCCTGCTTGATCGAATCGTTGGCGTTGTTGAGTCTAGAAAAATGTTTTGAGTCATTTAGGAATTATATATCAGAGAGTTTAGGAATTCTTTTTACTCCCCAGTCCCTTCATCGCTCTGGTGAGACATCCTGACGTAGAGTTTTGACTCTTCTCTTCTCAAATTTCACTAAAAAAATTTTAGGATCACGCGGGTATCTTGGGATCGTTCCGATCAATTTGTGACGAGAACATTGTTCTTGGTGCCTCCTGTCATTTAGGGGTTGTGGTAGTGTCCCGGGGAGTTGAGCTCCGAGGTGTTGTCGTCACAATTTTATCGTTGAGATTCTGGAATACCTGAGTTTCGCCGACATCGAAAATCTCTTTTATGCAGTTGTTGGTGAGATAACCTCGACGCCACCCAGTACTGGGCGGGAGTTCGGGAGTATTGCCATAACTTGTATAACAGATGCTTTTCGAAGGTTGAGGTAGACGATTTCCAAAGTTTTTCTCGGTTATGTGTTGAAGGATGGATACAGCTGGATGTAGGATTTGCTAGATTTGGGTGAGATATTATGCTTCCCCTGTATCCCCAACACCTGATTGCATAACCGGAAAGGTTCAGGAGTTTCATAGGTGGGAATTCTTGTAGCTCTAGTTCTTCTTCCACGGATATTTGGTTTGAGATTGGGTGATCCTTACCGAGTATTCGTTCTTGTTCCGTACCTTGTTGTTTTTCTTCTACCTCAATTCTAGTGGCTTCTTCAATTTATGGATATATGACCATTTCAATTGGAATGCATTCGTTCATTTTGTCCGGATGTGAAGACTATATGTTGCAATTTCAACCCGTTTGATTCAGCTTCAATATTTTGTTTGTCAATGTGCTAATGGATGTCAACCTCTTCAGGATGGCTCCTCCAACGCGCACGACTCCGAATCCTGATCCGCCACCACCACCTCCACCTACGGAGGCATGGCAAGCTGTGATGGCCGCTACCAATGCAAACACGCAGCTGATCATGCAACTTCTTCAAGAGTGCAATCAAGGGAACCAGGGCCAAGGCAACAATCAGAATCACTTTACTACACTCAACCAGTTCCTTGCTAACCAGCCAAAGACCTTCAGCAATTGTGTTGAGGCAATAGACGCTGATGATTGGCTCGTGGACATATGCAAGCATTTCGAGTGCAGTAACGTCAGGCCTGAGGACTTTGTCAAGTTCGCTTACTTCCAACTCAAAGACCAAGCTGTAGAATGGTTTCAGCAGTACAAAGATTCCAGAGGAGGCCGTGTGATTACCTGCGATGAATTCCGTCAAGACTTCAAAACTCATCATATTCCTCAGAGCGTGGTTGAAAGCAAGCGTGAGCAATTCCACAACCTGAAGCAAGGCTCTATGTCTGTTTACGAGTACAACAAGATGTTTCAGAAGCTCGCCCGTTTTGCTAAGCAGGACATCCATGACGAGAAGAGCATGATATACCAGTTCACGGGTGGTCTCAGAGAAGAAATCCAGCTAGCTCTCGTTCTCTTTGAGCCCAAGAGGTACGATGAGTTTTACAACATGGCAATGAAGCAAGAGACTGCTCAACTGAAGTGCGATGCTTCCAAGAAGCGAGTCAGAGATGCTACTCCTTCTTCCTCAACTCAAGTGGCTAAGCAGCAAAAGTATTGGCTTCCTCCTCCTCCGTTCCGTCAGCCTTATCAGCAGAAGAGCAAAGGTGGCACTGGATCTTCCCACCCACCCAACCCTGGCTTTCAGAACAAGACTTCGTCTCAAGCTCCAAGATCGAGTGCTCCGTATCACCGTCCACTCTCGGAGGTCACGTGCAACAAGTGCCAACAGAAGGGTCACTATGCCAACAAATGCTTCAATCAGAGGCGTCTCCCTCCTCCTCCTCCTGTGAGATCAGCAAGTACAGTTGTGGTCAAGCATAACCCCAAGCACACCAAGGTCAACTTGATGAATGCAGCTCAGGCAGAGGACTCGTCAGATGTCATCATGGGTAACCTTCCTGTTAACGATATTCCAGCTAAAGTTCTTTTTGACACTGGTGCATCACATTGTTTCATCTCAAGACCTTTTGCATCTAAGCATGAGTTGGCTTTGCAAGTTTTGCCTAGACCGATAGCAGTTGTCTCTCCCGGTAGGCGCATGAATGCTAACTCCATTGTTCCGGATGTTACTATCACTTTGGGTGACTACAAGTTTCTGTCTTCTCCTACGGTTCTTGGTGACTCGGATATTGATCTTATTCTCGGAATGGATTGGCTTTATAAGCACACGCTCAGCTTGATTGTGCAGCCAGGCAGATTCAATTGACTCATCCGTCTAAGGATGTAATTGTCTTTGCCGCTCATGATGATACAATCCGTCTGTTTTCTCTCAATGAGAAGGGTGAACTGGATGCCATCTCTCAAATTCCAGTCGTTTGCGAATATCAAGACGTCTTTCCAGAAGAGCTTCCAGGAATGCCTCCGCACCGGCCAGTTGAATTCGTCATCGATCTTGAGCCTGGCACGGAACCTGTTTGCAAACGTCCTTACAAGCTTGGACCTGAAGAGTTCAAAGAGCTGAAGAAGCAACTCGATATTCAAGAGCGAATGGGTCTCATCCGACCTAGTTCTTCTCCGTGGGGTTGTGGAGTTCTTTTTGTGAAGAAGAAGGATGGAACGGACCGACTTTGTGTTGACTACCGTCCATTGAACAAGAAGACTATAAAGAACAAGTACCCACTTCCCAACATCAACGAGCTGTTTGAACAACTCAAAGGTGCTCAAGTATTCTCCAAGCTTGATCTCCGTATGAGCTATCACCAGATTCGAATTCGTGAGCAAGATATTCCCAAGACAGCTTTCAGAACAAGCTATGGTTCATATGAATACACTGTCATGTCTTTTGGCCTCGTCAACGCTCCGCCGACTTTCTCTCGCATGATGAACTTCATCTTCAACGCCTACACAAATGACTTTGTCTTGGTCTACCTCGATGACATTCTGGTCTTTTCCAAGAACAAGGAAGATCATGCCAAGCACTTGCGTTTGGTGCTCGATAAGCTCAGAGAACATCAGTTCTACGCAAAGTTCTCAAAGTGCGAGTTTTGGCTCAATGAGGTTCTCTATCTTGGGCATATCATCTCTGCCAAGGGCATAGCGGTGAATCCTGAGAAGGTGTCTGCAATTGTGAATTGGGAACCACCTCAGAACGTGAAACAACTCCGCAGCTTCCTTGGTCTCGCAAGCTACTGTCGAAGGTTCGTTGAGAACTTTTCAAAGATCGCAAAGCCTCTTTCAAACCTTCTCCAGAAGCACGTCAAGTACGTTTGGTCTCCTGAATGTGACATCGCTTTCAACACCCTGAAAGAGAAATTAGTCACTGCTCCAGTTCTGACTCCTCCTGATGAATCCAAACCGTTCGAGGTCTTCTGCGATGCCTCTCTTCAAGGTCTTGGTGCAGTGTTGATGCAAGAGAAGAAAGTTGTGGCTTATATCTCTCGCCAGTTGAAGCCCAACGAGAAGAACTACTCCACTCATGACCTCGAGTTGGCGGCAGTTGTGCATGCTCTTTTGACTTGGAGACATCTCTTATTGGGAAGAAAAGTGGACATATTCACTAACCACAAGAGTCTCAAGTACATCTTCACTCAGCCTAATCTCAACCTTAGGCAGACTCGTTGGGTCGAAATGATTCAAGAGTATAATTCGAGCATCGAATATACTCCAGGCAAGGCCAATGTGATTGCTGACGCATTGAGCAGGAAGGCTTACTGCAACAGTCTGATTCTCAAGCCCTACCAACCCGAGCTTTGTGAAGCTTTCCGCAAACTCAATTTGCAAGTTGTTCCTCAAGGTTTCCTCGCCAACCTTCAAGTCTCTCCTACTTTGGAAGATCAGATTCATGAGGCTCAACTTCTTGATGCTATGGTGAAGAAGGTGAAGATTGGGATTGCCAAGAGTCAACCCAAGTACAAGTGCTATCGCCCTGATGACAAGGATACTCTCTTCTTCGAGGATCACATTGTTGTGCCTAAAGGTGACCTTCGTAAAGTCATTATGAACGAGGCTCACAATTCACTCCTCTCCATCCACTCTGGGAGTACGAAGATGTACCAGGACCTCAAGCAGGCGTATTGGTGGACTCGAATGAAGCGCGAGATTGCTCAGTTCGTGAATGAATGTGATGCCTGCAGAAGAGTGAAGGCAGAACACCAATGACCAGCTGGTCTCCTCCAACCTCTTGTCATTCCAGAATGGAAGTTTGATCACATTGAGATGGACTTCGTGACGGGATTTCCAAAGTCCAAGCGTGGCAATGATGCTATATTTTTTGTCATCGACAAACTTACTAAAGTGGCTCACTTTCTGCCTATCAAAGAGTCTATCACTGCAGCTCAATTGACGGAGCTTTATACCTCTCGGATTGTCTCTCTGCACGGCATTCCACAGTTGATCTCTTCAGACCGTGGCAGCATCTTTACCTCCAAGTTTTGGGATTCTTTTCAGAAGGCCATGGGCACCAACATCCGTTTCAGCACAGGTTTTCATCCTCAAACTAGCGGTCAAGTCGAGCGTGTCAATCATATTCTCGAAGATATGCTCAGGGCTTGCGTTATCTCTTTCGGTATGAAGTGGGAAGATTGTCTTCCATATGCCGAGTTCTCCTACAACAACAATTTTCAAGCAAGTTCGGGCAAGGCCCCATTTGAAATTCTCTATGGCAGGAAGTGCCGTACTCCTCTTAACTGGTCAGAGACTGGTGAACGTCAACTTCTTGGAAATGACTTGATCACAGAGGCAGAGGAAATGTGCAAAGTCATTCGTGATAACCTCAAAGCAGCGCAATCGCGCCAGAAGAGCTACTATGATAGTAAGCATCATGATTTGGCTTTCGAGATCGGAGACCAAGTTTACCTCCGCGTCTCTCCAATGAAAGGTACTCGTCACTTTAGTATCAAAGGGAAGCTTGCCCCTAGAAACGTGGGCCCTTTCAAGATCGTCAGCAAGAGAGGCGATCTCGCCTATCAACTCGAGCTTCAAACTTTGCAAACGTGCACGACGTGTTCCACGTTTCTCAGCTCCGCAAGTGCTTCAAGACCCCTGACCGCACTGTCAACTTCGAATACATTGATCTCCAAGAAGACCTTTCTTATCGTGAGCACCCAGTTGCTATTCTTGAAGAGACTGAACGCAAGACTCGCAGTAAGTCAATCAAATTCCTCAAAGTCAAGTGGTCACACCATTCCGACCGTGAAGCCACCTGGGAACGCGAGGATCACCTCCGTTCTGAGTACCCGACGTTTTTCCAGTCCTAGATCTCGAGACAAGATCCTTTCGTAGTGGTGGAGTGTTGTAACACCCCGGATGTAATTTACCTTATATGTATCCCAACTCTTACCGTTTCCGGCACTAAGTTATTTTATTTCCTTGGGTTCGGGTTTTTGTCTTCGTGTGTTGTTGCTTTTGTCATGCATCTCATATCATGTCATCATGTGCATTGCATTTGCATACGTGTTCGTCTCATGCATTCGAGCATTTCCCCGTTGTCCGTTTTGCATTCCGGCGCTCCTATCTCCTCCGGTGCCCCTCTCTACCTCTTTTCATGTGTGGGGGTTAAACATTTCCGGATTGTACCGAGACTTGTCAAGCGGCCTTGGCTTACTACCGGTAGACCGCCTGTCAAGTTTCGTACCATTTGGACTGCGTTTGATACTCCAACGGCTAACCGAGGGACCGAGAAAGCCTCGTTTGTGTTGCAGCCCAACACCCTTCCATTTTGGCCCAAAACCCACTTAAACCTCTCCCATCATATAGAGCGTTCGATCACAATCGCGTGGCCGCAAACTGCACCTCATTCTGAGCTTCCTAGCTCCTCCTATCCCTATTTATAGGTCTCCCCTCGAAATTTCCGGGTCTTCTCCTACCCTAACCCTAGTTCTTTTCGTCCCCGCCGCCACCGAACAAAACTCCACCGACAGACATGTCCATTTTCACCTTGCCGCCACCACTTGTCACCGTCTGATTCGCCCGCCTGGGCGCCCACTTCGCCGCGCCGCCGCTCGGCCCATCTCGGCCCGCGGGAGAGCCCCGCGGCCCGGGGCCACTCGCCCGCGCCGCCGTCCTTCTTCCCCGCGGCCGGCCACCCGGTGCCGCCGCGCGCCATCACCGGCGACGACGACCGCGGCCACCGCCTCCTCAACCGCCAGCGCTCGCCCCGCCGCCCGCCGGCGTTCGCCTCCGCCGCGCCGCCCGAGGCCGGCGCCGCCACCGCCGCCATCATCCCCGACCGCACTCCGGCAGGTCCCCGGCGACCTCTCCAAGCTCCTCCGATGATCTCCGACAACTCCAGCGGTTACTGTTCCGGCAAACCTCGGCCACCGCGCCTGCTACAGTGTTTCGGCCCGATCTAGATCTCAGATCTGACGGTTGACTTTTTATCCCCGAAACCCTAATTATTTTGCAAACTTTGGCATGTCGTATCTCCGCATCCGTAGCTCCGATTTGCGCGTGTAGCATATCAAAATGTTCGTCTCAAGGAGTACATCATTTCATCTCATTAAATAATTTTCATTTGAGCTCATCTTGATGCCCGAAATGCTGTTGAAAGAGGGCTATGTGATAAACTTGACAGATCTGTTTCATCAAATAGCTATTTGTCATTTTTGCCATCATTAATGTGTCCATGATATGCTCCTGAGCTCTACATGAGCTTTGTTATATGTCATGCCATCTTTACAGAGGTGCTTACCATGTATTTTTGTGATATGTGTGGTGACTAGCACAAGCTTGCAAAGTAGTGTAATCGATAATGCTGATTTCAGGGACTTAGAATTTCACCAAGTCCTTGTCCTGATTTTGTCGGTACGCCATATGTTCATGTTGTTTCCTAGTGATCCGTGCCTCTTTTGAGGATGATCAGTAAGGATGATTTGTTAACATTGTGGTGCTCTATCCATCCATGTCTTTGTTTGCATTTATGGAGCACTCTAGCTTGAGTAAATCGAGCTCTACTTTTGCTATTTCGTGAATCCTGGCAGATTGTTGACTTGTTAGCGATTTTGCCGAGGATGTTGCTATTGATCCGTGCATGCTATGTTGTTGTTCTTGCCATGTCTAGCTTCTATGCCATGTATTCCTGATGGGTGTATGCTTAGTTTATCATGCCATACTCTGTAGTGAGTGCATCGAGCTCGTAAACATACCTACTCGTTAACTGATTTGCAGTCTGAGATCTGTTTATGTTTTTGCCATGTTCACATGCTTGCAATTGTATTTTCTGATCCCTTTTGGCTCAAGGTCACCAAGGGACTTTTGTTAAGTGCTTTGAGTAGCTTCATGCAATGCCTTGTTTTGCCATGTTAAGTTCCTGTAGCATGTAGTTTTCATGCTCTAAAGTGTGCTTCCTGATGTTAAATTCCAGACTTGTGTTAATTGCACTAAGTCTGAAACCTGTTATCATTTGCATTTTTGCCATGCTTGTTTGAACCTGTTAATGGATGAATTAGCCGTAGCTCAGTGTTCATCTTTTGTCAAGCATCATGAATGGATCCCTGCCATGTATTTTGTTGTCATGTTTGAGTGCTGTAGCATATTTATCTTGATGCATTTAGATGACTACTTGCTGTTTGTCGCAGTCTGGTGCCATATTTGTTTTGCTTGCCATTTCCAAACCGTGCATCCGATTCCGGTGATCTTTATATCGATTTCAACCGAAATCACCTCAACTTTCCAGTGGAACTCTTGGATTTCCAAGTTGAGGCCAGGTTCAACCATTCATTGCCAAATCTTGCATATGCATCACATACCGCATCCTGCATAGCATACCATGTTTGCATCATGTTGTTTGAGCATTGCACGTGGTTGATTGTGTTCCTTTTGCTTGTTTGTCTTGTTTGGGTAGAGCCGGGAGACGAGTTCGCGAATGAGGAGCCCGTTGAGTTTGCTTACGAGGATCAAGTCAACTCTGACAACTTTGCAGGCAAGATGATCATACCCTCGAAATCACTTCTATCTTTGCTTGCTAGATGCTCGCTCTTTTGCTATGCCTATGCTACGATGCCTACCACTTGCTTATCATGCCTCCCGAATTGCCATGTCAAACCTCTAACCCACCATGTCCTAGAAAACCGTTGATTGGCTATGTTACCGCTTTGCTCATCCCCTCTTATAGCGTTGCTAGTTGCAGGTGAAGTTTGGAGATCGTTCCTTGTTGGAACATTGTTTATTGTTGGGATATAACCATATTATCTTGTTATGTTAATGCACCTATATACTTGGTAAAGGGTGGAAGGCTCGGCCTTTTGCCTAGTGTTTTGTTCCACTCTTGCCGCCCTAGTTTCCGTCATATCGGTGTTATGTTCCCGGATTTTGCGTTCCTTACGCGGTTGGGTTATAATGGGAACCCCTTGACAGTTCGCCTTGAATAAAACTCTTCTAGCAATGCCCAACTTTGGTTTTACCATTCGCCACCTAGCCTTTTTTTTCCTTGGGTTCCGCGGACTCAAGGGTCATCTTTATTTAAACCCCCGGGCCAGTGCTCCTCTGAGTGTTGGTCCAACCTGTCAGCTGCCGGTGGCCACCAGGGGCAACTCTGGGCTGGCCTACCGGAACCTTGGGCAATCCGGTGTGCCCTGAGAACGAGATATGTGCAGCTCCTATCGGGATTTGTCGGCACATTCGGGCGGTGTTGCTGGACTTGTTTTACCATTGTCGAGGATGTCTTGTTAAACCGAGATGTCGAGTCTGATCGGAATGTCTCGGGAGAAGGAATATCCTTCGTTGACCGTGAGAGCTTGTGATGGGCTAAGTTGGGACACCCCTGCAGGGATTTGAACTTTCGAAAGCCGTGCCCGCGGTTATGGGCAGATGGGAATTTGTTAATGTCCGGTTGTAGATAACATGAAACTTAACTTAATTAAAATGAATCAACCGCGTGTGTAACCGTGATGGTCTCTTCTCGGCGGAGTCCGGGAAGTGAACACGGTGTTGGAGTAATGCTTGACATAGGTTATTCTAGGATCACTTCTTGATCATAGTTCTTCGTCCGTGCTTTTGCCTTCTCTTCTCGCTCTCTCTTTTGCGAACAGGATAGCCACCATAAATGCTAGTCGCTTGCTGCAGCTCCAAATATTACCTTGCCTTACCTATAAGCTTAAATAGTCTTAATCGCGAGGGTGCGAGATTGCTGAGTCCCCGTGACTCACAGTTTACTTCCAAAACCAGATGCAGGGACCGATGATACCGCTCCAGACGATGCGCTTGAGCTCAAGTGGGAGTTCGATGAAGACTCTTGTCGTTACTATGTGTCTTTCCCAGATGATCAGTAGAGGTGCCCAGTTGTGGCGATCGGGGACCATGTCGCATGTTGGGGTTGATCTTTTATTTTGGTACCGTAGTCGGACCATGAGTGTATTGGATGATTGTAATGTTATTCATGTATTTGTGTGACATGGCGAGTGTAAGCCAACTATGTACCTTTTCCCCTATTATCTATTTACATGGGTTGTTGTGACGATTACCTTACTCGCGACATTGCTTTCAATGCGGTTATGCCTCTAAGTCGTGCTTCGACACGTAGGAGATATAGCCGCATCGAGGGCGTTACACCCATGTCTCAACCGGAGCAATGAGTATGAAGAAGCGTGAGTTTTGCAACTTACGCCAGGGAAATCGTACTGTGGGGCAGTATGTGGATGAGTTTAGTAAGTTAGCTCGCTATACCCCAGATGATGTGGCCATAGATGCCGCGAAGCAGGAGAAATTTATGGAAGGGTTGAATGATGAGATGAGTATGCAGTTGATGGTGGCAACATTCACTAACTACCAGGAGTTGGTAGTCAGGGCCCTTATGATTGAAAGCAAGCAGCCGCAAATGGAACTATGGATAGGGGAAGTATAATTCTGGAGCTCAGTAGAAGCCTCGCTTTACCCCTAACTCGGGAGTTTACACCCATAACCATGGAGGCCATACTCATAATGAAGGAAGCACACATAACCACAATGGACATAAGAACGGGAATGGGAATGGAGCAAGCAGTAGCCAGAACCGTTCTAATACAGCAACCCCCGCTAAGAAGGACCTGAGTCATGTCACCTGTTACAAGTGCAGGAAGACTGGACACTACACCAATGACTGCTCAGAGTTGAAGAATGGAAATGGAAATAGAAACTCTGGGAAGAAGCCTAACCCTTTCACCAGATGACAAGTGAACCACGTTAACGTGGAGGAGGTTGAAGAACAGCCAGATGCAGTTATAGGTAAGTTTTTGATTAAGTCATTTACTGCAATTGTTCTTTTTGATACTGGTGCATCGCATTAATACATATCAAGGGGATTTGTGGATAAGTATAAGTTGCCCACCAAAGTTCTTAAGACACCTATGTTAGTAAGCTCACCTAGAGCGGAGTATATGGCAAGCAATGGATGTTTTCAGATGCCATTGACCATATGTAGGCATGTTTTCCCCTCAGACCTAATTATCTTGGAATCAAAAGGATTGGATGTGATACTAGGCATGGATTGGCTATCAATGTATGGAGGAAATATCGATTGTGCTATTAAGTCAATTATACTCACCACCCCGGAGGGAAAAAGGATCAAGTACGTGTCTAGGCATGCGCCAAGGAGGACCCAAGTGAATTCTCTCTCGGGAGTTGTTCAGGAAGAAGTGCGTGTTGTGAAGGATTACCCGGATGTATTTCCAAAGGAATTACCAGGCATGCCGCCAGATCAAGACATAGAGTTTTTGATAGAGCTGTTGCCAGGCACCGGACCAATATCGAAGAGCCCGTATCGGATGCCCGCAAATGATCTAGAGGAAATTAAGAAGCAAATTAATGAGCTATTGGAGAAAGGTTATATCCGACCAAGTTCATCACTGTGGGGAGCCCCAGTGCTCTTAGTTGAGAAGAAGGATGGATCTTTAAGAATGGTTGTTGATTATCGGGCTTTGAATGAAGTGAGGATCAAGAACAAGTACCCACTACCGATGATCAATGATCTATTTGACCAGTTGCAAGGAGCTAAAGTATTCTCCAATATCGATCTTCGATCAGGATACCACCAGTTGAAGATCCGAGAACAGGATATACCTAAGACAACTTTTATCACAATGTATGGGCTATATGAGTACATGGTCATGTCATTTGGATTGACTAATGCCCCTGCCTATTTTATGAGTATGATGAACAAGGTGTTCATGGAGTTTTTGGATAAGTTCATTGTGGTATTCATTGATGATATTTTGGTGTACTCGAAGATGAAGAGGAACACAAGGAACACTTGCGCTTAGTTCTCGAGAAGCTCAGCGAACATAACCTGTATGCCAAGTTTAGCAAGTGTGACTTTTGGTTGAAGGAAGTTGGATTCCTTGGACATGTTATATCGAGAGAAGGTATAGCAGTAGACCCTACCAAGGTTCAGTCTGTCACTGAGTGGTTGGCACCCACCTTAGTTGGAGAGATCCGTAGTTTTCTGGGACTCATAGGATATTATAGGAGATTCGTTGAGAATTTTTCCAAGATTGCGAAACCCATGACTGAGTTGTTGAAGAAAGACACCAAGTTCAAATGGACCGAGGAATGTGAGGCCAACTTTCAGGAGTTGAAGAAATGTTTGGTTACAACCCCAGTGCTGATTCTTCCAGATATACGCAAGGACTTCCAAGTATATTGCGACGCTTCTCGCTTGGGACTTGGAGGTGTACTTATGCAAGACGGAAGAGTTGTTTCATATGCCTCACGGCAGCTTCGACCTCACGAGTTGAATTATGCCACACATGATTCGGAGTTAGCAGCCGTAGTGCATGCGCTCAAGACCTGGAGACATTTTCTGATTGGAAACCGATGTGATGTGTACACGGATCACAAGAGTTTGAAGTACATTTTCACGCAGAAGGAGTTGAATCTCAGGTAGAGGAGATGGTTGGAGCTAATAAAGGATTATGATATGAAGTTGCATTATCATGCAGGAAAGGCCAATGTCGTGGCAGACGTGTAACATCCCAAATTTTCAATTTGGAACGTTATACATTAGGTCATCATGCATATCATATTTTATTTTGCTTTTGGTTTTGATCCTAGAAAATCCTAAGCAAATCAAGGACCCACGGAGAGAGTTGGGGATTTCGTTATTTACATATTTGAGTTTTCTCAAATTGTGTAAACAGGATCATTTGATTTTATTTATTTTATCATCAATTATTTCTATTACAAAATTATGAGAGAGGGAATAAAATGACTTTCCCAAAATATATAAATATTGAGGATTTAATAAAAAAATCAAATAAGATTTATTTCGGAGTTTTTCGGTATTTTTATTTGAATTTAGGAAAAATGCGCGTTTTTCAAAATTGCATTTAGGGCCCAAATAAATGTTCACTTTATCGGGCTTGATTTTAGAAGCCCGGGAAAATTTATTTCGGGATTTTTGGAGTCCGTTTAGTATTTATTTTTATTTTTCTTCCGAGCGGAATTATGAAAAAAAAAACGCGGAATCGACTATGGGCCGTACTCGGCTAGGACACCGCCGGCTGGGGCCTTTATAAGGCGCTGCCCCGGGGCCCGAGAGCCCAGCCGCCAGCCCCAAACCCTAGCGCGCCCCAGCCCCAGCTCCCCCGCCGCCAGCCGCCGCCGCCGCCCCGCCGCCGATCCACCGGAGTTGCGCTCCACCCGAGGTTCGCCACCGCCTCGAAATCCGTGCTGTTTAAAAAAAAAATCTGTTCGTCGTTTTTCTTTTTCGTCGGATTTTCCGCGGTTATTTTTTGATCGCGATTTCTGATCCGATTTTCGTTTTAGTATAACTTTTCGCTCGTTTATCGGAATCAGGCGATTCAAGCGCCTGGAGTTTTGTCTCGAAACCCTCTTTCCGAATAATCAACTTAAACAAATTTTTGCTACTGTAAAATTTGACTTAGATCCATATTACTAGAACGAATTGTTTTCTTTCGCCGTTTGATTTCTTTTGCTTCGTTCGATTTGATTCTTTTTGCAAACCAGGGTTCTTAAGTTGAACTTTCTGGTTAGATCTTCTATTTGAGTTTTACCTGTGCATTAGATGAGTACTTATTGTATGCTTGTTTGTTTGTCTGCGATAGAATACTCGGAGTGCGCCGCCTGTTACTTTGAATCTCTAGGTTTCGCGGATCATCAGCAAGGCAAGTAACACTTTGATCATACCTTTTCTACAACCCAGTTTTATTGCATTAGATCAATCCTCACACATAGCATGATTAGGATCTAATTAAATTGTGGGATGGGAAGTAGATGAGGTAGTACCTATTACCTGTTTATTTATCAAACCCTTGGGAGTTACTTCTACGTTTGCTTATTGTGCCATGCTATGCTAGTAGACGTGGATTGGGTGAGTGAAATCCATGACAGATGTGAGATTGATAATTAATGGTTTATCTAAGGTGGCAACTTAAACACACATCTGGGTGGATTGAGGCACCTGGTTTCCAGGACTTGCCTATTTTTCTTTTGGACCGCCACCCAGGCTCAAAGGGATCATGAGATTATTCATACTAGAAACTTCCGTGTGCAGCCACAAGCCATTATGGGCTCTGGCATAGTTGACTAAGTTGTGCGAACTCTTACAGTGGTAGACTAGCAGATGTAGGGGTTGTAGGTGGTACGGTCTACCCGATCGTAAGGTGCTAGCACTTCTGAAAGACTATGTCTCGGTCATCCGTCTTCTCAAACACCCTGTAGTGCGAGAAACCAAACGGAGGCGATCGAGTCTTGTGGGGAAAAGTGCGCAAACCTCTACAGAGTGTAACAAACTAATCATGATTAGCCGTGTCCCCGGTTATGGACATCTTGAGTATCTAGTACTTGGATTTTCATGTGAATCTCAACATGTTACTCTAAAATTAATTTTGTTGGGGTAATGATGATGCTTAATTGGGATTGAGAATGCTGTCAACCATTCTCAATGTTTAACAACCACCATGATAGTAATTAAATTTATTCCTTTGAAGTAGGGAAAAATTGGCTTTACGCAAAAACTGTAACCATAGAGCTTTCCACCAGCCAAATATGCATATAGTATAGCTGTTGCATTCCATTACTCTCTATGTGTTATCTTGCCAGCATATTCCATGCGCTGACCCGTTTTCGGGCTGCAACGTTAATGTTGCAGACTTTTCAGACGATGATTAAGGAGTTTTTAGGTCGTGGTCCTATACTCAGTGATGCCATTGGAGTTGATGGACTCACTTATCTTCCAAGCCTTCCGCTGTTATCGTTATTAGATGGCCTTAAGCCATATTTATTGTAATAAGTTCTCTTTTGAGACACTCGATGTAATAAGTGTGTGATTGCTACTCTGCTATAAATCCTTCGAGTATTGTGTGGTGTCAGCATTACTGATCCAGGGATGACACCGGAGCACAGAGATCAGACTGTTTGAGGTCTGGTCGCTACAGAGATGGTATCAGAGCACACGCTGACTGTAGGACACGACCACTAAGCTAAAGACCTAGATCACTACTCACTCTATTCTCTTCTGACTTCTCATCTTTTCTACTCTTTAGGATGGCGAATGCAAGGAACAAGTTCACCCAACCAGATGAAGATACATCCTTTGGACGCCACTTGAAGGAAGTCACTATGTACCTGAACATAGGAATACCAAGCTTCACTGGAACCTACAACGCCACTTTACCTGAAGAAGAGCGTTGGATGATTCAAGTCCAAGTTCCAGGAAGGACGTTCATGCCATTCACTGAGCCCATAGAGTTTTCTTTTGATGCACCAACTTGGAGTCTAGGAAAGAGTATGGCAGCTCACATTGCCATGGGACGCATTGGAGAAGTCTACCGCAAGGATCTCAAGGATACTATCTACCAGATTTGTGGGTGCCGAGATGAACACTGGGAGATGATCAGCACCAGGAAAGATAGATCAATTGCAGCTTTTATTCAGGAGTTAAACCAGCACATTCGACGACAGGAGAATCAGATGTGCGCCGACATGATAGATCTGAAGAAGGCTAAGACTAGAATCAAGGAACTGGAGGAAGAACTCAAGGCTACACGCGAAGATTATGAAGAAGAAATTGAAGTATTGGTGGAGAAGAATGACGATCTAATCAAGAAGATTGGAATATTTATGGGAGGCCCGACGCCAGTAGAGGAAGACAAGGAACCCAAGGAGATTAACCCGGAAGACTACATCATCATTGACGGCACCGACTCGGAACAAGATAGTAGCAATGATGACTATGTTGATGAAGCAGGAGCAGATATCATGGAGTCTACAACCGTAGAATATTTCTAGTAGACCACCCCATCAGTAGTAGTAGTCCACCATGTAAATAAAGCAGTCCGAGCACTTTGCGATAGTTAGATCGATTGTATGCCTTGTTTGTTTGACTGAAGTGAATTGTTTGCTTTTGCCTCATGTGCATATGGGTAGTGTTTTCTCATTTGACCCCCTCTATTCTTATATCTCATCTTTTCTAAACCCTCAAATGCCTCCGAGACGTGACCCCGAATTTGCCTTCCCACCGGAGCTCACTCAGTTGATCCAGCAGCAGAACACCTTGATGCAGTTACTAGTTTAGAATCAGAATCAAGGAAACAACAACAACAACCCACCACCACCACCACCTGTTCACCACTTAGCCCGTTTTCTTAGGCTGAATCCGCCGGTGTTTTCCAGTAGCACCGAGCCGATAGTAGCAGATGATTGGCTCCGCAAGATAGCTAGGGAATTGACCACAGCAGGATGCACAGATGCGGAGAAGGTTAAGTTTGCCGCACATCAGTTAGAAGGACCCGCGGCATCCTGGTGGGAGAATTTCACAGCCACCTTCCCAGTTGACACTGTCACATGGTACCAGTTTCAGCAGGCTTTTCATACTGCCCATGTTTCAGCAGGAGCAATGGCCATGAAGAAGCGTGAGTTTCGTAACTTGCGCCAAGGAGGACGGAGAGTTGGCCAGTATGTGGAGGAGTTTAGTAAGCTAGCACGTTATGCCCCAGATGACGTTGCTACGGATGCAGCTAAGCAGGAGAAATTCCTGGAAGGACTGAATGATGAGTTGAGTATGCAGTTGATGGTAGCCACCTTCAACAACTACCAGGAGTTGGTAGATCGTGCTCTTATGATTGAAGGGAAGCAGCAGCAAATTGAGAACCGCAAGAGGAAGTATGGACAAGGAAAGTATAATTCAGGAGCTCAACAGAAGCCACGTTTTATCCCTAGGCCGGGAGGACATTTTCAGCATACCCATGGAGTAGGTAGCTCGCACAATCACAATGGCACCAAGAATGGTAATGGGAATGAAGGAAGCAATGGACAGAACCGCAACACCCCATCAACCCCAGCCAAAAAGGACTTGAGTCACGTCACTTGCTATAAGTGTTCGAAGCCAGGACATTTTGCAAATGAATGTCCTGAAGGCCAAAATGGCAATGGAAGTTCTGGGAAGAAGCCGAACCCTTTCAACAGGGGACAGGTGAACCACGTTAGCGTGGAGGAGGTTGAAGCTCAGCCCGATGCAGTAATAGGTAAGTTTTTGGTTAAGTCATTTACTACACTCGTTCTTTTTTGATACTGGTGCACCGCATTCATACATCTCAAGGGGAATTGTGGATAAGTATAACCTACCAACCCAAGCCCTTAGGTCACCCATGTTAGTAACCTCGCCAGGAGCAGAGTATGTGGCTAGTCTATGGTGTGATCGGTTACCATTAAGGATTGGTAACTATGTTTTTCCCTCAGACCTAGTAGTATTGGAATCTCAAGGATTGGATGTGATATTAGGCATGGATTGGTTATCAAAGTATGAAGGGAATATTGAGTGTGTTAGTAAGTCAATTTTGCTTACCACACTAGAAGGGAGAAGGATCAAGTATGTATCCCGGCATGCGCCAAAGAGGACCCAAGTAAATTCCTTATCAGGAGTTGTGCAGGAGGAAGTACTAGTGGTAAAGGATTTCCCTGATGTATTTCCCGAAGAGTTGCCAGGCATGCCACCGGATAGAGACATTGAGTTTTTGATTGAGCTTTTTCCAGGCACTGGGCCAATATCAAAGAGACCATATAGGATGCCAGCAAAAGATTTGGTGGAAATTAAGAAGCAGATTAAGGAGTTACTGGATAAGGGATATATCCGCCCAAGTTCTTCGCCTTGGGGATCGCCAGTACTTCTAGTGGAGAAGAAGGATGGATCGTTAAGGATGGTTGTTGATTATCGAGGATTGAACGAAGTAACGATCAAGAACAAGTACCCACTACCAATGATCAACGATCTGTTTGATCGATTGCAAGGAGCTAAAGTGTTTTCCAAGATCGATTTGCGATCAGGATACCACCAGTTGAAGATTCGAGAACAGGATATCCCGAAGACAGCTTTTACCACCAGATATGGGCTGTATGAGTATACCGTTATGTCATTTGGTCTGACTAACGCGCCTGCCTATTTTATGAACATGATGAACAAAGTGTTTATGGAGTTTTTGGATAAGTTCGTCGTAGTGTTCATTGATGATATCCTGGTATATTCGACGAATGAAGAGGAGCATAAGGAGCATTTGCGTTTGGTACTTGGAAAGCTCAGAGAACACCAATTATATGCCAAGTTCAGCAAATGTGAGTTTTGGTTGAAGGAAGTAGGATTCCTCGGACACGTTATATCCGGAGAAGGTATAGCAGTAGATCCCGCTAAATTTGAAACCGTGACCAAGTGGGAAGCCCCAACTACCGTTGGAGAGATCTGGAGTTTTCTTGGACTCGCAGGATACTACCGGAGATTTATTGAGAATTTCTCAAAGATTGCGAAGCCTATGACGGAGTTGTTGAAGAAGGATACTAAGTTCAAATGGACTGAGGAGTGTGAGGCAAGTTTTCAGGAATTGAAGAACCGTTTGGTTACCTCACAGTGTTGATTTTGCTAGATCAGACCAAGGATTATGAGGTGTATTGCGACGCTTCACGTCGAGGACTTGGATCAGTGCTTATGCAGGAAGGGAGAGTTGTTTCATATGCCTCGAGACAACTGAAGTCCCATGAGTTGAATTATGCCACGCATGATTTGGAGTTAGCAGCCGTAGTGCATGCCTTGAAGACATGGAGACATTTCCTCATCGGAAATCATTGTGAGGTGTACACGGATCACAAGAGTTTGAAGTACATTTTCACGCAGAAGGAGTTGAAACTCAGACAAAGGAGATGGTTGGAGCTCATCAAGGATTATGATATGAAATTGCATTATCACCCTGGAAAGGCTAATGTAGTAGCTGATGCATTAAGCCGCAAGAGCCATGTCAATACGTTAATGACGGGAGAAATACCCAAGGAGTTAGCCGAGGATCTTCGTGAACTATGTGTGGAAATAGTTCCGAGAGGCTATGTAGCAGCGTTGGAAATTCAGTCAACTTTGATGGATAGAATCAGAGAAGCCCAGAAAACTGACAAAGAGATTGCCGCTATAAAGGAGAAACTGATCAAAGGAAAAGCTAAAGGATTTCGTGAGGATGAGCACGACACCCTATGGTTTGAAGATCGTGTTTATGTACCCAATGACCCGGAGATCAGAAAGTTGATTCTGCAAGAGGCACATGATTCACCGTATTCGATTCACCCAGGAAATAACAAGATGTATTTGGATTTGAAGGATATTTTCTGGTGGACCGGAATGAAGAAGGATATTGCGGAGTATGTAGCAGTTTGTGACGTATGTCACAGAGTAAAGGCAGAGCATCAGAAACCAGCAGGATTGTTGCAACCATTGCCGATACCCGAATGGAAGTGGGACAAGTTAGGCATGGATTTTATCACGGGATTACCAAGGACTCGTTCAGGCTATGACTCGATTTGGGTTGTAGTTGATCGATTGACGAAGGTAGCTCATTTCATCCCAGTAAAGACCACTTATACCAGTGCTAAGTTGGCGAAGATATACATGACCAGGATCGTATGTCTGCATGGAGTTCCGAGGAGTATCGTATCAGATAGAGGAACCCAGTTTACCTCAAAGTTCTGGAAGTAGTTGCATGAGACTTTGGGTACTAGGCTATAATTTAGTACAGCTTTTCATCCATAGACAAATGGACAGACTGAGAGAGTCAATCGGATTTTGGAGGATATGCTGAGAGCTTGTGCGCTAGATTATGGATCTAGTTGGGACGATAATTTGCCATATGCAGAGTTCTCTTACAATAATAGCTATCAGACCAGTTTGAAGATGACCCCTTTCGAAGCTCTGTACGGAAGGAGGTGCAGGACACCGTTGTCATGGGACTAAGTTGGAGACCGCCAGTTGTTTGGACCAGACTTGATTAAAGAGTCTGAACAGAAGGTGAAGTTGATTCGTGATAGGCTCAAGGTAGCCCAGTCCAGGCAGAAGAGCTACGCAGATTCCAAACGCAAGGAGACAGTTTACGAAGTCGGAGATAGAGCTTATCTTTGAGTATCCCCACTTCGAGGGATTAAGCGTTTTGGAGTTAAGGGGAAGTTAGCGCCACGATTTGTAGGGCCATATCGAGTTTTGGAGCGGATGGGAGAAGTGGCCTACAAGTTGGAATTGCCATAAGGATTGACAGGAGTTCATGATGTGTTCCACGTTTCTCAGTTGAAGAGCCCGTATCGGATGCCCGCAAATGATCTGGAGGAAATTAAGAAGCAAATTAATGAGCTATTGGAGAAAGGTTATATCCGACCAAGTTCATCACTTTGGGGAGCCCCAGTGCTCTTAGTTGAGAAGAAGGATGGATCTTTAAGAATGGTTGTTGATTATCGGGCTTTGAATGAAGTGAGGATCAAGAACAAGTACCCACTACCGATGATCAATGATCTATTTGACCAGTTGCAAGGAGCTAAAGTATTCTCCAAGATCGATCTTCGATCAGGATACCACCAGTTGAAGATCCGAGAACAGGATATACCTAAGACAACTTTTATCACAATGTATGGGCTATATGAGTACATGGTCATGTCATTTGGATTGACTAATGCCCCTGCCTATTTTATGAGTATGATGAACAAGGTGTTCATGGAGTTTTTGGATAAGTTCGTTGTGGTATTCATTGATGATATTTTGGTGTACTCGAAGATGAAGAGGAACACAAGGAACACTTGCGCTTAGTTCTCGAGAAGCTCAGCGAACATAACCTGTATGCCAAGTTTAGCAAGTGTGACTTTTGGTTGAAGGAAGTTGGATTCCTTGGACATGTTATATCGAGAGAAGGTATAGCAGTAGACCCTACCAAGGTTCAGCCTGTCACTGAGTGGTTGGCACCCACCTTAGTTGGAGAGATCCGTAGTTTTCTGGGACTCGTAGGATATTATAGGAGATTCATTGAGAATTTTTCCAAGATTGCGAAACCCATGACTGAGTTGTTGAAGAAAGACACCAAGTTCAAATGGACCGAGGAATGTGAGGCCAACTTTCAGGAGTTGAAGAAATGTTTGGTTACAACCCCAGTGTTGATTCTTCCAGATATACGCAAGGACTTCCAAGTATATTGCGACGCTTCTCGCTTGGAACTTGGAGGTGTACTTATGCAAGACGGAATAGTTGTTTCATATGCCTCACGGCAGCTTCGACCTCACGAGTTGAATTATGCCACACATGATTCGGAGTTAGCAGCCGTAGTGCATGCGCTCAAGACCTGGAGACATTTTCTGATTGGAAACCGATGTGATGTGTACACGGATCACAAGAGTTTGAAGTACATTTTCACGCAGAAGGAGTTGAATCTCAGGTAGAGGAGATGGTTGGAGCTAATAAAGGATTATGATATGAAGTTGCATTATCATGCAGGAAAGGCCAATGTCGTGGCAGACGTTTAACATCCCAAATTTTCAATTTGGAATGTTATACATTAGGTCATCATGCATATCATATTTTATTTTGCTTTTGGTTTTGATCCTAGAAAATCCTAAGCAAATCAAGGACCCACGGAGAGAGTTGGGGATTTCATTATTTACATATTTGAGTTTTCTCAAATTGTGTAAACAGGATCATTTGATTTTATTTATTTTATCATCAATTATTTCTATTACAAAATTATGAGAGAGGGAATAAAATGAATTTCCCAAAATATATAAATATTGAGGATTTAATAAAAAAATCAAATAAGATTTATTTCGGAGTTTTTCGGTATTTTTATTTGAATTTAGGAAAAATGCGCGTTTTTTAAAATTGCATTTAGGGCCCAAATAAATGTTCACTTTATCGGGCTTGATTTTAGAAGCTCGGGAAAATTTATTTCGGGATTTTTGGAGTCCGTTTAGTATTTATTTTTATTTTTCTTCCGAGCGGAATTATGAAAAAAAACGCGGAACCGACTATGGGCCGGCTAGGACACCGCCGGCCGGGGCCTTTATAAGGCGCTGCCCCGGGGCCCGAGAGCCCAGCCGCCAGCCCCAAACCCTAGCGCGCCCCAGCCCCAGCTCCCCCCCCGCCGCCGCCGCCAGCCGCCGCCGCCGCCCCGCCGCCGATCCGCCGGAGTTGCGCGCCACCCGAGGTTCGCCGCCGCCTCGAAATCCGTGCTGTTTTAAAAAAAATTCTGTTCGTCGTTTTTCTTTTTCGTCGGATTTTCCGCGGTTATTTTCTGATCGCGATTTCTGATCCGATTTTCGTTTTAGTATAACTTTTCGCTCGTTTATCGGAATCAGGCGATTCAAGCGCCTGGAGTTTTGTCTCGAAACCCTCTTTCCGAATAATCAACTTAAACAAATTTTTTCTACTGTAAAATTTGACTTAGATCCATATTACTAGAACGAAGTTGTTTTCTTTCGCCGTTTGATTTCTTTTGCTTCGTTCGATTTGATTCTTTTTGCAAACCAGGGTTCTTAAGTTGAACTTTCTGGTTAGATCTTCTATTTGAGTTTTACCTGTGCATTAGATGAGTACTTATTGTATGCTTGTTTGTTTGTCTGCGATAGAATACCCGGAGTGCGCCGCCTGTTACTTTGAATCTCTAGGTTTCGCGGATCATCAGCAAGGCAAGTAACACTTTGATCATACCTTTTCTACAACCCAGTTTTATTGCATTAGATCAATCCTCACACATAGCATGATTAGGATCTAATTAAATTGTGGGATGGGAAGTAGATGAGGTAGTACCTATTACCTGTTTATTTATCAAACCCTTGGGAGTTACTTCTACGTTTGCTTATTGTGCCATGCTATGCTAGTAGACGTGGATTGGGTGAGTGAAATCCATGAAAGATGTGAGATTGATAATTAATGGTTTATCTAAGGTGGCAACTTAAACACACATCTAGGTGGATTGAGGCACCTGGTTTTCAGGAATTGCCTGTTTTTCTTTTGGACCGCCACCCAGGCTCAAAGGGATCATGAGATTATTCATACTAGAAACTTCCGTGTGCAGCCACAAGCCATTATGGGCTCTGGCATAGTTGACTAAGTTGTGCGAACTCTTACAGTGGTAGACTAGCAGATGTAGGGGTTGTAGGTGGTACGGTCTACCCGATCGTAAGGTGCTAGCGCTTCTGAAAGACTATGTCTCGGTCATCCGTCTTCTCAAACACCCTGTAGTGCGAGAAACCAAACGGAGGCGATCGAGTCTTGTGGGGAAAAGTGCGAAACCTCTGCAGAGTGTAACAAACTAATCATGATTAGCCGTGTCCCCGGTTATGGACATCTTGAGTATCTAGTACTTGGATTTTCATGTGAATCTCAACATGTTACTCTAAAATTAATTTTGTTGGGGTAATGATGATGCTTAATTGGGATTGAGAATGCTGTCAACCATTCTCAATGTTTAACAACCACCATGATAGTAATTAAATTTATTCCTTTGAAGTAGGGAAAAATTGGCTTTACGCAAAAACTGTAACCATAGAGCTTTCCACCAGCCAAATATGCATATAGTATAGCTGTTGCATTCCATTACTCTCTATGTGTTACCTTGCCAGCATATTCCATGTGCTGACCCGTTTTCGGGCTGCAACGTTAATGTTGCAGACTTTTTAGACGACGATTAAGGAGTTTTTAGGTCGTGGTCCTATACTCAGTGATGTCGTTGGAGTTGATGGACTCACTTATCTTCCAAGCCTTCCGCTGTTATCGTTATTAGATGGCCTTAAGCCATATTTATTGTAATAAGTTCTCTTTTGAGACACTCGATGTAATAAGTGTGTGATTGCTACGCTTCTATAAATCCTTCGAGTACTGTGTGGTGTCAGCATTACTGATCCAGGGATGACACCGGAGCACAGAGATCAGACTGTTTGAGGTCTGGTCGCTACAAGACGCTTTGATCCGCAAGAGTTATGCCAATACCCTCGTAAGCGGAGGATTACCGCAGGAGTTAGTAGATGATCTCAAGGAACTTCGGTTGGAGATAGTTCCAAGAGGTTTTGTTGCAACAATGGAGGTTCAGTCTACCTTATTGGGAAAGATTCAAGAAGCTCAAAAGGATGATAAGGAAATTGCTGAGATAAAGGATAAGATGAGCAAAGGAAAAGCCAAAGGTTTTCGTGAGGATGAGCACGAAACTTTATGGTTTGAGGATCGTGTTTATGTGCCCAATAATGCGAAGATCACGAAGTTAATGCTTTAGGAGGCCCATGACTGACCATACTCGATTCACCCCGGAAGCACCAAGATGTATTTGGATTTGAAGGAACGTTTCTGGTGGACAGGTATGAAGAAGGATATTGTCGAGTATGTAGCAGTATGCGATGTATGTCAGAGAGTGAAGGCAGAACATCAGAAGCCAGCCGGATTATTACAGCCTATGCCGATACCCGATTGGAAGTGGGATAAACTTGGTATGGATTTCATCACCGGATTACCCAGGACCCGATCGGGATATGACTCAATCTGGGTAGTAGTTGATCGCTTGACCAAAGTAGCTCACTTTATCCCCGTGAAAACCACCTATACAAGCGCGAAGTTGGCCAAGATATATATGACCAGAATCGTATGTATGCATGGAGTTCCGAGGACCATCGTATCAGATAGAGGGACACAGTTTACCTCAAAGTTTTGGAATCAGCTGCACCAGACTTTGGGTACTAGGCTAGAGTTTAGTATAGCCTTTCATCCGCAAACAGATGGACAGACAGAGAGAGTCAATCAGATTCTGGTGGACATGTTGAGAGCCTGTGCGCTAGATTATGGATCTCGTTGGGATGATAATTTGCCTTACACAGAGTTCTCCTACAACAACAACTATCAGGCTAGTTTGAAGATGGCCCATTTTGAAGCTTTGTATGGAAGAAGGTGTAGGACACCATTAATGTGGGATGAAGTTGGAGACCGTTAGTTGTTTGGACCAGATTTGATCAAAGAGTCTGAAGAGAAGGTTAAGTTGA
Source organism: Triticum urartu (assembly GCF_056163025.1). NCBI lineage: Eukaryota > Viridiplantae > Streptophyta > Magnoliopsida > Poales > Poaceae > Triticum > Triticum urartu. Next base: position 331,769,486 of record NC_141873.1, on the reverse strand, counting down.
TTCGAGATAGACTGAAGGTAGCTCGGTCTAGACAGAAGAGTTATGCCGATACTAAACGCAAGGAGGTAGTCTATGAGATTGGAGAAAGAGCATATCTTCGTGTGTCACCACTCCGAGGAGTTAAACGATTTGGAGTTAAAGGAAAGTTAGCCCCGAGATTTGTAGGACCATATCGAGTTTTGGAACGTATGGGAGAAGTTGCCTACAAGTTGGAGTTACCCGAGGAATTGTCAGGAGTTCATGATGTGTTTCACGTTTCCCAGTTAAAGAAGTGCCATGCAGAGATGGCTGATATTCCTCTAAGAGATACAGTGCCCTTAGAAGCAATTCAGTTGGAGAGTGATATAACCTACGAGGAGAAACCCGTCAAGATACTTGAGTTTGCCAGCCGAGTTACACGCAGTAAGGTTATCAAGTTTTGCAAAGTTCAGTGGAGCCACCATACCGAGGATGAAGCCACCTGGGAGCAAGAGGACGACCTACGGAAAGACCACCCGCATCTATTTTCTAGCCAACCCGAATCTCGAGGGCGAGATTCATCTTAAGGGGGGTAGGTTTGTAACATCCCAATTTTCAATTTGGATGTTATACATAGGTCATCATATGCATATCATATTTTATTTGCATTTTTGGTTGTGATCCTAGAAATCTTAAGCAACTTAAGGACCCAAGGAGAGAGTTGGAGATTTCGTTCATTTTCATGTTTGAATTTTTCTCAAATTTGAAAAGAGGATCAATTTGATTTTAATATTTTCTCTCCAATTATTTCCAATAATAAAAATAAATGAGAGAAGATAATATGACTTCTTCAAAAGAAAGGAATATTGGAGAAGAAATTCTAAAATCAAATTTATATTTATTTGGATTTTATTTGCTATTTTATTCGAATTAGAAAAATATGCATTTTTGAAAATTGCATTTGTAGGCCAGAAAAATGTTCACTTTGTTCTAAATATTAGATTTAGACAGGGAAAATTGTTTTTGGTATTTTTAGAATTTTTTTATATTTTATTAGGATTTTCTTTGGGCGAAATTTTATTTTTTTTCTTTAAAAAAAAACTTCACGGCCGACTGGGCCGAAGGGCCAGCCGAGCAGGACAGCCCGCAGCGCCGCGGCCTTCCTCCCGCGCGAAAGAGACCCCGCCGCCACTGCCGTCCTAGTCCCGCCGGGGCACGACTCCCGGGCTGCCCCGGCGCCCCCTCCCGCAAGCTACACCCCTTGGCCTTTATAAGGCGGAGCCGCCGCCGCCCCTCCTCCTCACCTCACCCCGCCGCCGCCTCGCCGCTGTCGCGTTGCCGCAAACCGCCGCACTCCGCTGCTGCCACCGCCCGACACTATGTCGCTGCACCACAGCCCCGCGCCCCCGTCCGCCGGAGCCTCCGCCTCACAGTCTCACCGGGAAACCCACCGCCGATCCGCCGGTTTTTAGGTAAAAACCTAGATCGTTTTTTAGGGTTTCGTCGTCTTATTTTGTTTTTCTCGGTTATTTCTGATCGGTTCTAAGTAGCGAACGTTCTCTGTTTAGTTCGTTTTAATGAACACGTTCGTTCGTTTGGTTCTATTAGCGAACGTTCGTTCGATAGGTTTTTCTTTTTATTTTATTTTCGGTCAGGGACCTACATGTGAATACTTTTCTCACAGATTAGTCCCTGATCTTCAAACGCTCGCAACTTTTTGCTCGTTCGTCCAAATCCAGTGAAACCAACGCCAAAATCTTCATCTTGTTCCCCTCTTTCCAGATAATCAACTTGAACATGATTTTGATAATTTAAAATTTGGTTGCAAGCAGATTTGAATTTGAACTTCTTTTGATCGTAGTTTGTGTTTCATAGCTCCGCTTCGTTTGATTCTTTTTTGCAAATCGAAGCTCTTCAGTTGAACTTTCAGTTTGGATCTTTTCATTTGAGTTTTACACATGCATCTTATGCTTGAGTGCTTATGTAAGCTATTGTTTGTTCACGATAGAGTTTCCGGAGTGCGAAGCGTGCTACTACGAATCACTAGGGTTTTCAGATCGTCAGCAAGGCAAGTAACACTTTGATCATATCCCTTATTACCCAGTTTTTCTGCATTAGTTTCAATCCTCAGACATTGCATGAGTAGGATCTGTTTAACATGTGGGTATTGGGAAGTAGTTGTTGAGGTAGTACCTATTGCCCTTTCATTCAAACCTTGGGAGTTACTACGTTACACTTATTATACTTTGCTATGCTATGCTCATAGACGTGGTTTGGTTTGAGTGATTCATGATAGTTGTGAATATTATTATGAACTAAGGGATTACTTAAGGTGGCTACTTTAACACACATCTGGGTGGATTGTTTGTGGGCACCTGGGGAAATCCAGTGTTGTCCAAAGGAGAATCCCGGGGTATCCGTGTGATTTTTCCTATGGTTCGCCACTTAGGCTCAAAGGGATCATTATGTTATTTATGCTGGAAACTTCTGTGTGCAGCCACAAGCCATTATAGGCTCTTCCATAGTTGAGTAAGTTGCGGGGAACCTTTCCATGATGGGCTAGCAGATGTAGGGGATTGTAGGTGTAACGGCCTATCTATCGGTTAAGGGGAACTCTTCGGAAAGACTGTGTATCGGTCATCCGTTTTTCAAACATCATGTAGTGCGAGAAATTCAACAGAGGAGATCGAGTCTTGTGGGGAAAAGTGCGCAAACCTTTGCAGAGTGTATAAACTAATCATGGTTAGCCGTGTCCCCAGTTATGGACATCTAGAGTATCTGGTGCTTGAATTAGTATGTTGATCTCATCACTTTACTTAATTAACTTGTTGGGTTATTGATTTATTAATTTGGGATTGAGATGGGGTTACCATTCTCAATGTTTTTCAACAAACTTTGTAGTTAAATAAAATATATTCCTTTGTTGTAGGAAAAAACTGGCTTTTCGCAAAAAAGATGATAACCATAGAACCTCCACCAGCCATATATGCATATAGTTATAGCTGTTACTTGTTCATTGCTTTGTAGTGTTATTTTGCCAGCATATTCCATGTGCTGACCTACACAGGCTGCAACGTATTATGTTGCAGAATTTTCAGACAAAGAGTAAGGTGCGCTAGGTCGTTGTCATGCACTCAGCTATGCCGTTGGAGTTGATGGACTCATTTACTCTCGAAGCTTCCGCTGTTATCTTATTTAGATGGCCTTCAGCCATATTATTGTAATAAGTACTCTCTTTTGAGACATTCAATGTAATAAGTGTGTGATTGCACTCTGCTATAAATCCTTGAGTACTGTGTGTGTCAGCATTACCGATCCAGGGATGACACTTATACACAGAGATTTGACCGGTTGAGGTCGGATTTCTACATGCTCAAAGGAGCACCACCAACCAGGAAGTCCTCCAATGTTGCCGCCCCCACTTGCGAAGGCTACTACTACAAGTCATGTACCACCAGGCTCACAGGAACTTGTGCTCGGTCTGGAGGGAAACATCTCCCGCAAGCCAAGTCTGAACAGTTGTTGTGAAGCAAAGTCTCCATCGCATCCAAGACCCCGCCGTCGCCACTTGCAGATCCTCCAATCACGCCATGGCATTCTCCGCATGTTTTGATCTCTTGGAAATCTTGGTACAAACATGTCCCAATGTTTCAACAAAAACAGAGCTTCGCGATACCCCGATGAAGCTGTTTATGCTGATGTTACGGGTGTACATGACCGGTCCTTATCCAATCAAGGTCTCCAAAGAGCACATACGCTGGTCTTTGTTTTCCTCCGAAAGAGAAGTACGGAACTCGCTGCTGGGAAGATCAAAGAGGAGCCGTAGACTGGAGGCCACGCAGATCGTCGATGTCTCGCACCAAAGCGATCTGGCCAGCTGACGCCGGGGCCAGACCTGTCCGGCTACTACACACTAAAAGTGCAACTATCCCTAGGTGGTTTTGGTAATTCCTAACAACATATAGCTCATTGAGCTAATGCTATTTCAAGATTAATATTTCAGGAAAGCTCAATGATTGGCATGGCATGGATGAGAAAAGTGGACCCCTCAAAATGCTAAGGACAAAAGGATTGGCTCAAGCTCAAAGCTCAAGACTCTACATTTTCTATTTTAGTGATCCAAGATCACATTGAGTCTATAGGAAAAGCCAACACTATCAAGGAGGGATGAGGTGTTGCTTAATGAGGCTCTTGCTCAAAATGCTTAGTGATATGCTCCAAAGCCCTCAACTACTTTCTCACATCCACATATGACCTAAACCAAAAGTCAAACTCGGCCCCACCGATTCTTTCTATCCGGCGCCACCGAGTTCAGATGTCATAGCCACTGCCACAAACCCTAGGCAAATCGGTCTCGCCGATAGGGATCTCGGTCTCACCGAGATGGGATTGTAATCTCTCTATTTCCCTTCGTAACGTTTCGGTCTCACTGAGATGAGCGATCGGTCCCACCGAGATTGCAATGTAAACTCTTTGTTTCCCTTTCGTAGCATTCCGGTCTCACCGAAATGAGCGAATCGGTCCCACCGAGTTTACCTGACCAACTCTCTGGTTAGCTTATTACCAAAATCGGTCTCACCGAGTTTGTGTAATCGGTCTCACCAAGATTACATTATGCCCTAACCCTAATCATATCGCTCCTACCGAGTTGCATGCCGGTCCCATCGAAAATCCTAATGGTCACTAGATTTGCTGAATCAGTCCGATCGAGTTTATCAATTCGGTCCCACCGAGATTGGCAAGTTGTGTGTAACGGTTAGATTTTGTGTGGAGGCTATATATACCCCTCCACCTCCTCTTCATTCATGGAGAGAGCCATCAGAACGAACCTACACTTCCAACTTACCTTTTCTGAGAGAGAACCACCTACACTTGTGTTGAGGCCAAGATATTCCATTCCTACCATATGAATCTTGATCTCTAGCCTTCCCCAAGTTGCTTTCCACTCAAATCTTCTTTCCACCAAATCCATATCCCATCAGAGAGAGTTGAGTGTTGGGGAGTGTCGGTGTAAAAACCGGCGGATCTCGGGTAGGGGGCCCCGAACTGTGCGTCTAAGGCGGATGGTAACAGGAGGCAGGGGACACGATGTTTTACCCAGGTTCGGGCCCTCTTGATGGAGGTAAAACCCTACGTCCTGCTTGATTTATTCTTGATTACATGAGTATTACAAGAGTTGATCTACCACGAGATCGGAGAGGCTAAACCCTAGAAGCCAGCCTATGGTATGATTGTATTTTGTCCTACGGACTAAAACCCTCCGGTTTATATAGACACCGGAGGGGGCTAGGGTTACACAAGGTTACAAAGGAGGAGATATACATATCCATATTGCCTAGCTTGCCTTCCATGCCAAGTAGAGTCCCATCCGGACATGAGACGAAGTCTTCGATCTTGTATCTTGATAGTCCAACAGTCCGGCCAAAGGATATAGTCCGGCTGTCCGAAGACCCCCTAACCCAGGACTCCCTCACTAGCCCCTGAACCAGGCTCCAATGACGATGAGTCCGGCGCGCAGTATTGTCTTCGGCATTGCAAGGCGGGTTCCTCCTCCGGATATACCACAGAAGAGTTCGAATAAAAGGATAGTGTCCGACCCTGCAAAATAAGTTCCACATACCACCGTAGAGAGAATAATATTTCCACAAATCTAATCTGCTGACACGTTTTGGCAACATGACATTATGCCATGGCCCGGTGATTATTCGAACCGTTTCCTTTAACTAGCCCCACACATAACGTGAGGCAGTTTCTTGACACGTCTTGTCAAAGCAGAGATCGTGTCCCCCTTATTACGGGATTCTCATCAATACAGGTGTGGGTAACCCAACCGCGCCATCAATTACGGCGCTTGGGGGATAAGCGAGTTTTACCAGGCTAGTGGGGGCGCATAGTTTCGGCCGCCCTTATAAGGGGATAAGGTTTAACCTTTTTCTACCCACGTCTTCTTCCTCCTTGCTCATCCGTTCTTGCGCACTCGAGCTCTAGCGCCCAAGTCCACATCTTTCTCCTCAACCTTCTCCAAACATGTCCAGAGCGGGAGGCAAGTGGATGGCTTCCTCTGTCATGGAGGGTCACATCAAAAATCTGCGCAGAGCCGGATACTTAACCGCGAATATCGCGCATCGGCTGCCCGCTACGGGGCAGATCATTCCTACCCCGGAACCTCACGAGAGGGTAGTTTTCCTCCACCACTTCCTCCGCGGACTGGGGTTTCCCCTCCATCCATTCGTCCGCGGTCTCATGTCCTACTACGGGCTGGACTTCCATGATCTGGCCCCGAACTTCATCCTCAACATTTCGGCGTTCATTGTCGTGTGTGAGGCTTTCCTCCGCATCCGGCCCCACTTTGGCCTGTGGTTAAAGACCTTCAATATCAAGCCGAAGGTGGTGGGAGGCCAACAAGCGGAATGCGGCGAAGCCATGGTGGGAAAGATGCCCAATGTTACATGGCTTGAAGGCTCCTTCGTGGAGACCATAAAGGGGTGGCAATCGGCGTGGTTCTACATCACCGAGCCGCGCGACACCAACTGGGTGGTGGCCCCCGAGTTTCGATCCGGAATCCCCATGCGGCTCACCTCCTGGAAAGAGAAGGGCCTATCCTGGGGTTCATCGGTGGAGCTGGACGGACTCCAGAAATGTATCCGAAATATGGCAAGCAAGAAGCTCAAGCTTGTCAACATAGTCCAGGTCATGCTCTTCCGTCGGATCCTCCCGTGTCAACAACGGGATTTCAACTTATGGGAGTTCGACCCGGCCCGGCACCAGACTCTAAGCAAGCTCTTCGACACGACGCACAAGTACGTCTGGAGGGTGCTGTTCAAGGGTGCCGAGGTCTCTCCTTCTCTTACCGAGGACCGCGGGCTAAGCACGAAGCGCCTAGCGCATTCAATGAGTTTTATACATCCGGTAGGATATTTATTTCCCCCAGCTTAACCATGTGCGGGGTCTGAGCTCCATGCCTTTGACAGGACTAGGTGGAGACGTTGGGGCAGATTAACTGTCCGGCCCCTCTGCCCGAAGACACTGCGGACGCTTTCCTGACGGAGATGCTGACTCCGGCTCCTTACAAGGGGCCGGAGAAGACCAAGAAGGCCAAGGGAACCCGAAAGAGTTCCCAGCGCCAGGTGGTATCAGACTCATCGTCCGATAACTCCGCGACATACTCCTCCCCCGAAGAAGAGGAGGAAGATGAAGATGCCCCCCCTTCAGTCGGGGGAGACAAGAAAAGGAAGGCCGCCCCGACCGGGGGGGGGGGGGGCGAAGGGTCCAAGAAGGGGAGGACCCTCCTTCCGGACTACTCCACCACCGCCGTGGAAGGCGAAGACGAGTGGCTGCTCAGGGCCAAGCCCCTGGTGAAGTCGTAAGTATTCGGACCAGAGTAACTCATAGCATTCCTTTGTCGGAGTGCTTATCCTAACACCGAATATGATTATGCAGACCGCCCCGAGCCCGTATCGACGTATCTTCAACGGGCGGCTCCTTGGACTCGTTGGACATGGATAGCGATCCAATTCCGACCACCACCACCCCTTGCCCTACGGACAATTCCGAGGTATTGTCTCAACAGGCACCGGGTCGAGGGGAGACAATCCCGGAGGCGCCTCAAGGCGACCTTCCGGACTCCAGGAGCAGAGGGAGTAAGGCTCCCGAGGGCTCCGAGTTTGGCCCTCAGCCGAACACCGCGCCGGAACCTCCAGTGGTTCCGGACTCGGGCAGGCGGCCTCCTTCTAAAAGGGGCAATACGCCTGTGCCGGTGACCTCTGCCCATCCAGGGGCACCGGAAAATCTGCTGGGAGCGCTTCGCAGCGCTTCCATCGATGAAGAGCACCGCACTATTATGAGTGCGGTGATCCAGAAGGTTCAGTCCGCCAAGAGCGGACTGACTGAAGCCTGTGCCAGCCTTCTAACAGGCTTTGAGGTAAGTATTTGAAATATAGGAAAAATATTACCGCATAGACAGTAGCCCCTGATGCTCTGTTCGGTGTTCACAAAGAAAAGCCGAATAGAGGATCAAACAATATCGCAGGAGTCTAATATAAGTATGTCTATATGCGTATGCAGGCTTCGCTGCTGGCCTCTGCCGCACTGACTGCGGAGGTCGCCGTACTAAAGCAGGACCTCGAAGGGTCCAAGAAAGAGCTCGGCCTTGCCAAGAGGTAGCTCGAGGAGAACAAAGGTAAGTAATACCTAGTACGTAGATATGTATATATATAAAAGGGATGCGATTGCAAAATGACAGGATTATCTGATTTGCCAGGGGCCACGACCGAAGTGGCAACCCTGAAGCAAGCGCTATTTAAGGCCAAAAACAAAGCGGCCCAGGAGCACACTGAGCGGGAAAAACAAGAGGCACGGGTGGACGAGGTGCAGCAAGAGCTCCATGCTCTCGTGACGAAGCATGAGGCATTGGAGCTTGACTTGAAGACACAAGAGTCCGAGCTTGCCGCGGCCCTTGAGAGTGCAAAGAGTGCCAAGGCTGAAGCCCAAAAGGCCCTCCAGGAGATTAATGCGATGAAGAAGATAGCGGCGGGTAAGGCATTCTATATGCAAAGCAAGCATGTGAAAGTAAATTACTTGTTACTTACCCGAATCCGGAGCTCTCTAGGAGCATTCACAGATTTGCCCCGCAGCATGTCAGATGCGGCACAGTTTTACTAGGCCAAGGAGGGAAGCTCAACGGAGAAGCTATTTTGGTCTCAGTATACTGGGACCGAACACCCGATGCCTCTGAGCGACCAGCTGAAGCAACTGGTCGAGCTGCACAAGGCGGCTGAACAGGCCATGAAGGGCTTTATAGTCCGGATGTGGCCTGGCGACGCCCTTCCCAACAGCTACTTTGGCCTGGTGAGGCGGCTTGTGGATGCTTGCCCACGGCTGGAAGTCATTAAGCGGTCCGTCTGCATCGAAGGCGCACGCCGGGCTTTCGCCCATGTCAAGGTGCAATGGGCCAAGATGGACGCCGTGAAGCTGGTGAAGGAAGGGCCGCCTACGGGCAAGGAGCATCGCCACCCCGAGATGTACTATGAGGGTGTCCTGAAGGGTGCCCGTCTCGTAGCGGACGAGTGTACGAAAGATGTAATATTTGAGTAAACTTGCTCGTGTAATCCTGTATTATGAAAACTTGTTCATATGCGCTATGCAACGCTTGTTTGAATTTAAAATATTACCTTCTGTTCGACTGTTTATCAAATCTGAGAGATGGCTAGTCGTCGGCTTCTGCCCCCATGCCACGAGTGTTGGGGTGTTCGGGATAAACCTGAGCACTCTTGTTCCCATTGTTGGTTCCTTCGAGGGAGGTGCTCAGCACAACGAACAAGGCAATCGGACTATAATGCGTTATCACTCTCACTTAGCCATAGAATTCTATAATTTTAAATTTCGGTGAAGCCCCTTGTATTCGGAAGGCCGAATTCAGGGCGCGATACATGCCTTAAGCCGGACAGGGCCGACTCCTCGCTCTAAGCGGCATAAGTCTTTAGGGACTTGAAACCTCTCGAACAGCGACTAGTCTCTCGCCTTATCATGATAGTCAGTTTTAGCTTTCTCTACTGAGGTGCTTAGCCCAGCAGAACCGGGGCACAATCGCAGTAGTTCTCCCAGTGCTACCTTAGCCGATAGAGCGGAACGTAAGGTACCAAAACATGGGAGCCGAGCAAACCCAACTATTGACCCAAGACATGATTCGGAGCTGATGCATATAATGCTATAAGTTCGGGGTGCCGCACTTTCGAAAGTGTTCAGACTTCTCACACCGTATTATGGGGTATGCTTAAGCCCCTAGCATATTGGCTGTACCAGAGTGTACGGGTGCTAGATGTCATGAATGAACATATATATATATATATAGAAAGGAAGAATGCAATAATAGTCTTAATGCTATGCATTGTTTATTCAAAAAGGTGTGTTAAAGCAGAATGATACAAGTAGTGCGATAAGCGAAAACTAGGAATGTTTGACATGTCCCTTCCAAGGGCAAGCCGAGGAATGGTATTAAAGCAAACATTTCACTCGTTATCGTAATCCACCTGGGAGTTCCGTGGTGTGACGTAGCTTTCTGCCTCCTTGGTTGCTGCATCATGTGTTCGGCAATCATGCTGCCGGACAGGGTTTCTAGAGATTAAAGTCCCGAAAGAGAAAAATAACAAAGCGGGAAGCCCCTAGTGCATTTTAAGCCGCGACTTGGAGCGTGCCGCAGTCGTTTCCCCCTCCCCGCCTGTGCCCATGCTATTTTTAATGCGTAATTATGTACGCGTGGCACGGATTTCGCCGTTTGGCTGGGACCAGGGTGGGGGCCGCATTGTTATGCGAGCTCGGAACGTGCCAGGCGGTCTAGTTGCCGATTACCCCGGGCGCGCTTGAAGGTGTCTGGGTCCTTAATCGCCGAACTAGTGGATTGCCTTAAGAGGCTGCTTTGCGCTTCTGCTGCGAGGGCCGCAGTGTGCTCCTCTGTGCGGAGAGAGCGCTCTGTGTTTCCATTGACTGTGATGACCCCCCGAGGTCCTGGCATCTTGAGCTTGAGATATGCATAATGCAGTACCGCATTGAACCTCGCAAATGCGGTTCGCTCGAGCAGTGCATGGTAGCCACTGCAGAACGGGACTATGTCGAAGATTAACTCTTCGCTTCGGAAGTTATCCGGAGATCCAAAGACCACTTCCAGTGTGACTGAGCCTGTGCAATGGGCCTCTACACCTGGTATGACACCTTTAAAGGTCGTTTTTGTGGGTTTGATCCTTGAGGGGTCTATACCCATTTTGCGCACTGTGTCCTGATAAAGCAGGTTCAGGCTGCTGCCGCCATCCATTAGGACTCGAGTGAGGTGAAATCCGTCAATGATTGGGCCTAGGAACAGTGCGACGAATCCGCCATGACGGATACTAGTGGGGTGGTCTCTGCGATCGAAGGTGATCGGACAGGAGGACCATGGGTTGAACTTTGGGGCGACTGGCTCCAACGCATATACGTCCCTGAGAGCACGCTTCCGCTCCCTCTTGGGGATGTGGGTTGCATATATCATGTTCACCGTCCGCACTTGTGGGGGGAACCTCTTCTGTCCTCCGGTGTTCGGCTACCGGGGCTCCTCCTCGTCATCGCTATGTGACCCCTTATCTTTGTGTTCGACATTTATCTTGTCGGCCTGCTTGAACACCCAACAATCCCTGTTGGTGTGGTTGGCTGGCTTGTCAGGGGTGCCGTGTATTTGGCACGAGCGATCGAGTATACGGTCCAAACTGGACGGACCCGGAGTGCTTCTTTTGAATGGCTTTTTCCGCTAACCGGGTTTAGAGCCTTTGAGTCTGGCATTGACTGCCGTATCCTCGGTATTGTCACTGTTAATGCAGCGCTTATGTTTGTTGCGACGTGACCTGCCATTGCCACTCAACGAGGAGTAGAAGGAAATGATAAGCGGTTTTTAGCAAGGTATTCTCTGCAAGTACTGAAATAAGTGGTAGCAGATAGTTTTGTGATAGGATAAATTGTAACGAGCAACAAGTAACAAAAGTAAATAAAGTGCAGCAAGATGGCCCAATCCTTTTGTAGCAAAGGACAAGCCGGAACAAACTCTTATAATAGGAAAAGCGCTCCCGAGGACACATGGGAATATCGTCAAGCTAGTTTTCATCACGTTCATATGATTCGCGTTCGATACTTTGATAATTTGATATATGGGTGGACCGGTGCTTGGGTGCTGTTCTTACTTGAACAAGCATCCCACTTATGATTAACCTCTATTGCAAGCATCCGCAACTACAACAAAAGTATTAAGGTAAACCTAACCATAGCATGAAACATATGGATCCAAATCAGCCCCTTACGAAGCAATGCATAAACTAGGGTTTAAGCTTCTGTCACTCTAGCAACCCATCATCTACTTATTACTTCCCAATGTCTTCCTCTAGGCCCAAATAATGGTGAAGTGTTATGTAGTCGACGTTCACATAACACCACTAGAGGCTAGACAACATACATCTTATCAAAATATCAAACGAATACCAAATTCACATGACTACTAATAGCAAGACTTCTCCCTTGTCCTCAGGAATGAACGTAATTACTCACAAAGCATATTCATGTTCATAATCAGAGGGGTAATAATGTGCATATAGGATCTGAACATGTAATCTTCCACCAATTAAACCAACTAGCATCAACTACAAGGAGTAATTAACACTACTAGCAACCTACTAGCACCAATCCCGGACTTTGAAACAAGAATTGGATACAAGAGATGAACTAGGGTTTGGAGATGAGATGGTGCTAGTGAAGATGTTGATGGAGATTGCCCTCTCCCGATGAGAGGAGCGTCGGTGATGACGATGGTGATGATTTCCCCCTCCTGGAGGGAAGTTTCCCCGGCAGAACAGCTCTACCGGAGCTCTAGATTGGATCCGCCAAGGTTCCGCCTCGTGGCGGCAGAGTCTCGTCCCGAAAAGTTCCTTCTTATTTTTTTTCTCATCGAAAGACTTCATATAGGAGAAGATGGGCGTCGGAGAGCCACCAGGGGGCCCACGAGGTAGGGGGGCGCGCCCTAGGGGGGGCGCCCCCACCCTCGTGAGAAGGGTGTGGGCCCCCTGGCCTTCATCTTTGGTGAGGATTTTTCTTTATTTATTTTAAGACGTTCCGTGGAGTTTCAGGACTTTTGGAGTTGCGCAGAATAGGTCTCTAATATTTGCTCATTTTCCAGACCAGAATTCCAGCTGCCGGCATTCTCCCTCCTTATGTAAACCTTGTAAAATAAGAGAGAATAGCCATAAGTATTGTGACATAAAGTGAAATAACAGTCCATAATGCAATAAATATCGATATAAAAGCATGATGCAAAATGGACGTATCAACTCCCCCAAGCTTAGACCTCGCTTGTCCTCAAGCGAAAAGCCAATAACAATAAATATGTCCTCATGTTTAGAGGTAGAGGCGTCGATAAAAATAAAATACGGACATGAAGGCATCATGATTATTCTCATAACAACAACATATATAGATTTTGTCATATGATTACTTATGTTCAAGTGATGATCTATTCACAATGCAAAAGTGTAAATCATAAACCTTATTGGGCTCCGACAAACTATAATCTCAGTCATTGAAGCAATTGCAATTTATCATAACATTGGAAAGAGTCTATGTCAGAGCTTAAAAGCAAGTCCACATACTCAACTATCATTTAGTCCTCCATAATTGATAACACTCACGCGATACTTGTGGTTACGGAGTTTTAATCAGACACAGAGAAAGATAGGGGCTTATAGTTTTGCCCCACAACCTTTTACCTCAAGGGTAATGTCAACAATAATGGTTCATGTTCCCCTACATCCAATTAGATATATATATATATATATATATATATATATCATGTTCTTTCCAACATGCTGAGCTTGCCAAAGGATAAAATGAAAAAGGAAAGGTGAAGATCACCATGACTCTTGCATAAGGTGGAAGATAATAACAAAGGATTGGCCTTTCGCAGAGGGAAGCAGAGGTTGCCATGCGCTTTTATGGTTGGATATATAAAATCTCAATGCGAAAGAACGTCACTTTATATTGCCCCTTGTGATATGAACCTTTATTATGCAGTCTGTCGCTTTTATTACTTCCACATCACAAGATCGTATAAAGCTTATTTCTCCCACACCAATCAATCATACATATTTAGAGCAATTTTTATTGCTTTGCACCGATGAAAACTTACTTGAAGGATCTTACTCAATCCATAGGTAGATATGGTGGACTCTCATGACAAAACTGGTTTAGGGGTATTTGGAAGCACAAGTAGTATTTCTACTTGGTGCTGAGAATTTGGCTAGCATGAGGGGTAAAGGCAAGCTCAACAAGTTATAGGATCCATGACAACATACTTTATCTCAGATATAAGAAAGACATAACTCATTACGTTGTCTTCCTTGTCCAACATCAACTCTTTGGCATGTCATATTTTAATGAGTGCTCCCAATCATAAAAGATGTCAATGATAATATATCTATATGTGAAACCTCTCTTTCCTTATTACTTCCTATTAATTGCAACAATGACCAAAGCTATGTCTGCCAACCCCCAACAACTTTTAATCATCATACTCTTTCTATGTGAAGTCATTACTCTCAATAAGATCAATATGAACTCTTTGTTTATTTTTATTCTTTTTCTCTTTCCTTTTATTCACCCAAGATCATAGCAAAATAATCAAGCCCTTGACTCAACACTAATCTTTATTATATATAGCTCACGGACTCGATTACATAGAGAGATCATAAAGCAAACTCAAAACTAGATCATGCCATAAACTTTATTCTACTAGATCAAGATACTACTAATAGGATCGAACTAAGAAAAACGGTAAAGATAGGAGTTGTGATTGTGATACGATACCGGGGCACCTCCCCCAAGCTTGGCAGTTGCCAAGGGGAGTGCCCATACCCATGCGATTATATCTCCTTTGTCGGTGAAGAAGGTGGAGGTGTTGTTGATGATGCAGGCTTGTCATCCATCTTCCAAGGCATAGGTTCGCAATCATAGAAGGATGATCGAGTCTCCGGAATCCTCGAATCTGCAGCCAAACTCATTCTTTTGAATCTATATTCATACTCACAGTTTTGGTTTTGCAAGTCATAGATTTGGGCTTGGAGGTGCTCGATCTTCTCATATAGCTTGAAGATGGCCTCCTCGGTGTTCTTGGCATCTGGCTTGTAGTTGTTAGTGAACTCCGCGAGCATCATGTGGCTAGCGTTGATTCCACGCTCCACCATCCCCTCACACTTGAAAATTTGTTGCTCCATTGCTTCGAGCCTCATCTCCACGCTTCCGGTTCCCTTTGTTCCCTCAACATCGTGGATGTGCAACAACCCATCACGCATCTCAATGGCTTGAGGGTGTCGCAGCACCTCTGTGAGGTAAGGGCTGATGACCTTCTCAAAGAACTTGTCCTTGGAAGCACTTGGGGACGTCATGATAATCTAGATCTATCAGAAAAACAGCTCGAAACAAGAACAGAGAATAATTGCGTGATACGGGAGTCAAAACCTTCGGGAGGTTATATAATGAATTTTTACCGACCAAAATACGCATCATGTAAGAAAACGGAGTCCGGAAGGCACACAAGGTGCTCATGAGGTACGGGCGCCCAGGGGGTAGGGCGCGCCCACCACCCTCGTGGGGCCCTCGTGTCCTTCCCGGGCTGCTACTTATTTTTATATTTTTCTAAATATTCCAAAATGGAGAAATATTGCCTTAAAAATTGTTTTGGAGTCGGTTTACTTACCGTACCACATACCTATGCCTTTTCGGAGTCTGAAACATTCCGAAAAGTGTCCCTTATGTATTCCTCCGGGGTTACGGTTTCAATAATATCAGTTTCAACATTTATGGGATTATCCGAGATATAATGTTTGATTCTTTGACCGTTTACCACCTTCGGATTTGTGCCTTCGAAGTTGTTGATTTTTATGGCACCGGAACGATAGACCTCTTCGATAACATAGGGGCCTTTCCATTTAGAGAGAAGTTTTCCTGCAAAAAACCTTAAACGAGAGTTGTATAGCAATACATAATCACCTACATTAAACTCACGCTTTTGTATCCTTTTGTCATGCCATCTTTTAACTTTTTCTTTAAACAACTTGGCATTTTCATAAGCTTGGGTTCTCCATTCATCAAGTGAGCTAATATCAAATAACCTCTTCTCATCGGCAAGTTTAAAATCATAGTTAAGCTCTTTAATAGCCCAATATGCCTTATGTTCTAGTTCGACAGGTAAGTGACATGCTTTTCCATAAACCATTTTATATGGAGACATACCCATAGGATTTTTATATGCAGTTCTATAAGCCCATAATGCATCATCAAGTTTCTTGGACCAATTCTTTCTAGACCTATTAACAGTCTTTTGCAAAATTAATTTGAGCTCTCTATTGCTCAATTCTACTTGACCACTAGACTGTGGGTGATAAGGAGATGCAATTCTATGATTAACATCATATTTAGCAAGCATTTTACGGAAAGCACCATGAATAAAGTGTGAACCACCATCAGTCATTAAATATCTAGGGACTCCAAACCTCGGGAAAATAACTTCCTTAAGCATTTTAATAGAAGTGTTATGATCAGCACTACTAGTTGGAATAGCTTCTACCCACTTAGTAACATAATCAACAACAACTAAAATATGTGTGTACCCATTAGAGGTAGGAAAAGGTCCCATATAATCAAAGCCCCAAACATCAAACAGTTCAATAACAAGAGAATAATTCATAGGCATTTCTTGACATCTACTAATATTACCAACTCTTTGACATTCATCACAAGACAAGACAAACTTACGGGCATCCTTGAAGAGAGTAGGCCAATAAAAACTAGATTGCAATACCTTATGTGCAGTTCTATCTCCAGTGTGGTGTCCTCCATAAGACTCGGAGTGACACTTGCGTAGGATCTGTTCCTGTTCATGCTCAGGTACACAATGTCTAATAACACCATCTACTCCTTTATAAAGATGTGGGTCATCCCAAAAGTAATGTCTCAAATCATAGAATAACCTTTTCTTTTGTTGGTATGTGAAGCTAGGTGGTATAAACTTAGCAACAATATAATTAGCATAATCATCATACCATGGAGTACTACAAGAAGTACTTATAACATTTAATTGTTCATCAGGAAAGCTGTCATTAATAGGTAGTGGGTCATCAAGAATATTTTCTAACCTAGACAAGTTGTCTGCAACGGGGTTCTCAGCTCCCTTTCTATCAACAATATGCAAATCAAATTCTTGTAGCAAGAGAACCCATCTAATAAGTCTAGGTTTAGCATCTTTCTTTTCCATAAGATATTTAATAGTAGCATGATCAGTTTGAATAGTTACTTTAGAATCAACAATATAAGATATGAACTTATCACAAGCAAATACAACTGTTAAAAGCTCTTTTTCAGTAGTAGCATAATTTCTTTGAGCATTGTCTAGAGTCTTACTAGCATAGTGAATAACATATAATTTCTTATCAACTCTTTGCCCTAGAACAGCACCTACAGCATAATCACTAGCATCACACATAATTTCAAAGGGTAAGTTCCAATCAGGTGGCTGAACAACAGGTGCAGTGACTAATGCTTTATTAAGTATTTCAAATGCTTCTACACAATCATCATTAAAGACAAATGGTATATCTTTTTGCAATAAATTAGTCAGAGGTCGAGAAATTTTTGAGAAGTCCTTAATGAACCTCCTATAAAATCCAGCGTGACCAAGGAAACTTCTTATACCTTTGATGTCCTTGGGACATGGCATCTTTTCAATAGCATCAACCTTGGCTTTATCAACTTCAATACCTCTTTCAAAAACTTTGTGCCCCAGGACAATACCTTCATTAACCATAAAGTGGCACTTTTCCCAATTCAAGACAAGATTAATTTCTTCACATCTCTGCAAAACTCGATCAAGATTGCTCAAGCAATCATCAAAAGAGGAACCATAGACGGAAAAATCGTCCATGAAAACCTCACAAATCTTTTCACAAAAGTCAGAGAATATAGCCATCATGCATCTTTGAAAGGTAGCAGGTGCATTACATAAACCAAAAGGCATACGTCTATAAGCAAAAGTACCAAAAGGGCATGTAAAAGTAGTCTTTGATTGATCTCTAGCCGACACAGGTATTTGAGAGAAACCAGAATAACCATCTAGAAAGCAATAGTGTGTATGTTTGCATAATCTTTCTAGCATTTGATCAATAAAAGGTAAGGGGTAATGATCTTTCTTAGTATCTTTATTTAATTTGCGGAAATCAATTACCATCCTATAACCTGTGATAATTCTTTGTGGAATCAATTCATCTTTATCATTAGGAACAACAGTAATACCTCCCTTCTTAGGGACACAATGGACAGGACTTACCCACTCACTATCAGCAACGGGATAGATTATACCTGCCTCCAGAAGCTTGAGTATTTCTTTTCTTACCACTTCTTTCATTTTAGGATTCAGACGTCGTTGAGGATCACGAACTGGTTTGGCATCTGCTTCCAAATTTATTTTATGTTGACATAAAGTGGGACTAATGCCCTTAAGATCATCAAGAGTATATCCAATAGCAGCACGGTGCTTCTTCAGAGTTTTCAATAATATTTCTTCTTCATGCTCTGTAAGGTTAGCACTAATAATAACAGGATATATCTTCTTTTCATCAAGATAAGCATATTTAAGATTATCAGGCAAGGGTTTAAGCTCAAACACGGGATCACCCTTGGGTGGAGGAGGATCCCCTAAAATTTCAACAGGCAAATTGTGTTGCAAAATAGGTTCCTGTTTAAAGAATACTTCATCTATTTCCCTTCTTTCATTCATGAACATGTCATTTTCATGGTCTAGCAAATAGTGTTCTAAAGGGTCACTAGGAGGTACGGCAATAGAAGCAAGACCAATAATTTCATCCTTACTAGGTAATTCTTCCTCACGATGTTGTTTACTAAATTTAGAGAAATTAAACTCATGAACCATATCATCCAAGACAATAGTAACAACATTCTTTGTGCATTCTATGGTAGCATTGACAGTATTTAAGAAGGGTCTACCAAATATAATGGGGCAAAAGCTATCTTGTGGGGAACCAAGAACAAGAAAATCAGCATGATATTTAGTTTTCCAACACAAGACTTCAACATCTCTAACAATTCCCATTGGTGCAATAGTATCTCTATTAGCAAGTTTAATAGTAACATCAATATCTTCTAACTCAATAGGTGCAATGTCATTCTTAATTTCTTCGTATAAGTCAATAGGTATTACACTGGCACTAGCACCCATATCACATAAGCCATGATAACAATGATCTCCTATTTTAACAGAAATAACAGGCACGCCTACCACAGGTCTATGTTTATCTTTATCACAAGGTTTAGCAATTCTAGCAGTTTCACCTTCAAACTGAATAACATGCCCATCAATATTATCAGACAAGAGATCTTTAACAATAGCAATATTAGGTTCTACTTTAACTTGCTCAGGAGGTGTATAAGTTCTAATATTGCTTTTACGAACAACAGTTGAAGCCTTAGCATGATCCTTTATTCTAACAGGGAAAGGTGGTTTCTCAACATAAGAAGTAGGAACAATAGGATCATTATAAGTGATAGTCTTTTCTTTAACTTTAATAGGTGCAGCTACTTTTACTTCTATGGGAGGATGATATTTAAACCACTTCTCCTTAGGGAGATCAACATAAGTAGCAAAAGATTCACAGAAAGAAGCTACTATCTCAGAGTCAAGTCCATATTTAGTGCTAAACTTGCGGAAAATATCGGTATCCATAAAAGATTTAACACAATCAAACTTAGGTGTCATATCTGACTCATTACCTTCGTCGAGGTCCCAATCTTCAGAGTTGCGTTTAATTCTATCCAATAAATTCCATCTGAATTCAATAGTCTTCATCATAAAAGAGCCAGCACAAGAAGTATCGAGCATGGTTTGATTATTATGAGAAAGTCGATCATATAAATTTTGAATAATCATTTCTCTTGAGAGCTCATGATTGGGGCATGAATATAACATTGATTTAAGCCTCCCCCAAGCTTGAGCGATGCTTTCTCCTTCGCGAGGCCAGAAATTATATATATAATTGCGATCTCGATGAACAAGATGCATAGGGTAATACTTTTGATGAAATTCCAACTTCAATCTTTTATAGTCCCATGATCTCATATCATCACATAGCCTATACCATATCAATGCGTCTCCCTTCAAAGATAAAGGGGAGACCTTCTTCTTAGCAACATCATCGGGTATACCTGCAAGCTTAAATAATCCACAAACTTCATCCACATATATTAAGTGCTCATCAGGATGCTTTGTTCCATCTCCTGTAAAAGGGTTAGCTAGCAGTATTTCCATCATACTCGAAGGAAATTCAAAAGGAGTTTCATTTTCAATAGGTTCAGTAGGCTGAGGAGCAACTCTTTGCTCTACTGGACGGGGTGAAGATACCCCGAACAAGCCCCTCAGAGAATTACTTTCCATAGTAACAAGTGAAAGTAAATTTCAGCACACTATATAAATTTTTCCTTACCAAATTCCACTTACCAAAGGCGCTACACTCCCCGGCAACGGCGCCAGAAAAGAGTCTTGATGACCCATAAGTATAGGGGATCTATCGTAGTCCTTTCGATAAGTAAGAGTGTCGAACCCAACGAGGAGCAGAAGGAAATGATAAGCGGTTTTCAGCAAGGTATTCTCTGCAAGTACTGAAATAAGTGGTAGCAGATAGTTTTGTGATAGGATAAATTGTAACGAGCAACAAGTAACAAAAGTAAATAAAGTGCAGCAAGATGGCCCAATCCTTTTGTAGCAAAGGACAAGCCGGAACAAACTCTTATAATAGGAAAAGCGCTCCCGAGGACACATGGGAATATCGTCAAGCTAGTTTTCATCACATTCATATGATTCGCGTTCGATACTTTGATAATTTGATATGTGGGTGGACCGGTGCTTGGGTGCTGTTCTTACTTGAACAAGCATCCCACTTATGATTAACCTCTATTGCAAGCATCCGCAACTACAACAAAAGTATTAAGGTAAACGTAACCATAGCATGAAACATACGGATCCAAATCAGCCCCTTACGAAGCAACGCATAAACTAGGGTTTAAGCTTCTGTCACTCTAGCAACCCATCATCTACTTATTACTTCCCAATGCCTTCCTCTAGGCCCAAATAATGGTGAAGTGTTATGTAGTCGACGTTCACATAACACCACTAGAGGCTAGACAACATACATCTTATCAAAATATCAAACGAATACCAAATTCACATGACTACTAATAGCAAGACTTCTCCCTTGTCCTCAGGAACGAATGTAATTACTCACAAAGCATATTCATGTTCATAATCAGAGGGGTAATAATATGCATATAGGATCTGAACATATAATCTTCCACCAATTAAACCAACTAGCATCAACTACAAGGAGTAATTAACACTACTAGCAACCTATTAGCACCAATCCCGGACTTTGAAACAAGAATTGGATACAAGAGATGAACTAGGGTTTGGAGATGAGATGGTGCTGGTGAAGATGTTGATGGAGATTACCCTCTCCCAATGAGAGGAGCGTCAGTGATGATGATGGTGATGATTTCCCCCTCCCGGAGGGAAGTTTCCCCGGCAGAACAGCTCTGCCGGAGCTCTAGATTGGATCCGCCAAGGTTCCGCCTCGTGGCGGCGGAGTCTCGTCCCGAAAAGTTCCTTCTTATTTTTTTCTGATCGAAAGACTTCATATAGGAGAAGATGGGCGTCGGAGAGCCACCAGGGGGCTCATGAGGTAGGGGGCGCGCCCTAGGAGGGCACCCCCCACCCTCGTGAGAAGGGTGTGGGCCCCCTGGCCTTCATCTTTGGCGAGGATTTTTCTTTATTTATTTTAAGACGTTCCATGGAGTTTCAGGACTTTTGGAGTTGCGCAGAATAGGTCTAATATTTGCTCCTTTTCCAGACCAGAATTCCAGCTGCTGGCGTTCTCCCTCCTTATGTAAACCTTGTAAAATAAGAGAGAATAGCCATAAGTATTGTGACATAAAGTGAAATAACAGTCTATAATGCAATAAATATCGATATAAAAGCATGATGCAAAATGGACGTATCAGTGCCGGGCTAGCCACTCGTCGCGGATGTTGTGCTTGAAAGCTGCTAGGGCCTCTGCATCCGGACAGTCGATGATTTGATTTTTCTTTGTTAGGAACCGTGTCCAGAATTGCCTGGCCGATTCCTCTGGCTGCTGAATTATGTGGCTTAAGTCATTGACATCTGGTGGTTGCACATAAGTGCCCTGAAAGTTGTCGAGGAATGCGGCTTTCAGATCTTCCCAACAGCCAATGGACTCTGCTGGCAAGCTGTTGAGCCAATGCCGAGCTGGTCCTTTGAGTTTGAGTGGGAGGTATTTGATGGCGTGTAGGTCATCACCGCGGGCCATGTGTATGTGCAGGAGGAAATCCTCGATCCATACCGCAGGATCTGTTGTGCCGTCGTATGATTCTATATTTACGGGTTTGAAACCCTCTGAGATTTGATGATCCATTACTTCGTCTGTGAAGCATAAGGGTGTGCGGCGCCTCTGTACTGGGCTATATCACGACGCAGCTCAAATGAGTCTTGCCCGCTGTGTTCGGCCTGGCCGGACTTACTTTTACTGTATCCGGCGTGACGATTAACATCTCGTATAGTGGCGCGCCCTCATGATCCGTAGATCGATCTTGCATGTTTTGCTTTGTCCTCCAATATGTCTCACATGTCTAGCGTATTTCCCCATGCCTTGTTATTTGAGTGGCGTCGGGGTGCGGGCCGAGCTTTTGGCTGGAATGCTTCTCTGTCGCGGCCACGAGGTGGCCGATCAGCCGCGTCATACGCCGGGGATGTAGGTTTCGGTGCTTCCTCCTCCAGTTGGGGTAGCAACCTGCACTTTGGGTAACTCTTGGAGGGGCGTTCGAGTTTATATTCCTCGGCCGCCAGGACTTAAGTCCATCTGTCAGCTAGCGAATCTTGATCAGCTTGAAGCTGCTGCTGCTTTTTCTTAAGGCTATTTGCCGTGGCTATAAGCCTGCGCTTGAAGCGCTCTTGTTCGACGGGATCCTCTGGCACGACGAATTCATCATCGTCGAGGCTTGCCTCGTCTTCGAAGGGAGGCATGTAATTATCATCCTCTGCCTCTCCATCTGCCGCTCTCTCAGGAGGGCTGGCTTCACCATCCTCCTGCCCTAAATCTTGCTGGAGGGGATTTTTGCCGTCTTCGGCACTGTCCGGTGTGCTATTTCTCCTGTGCCGGTATCACCACTTTTGCCTTGGCGGGACTTAGAGCGGCGCCGCTGACGCCGGCGCTTGGGTTGCTTCTTGGAGGGGTCATCCTCCGTTGTCTTAGCGCCATTGCCTTCTTTGGGTGTGTCCACCATGTATATATCGTATGATGAGGTGGCTGTCCAGTGCCCTATGGGCAGTGGTTCCTCTTCGTCTCCCGCATTGTCGTCCATACCATCAATGTCTTCGGAGTCGAAGTCGAGCATGTCGGTTAATTCGTCGACAGTGGCTACTAAGTGGGTGGTGGGTGGGCGGCGAATTTCTTTGTCATCCGCATCCCAATCCTGCCGGACATAGTTCGGCCAGGATCCTCCTGACATGGAGAGAGACCTTAATGAGTTTAGTATGTCGCCGAAGGGCGAGCGCTAAAAAATATCTGCGGAGGTAAACTCCATGATCGGCGCCCAATCGGATTCGATAGGAACGGTCGTAGGCGGTTCGGAGTCCGTGGCCGGAGAAGGATCCGGTAGTTTGGCAACACGGCTCTCGTGAAGGGTAAGGTCGATATTCGGCTCGATCGCCGCTGAGGATACGGCCTCTGTGACGGGGTCTATCCACCCGTCCATGGATGGTGCAACTGGCTCCAAATTGAGGCTCGGAGCGGCTGCCGGTGCGATCTCCTGGATACGGTCCGATGGTAGAGCTAAATCGTACTCATCATGACCGCGTGGCACACAAGGCAGGGGCTCGAATCCGTCGAAGATCAAGTCTCTGCGGATATCGGCCATGTAATTTAAGCTTCCAAACCTGACCTGGTGGCCAGGGGCGTAACTTTCGATCTGCTCCAGATGGCCAAGCGAGTTGGCCCACAGTGCGAAGCCGCCGAACACAAAGATCTGTCCGGGGACAAAAGTCTCACCTTGGACTGCATCGTTATCGATGATCGTAGGAGCCATCAAGCCTAATGGCGACGACACAGAGGAACTCTCAATGAAAGCACCAATGTCGGTGTCAAAACCGGCGGATCTCGGGTAGGGGGTCCCGAACTGTGCGTCTAAGGCGGATGGTAACAGGAGGCAGGGGACACGATGTTTTACCCAGGTTCGGGCCCTCTTGATGGAGGTAAAACCCTACGTCCTGCTTGATTTATTCTTGATGATATGAGTATTACAAGAGTTGATCTACCACGAGATCGGAGAGGCTAAACCCTAGAAGCTAGCCTATGGTATGATTGTGTCCTACGGACTAAAACCCCCCAATTTATATAGACACCAGAGGGGGCTAGGGTTACACAAGGTCGGTTACAAAGGAGGAGATATACATATCCGTATTGCCTAGCTTGCCTTCCACGCCAAGTAGAGTCCCATCTGGACACAAGACGAAGTCTTCAATCTTGTATCTTCATAGTCCAACAGTCCGGCCAAAGGATATAGTCCGACTGTCCGGAGACCCCCTAACCCAGGACTCCCTCAGGGAGACTATCATTTGAAGCGCAACAGCAAGGAGTTCATCATCAACACACCATTTGTTACTTCTTGGAGAGTGGTATCTCCTAGATTGGCTAGGTGTCACTTGGGAGCCTCCGACAAGATTGTGGAGTTGAACCAAGGAGTTTGTAAGGGCAAGGAGATCGCCTACTTCATGAAGATCTACCACTAGTGAGGCAAGTCCTTCATGGGCGACGGCCATGGTGGGATAGACAAGGTTGCTTCTTCATGGACCCTTCGTGGGTGGAGCCCTCCGTGGACTCGCGCAACCGTTACCCTTCGTGGGTTGAAGTCTCCATCAACGTAGATGTACGATAGCACTACCTATCGAAACCACGACAAAAACATCTGTGTCTCCTATTGCGTTTGAATCCTCCACCCCCTTCCCTTTACATTCTTGCAAGCTGCATGCTTTACTTTCCGCTGCTCATATACTCTTTGCATGCTTGCTTGAATTGTGTTATGATTGCTTGACTTGTCCAAAGTTGCTAAAATCTGCCAAGAACTAAAATTGGGAAAAGGATAAGTTTTATTTGGTCAAGTAGTCTAATCACCCCCTCTAGACATACTTTCGATCCTACAATTGGTATCAGAGCTTTGGTCTCCATTTACTTTGATTTCCATAGCTTTTGGTAGTCATATCCTTGGTTTCACAACCTAGGAGAGTATGGCGTCTAGTGAGGGAAATTACCACCGTAGAGGTCCTTACTTTGATGGTACTAATTTTGCTAGTTGGAAGCATAAGATGAAAATGCATATTATTGGACATAACTCCGCCGTATGGGCTATTGTGTGTATTGGCTTACAAGGTGAATTCTTTGATGGGAGAGAATCAAACCGTGAAGCTACCGCGGAAGAGTTAAAGATGCTGCAATACAATGCTTAAGCTTGTGATATCCTCTTCAACGGATTATGCCCCGAAGAATTCAACAAAATCAGCCGTCTTGAGAATGCAAATGAAATTTGGGATACTTTGATTGATATGCACGAAGGTACTAACTCCGTCAAGGAATCCCAGTTGGATGTGCTTCAAAGTCAGCTTGACAAGTTCAAAATGAAGGATGGTGAAGGTGTCGCTGAAATGTACTCTAGGCTTGCTCTTATCACAAATGAGATTGCCGGCTTAGGAAGTGAAGATGACCGACAAATTCATCATCAAGAAGATCCTAGGAGCTTTGGATGGAAAATATGATACCGTATGCACATTGATCCAAATGATGCCCAATTACAAAGATCTCAAGCCAACGGAAGTCATTGGAAGAATTGTTGCTCATGAGATGTCACTCAAGGATAAGGAGGAGCTCCATAACAAGTCAAGTGCTGCTTTTAAAGCCTCATGTGAAGCTCCCACATCATCAAGTGAGAAACAAAACTTCAATGAAGAATTGAGCCTAATGGTGAAGAACTTCAACAAGTTCTACAAGAGTAGAAGTAAAGAGAGAAGGTCCAAGTCAAGGTCCTACAATGACAAAAGATCTTCTAGTCGAGAGCGAAATTGCTACAATTGTGGAAGACCCGGACACTATTCCAATGATTGTACGACACCCTACAAGAGAAGAGAAGATTTTCCAAAAAGAAGAAGTAGAAGAGAAGAATCACCATCAAGAGAGAGGATGAGTAGAGATGATCGTTATGAACGAAGAACATCCCGGAGAAGCAAGGATTCGGAAAGGAAGGAGAAGTCATCAAGGAGCTACACAAAACGAAGACATCAAGCTCATGTTGGTGAATGGGTATCCGGCTCCGACAATCACTCCGAGAGAAGCTATCACTCCGACTCCGAATATACTCAAGATGAAGGTGTTGCCTGTCTAGCACTTGTGTCAACCAACTCCTATGATATATTTCATTCACCAAATGAAGGACTTGGAAGATGCTTCATGGCTAAAGGCCCAAAGGTATCACACCCCGAGTATGTTGATTTAAATAGTGATGAAGATGACTTGTTAGGTGATGATGATTTACTTGTTGACAACTCTAGTGATGAATACTATGATGAAACGTCAATTAATCATGCTAATCAAGATAAAACGAATGACAATGACAAGGAGAAGATTGAGTTTCTAACTAAAGAACTAAACACTCTTAAGTTAGCTCATGAAACTATCTTAGGAGATCATCGAGAACTTTTATGGACTCATGAGAAATTACGTTTTGAAAAGCTCAACCTTGAGCAAGAGCATGAGTTCTTAAAAGCAATCAATGATGATCTGCACAAGAAAAGTTCTTCTTACATTGCCAAGCGTTTACTCTTATCCACTTACATGCCTCAAGTCAAGTCTAGTAACAAGAACAAGAAAGATTCTTCCTCTAGTAGTAACAACAATCATGCTAAATCTAATGTTGTTGCTTCTAGTAGTTCTCTTGATTCCACTAATGATTCTCTTAGCCAAGTTATACTTGAGCAAGAAAATAGCTTATTGAAGGGAATTATAGAGAAATGTGTTTACAAGAGCCTTGCTGGGAGTAAGCAATTCGAGGAAATTGTACGCAAGCAAGGAAGGCACCGGAAGAACCAAGGTGTTGGTTTTGAACAAAAGTTCAATGCCAATGGAGTTGAGTGGGAAGAAGATCAATACCCCAAGACGAAGTTTGTTCCTCAACAAAAGAAGTATGATCCTACTTCCATCAAAGGGACACAAGCTCAAGATGATCTTCCACCACAAGACCACGAGCAAAAAGGCAAGGATAAGCTTCAAGAGGAAATTGATGCATTTGAAGAAGCACCCAAGGCCTTGGTCAAGTGGGTTCCCAAGACTACATCAAGTTCTACTTCATCAAGTACAACTACAACTCCAAGGATTCCCATCAAGATGATGTGGATCCCGAAGAAGAAGAACTAGAGAGTTCCCGAGGGTGACCCTGCCAACATACTTCACTCTTATCATTTTGGCAAGAACAAGTGCAATCAACTTCCACATCTTGCACTAGTTCAAGGAGTCACAAACCCTCTTGTTGGTAAGACAAGGGACAAGGTAACCTAATTCTTTCATAGACATTATCTTGTGTGTGCATCACTCTATGTCTATGGATATCCTTGTTTGTTCCTTGTGGGACTAATCCGTGTAGGTATTGAAAGTGCAACTCACTCCAAAGGATTGCTCCAAATGATCTACATCAACATTGAGCATCCACATATTCAACACCTACATGAAGTCATCATCAACAAAACCCAAGGTTAGTTCATCCCTCTTATGGGGGATCTCACATCTAGGGGGAGTTTTACTCTAAGAATTGAGCTAAAGCAACTCTAATGGTGTGACCACAACAACGCTTTATGTAAAAGTGGTAACCCTACTTGTGCTGGAACGATGAGTGACCTATGATCAAATGTTCTCATTTGACTCCTAAGTCGATATACTCATATATAGATGACCTAGTCATCGCCAATTGCTTGATAGATGCTAGAATTGGTTGTGCATGCTTTGCCACATATTTCATTTGCCATTTTATTGTGTGAGTATGTTGGTTGCATAATTTACTCATTCGAGGACATCCACTTGTTGTTTTGATTGTTTGGTTCCTTTTTCTTTTGCCAAGTGGATGGACAAGAATGCCTAAGAACCTTCTCTAGCTATCTATGCTTTTCTTGTCTCAAACTCTATTCATGCTACATCACAAAGTTTGATCAAGTCAGATTCGAACCACTCTATGTGAGGAGCACTTGGAGTCCCCGATTCGTCATAGACTTAAACTTCCAAAACTTCTTTGTGCGTTTCGGTCTGACCGATTCATCCATTTCGGTCATACTGAGATCACTAAGTCGATCTAGGTTTTCAATCTCGGTGCAACCGATTTGAACTTTTCGGTCACACCGAGTTGCAGTAACTGCTTGCAGTTATGCATCTTGGTGCCACCGAGTTGTTCCACCCGGTCACACCGACAGGGTCAGGCTATATATATCCCCGGGTCAAAATTTGGAAAATTCTCCAAACCCCTTCGCCCACGCTCAGCCTGCTCTGCCTCCCTGGGTCTCCGGATCGTCCTCCTCATCGCCAGCTGCCTCCCGCCGCTGGTCTCCGCCGCCGTCAACAGAAATCGTCTCTACCATTGCCGCCGTAGCAGGTCCATCGCCGCACTTAGGGTATGGACTTGATCCTTATGCTAATCTCACTCGTATTCCTAGCACATTGTTTTTCCATGTATCTTGCCACGATTGAGATCACTCTATCCAGTGAAATCACTCCGTAGTTTAGTTGTGGATTGAAAATTTAGGGTTAGGTTTCCGCCGAAATCATCTCAGACCAACCGAGTTGTTGAAATCGGTTCCACCGATTTGGCTAAGGCCATTGCACATGTGATTCTCGGTCTGACCGAGAATTGCAAATCGGTGTGACCGAGTTCAATTCTTTGTGAAACCCTATCAGTCTCGGTGCCACCGAACTGTGACTCGCTCTGACCGAGTTCACTAGTTTAGGTTCCAAAAGCTGCTTCGGTATCACCGAGTTTTCAAATCGGTAGATCCGAAATGCTTTCTGTGGAAAACTAAAACTAAGTTTTTGACTCATTCTTTTGCAAAAACCTCTGTACTTTGTGATGCTCATCTACTCTACCTCATCTATAATCTATTCACAGGGTCTGGTGTCAGTGTTTGCATCCTGTCAGATCAGAGTGACAGTCAGAACAAGTCTGAGGATCAAGTTCACATGAGTGAGGGCACTAGTCCCTCTAGCAGCTATGATGAGGGAAGCAGGAGTACAC
Source organism: Triticum urartu (assembly GCF_056163025.1). Classification (NCBI taxonomy): domain Eukaryota; kingdom Viridiplantae; phylum Streptophyta; class Magnoliopsida; order Poales; family Poaceae; genus Triticum; species Triticum urartu. Next base: position 331,740,572 of record NC_141873.1, on the reverse strand, counting down.
CCAGCAACTTGCCTAAGGCAGCCACCAGGGCCAGAAAGAAGAGAACCTCATATTCTGAGGATGAGGAATATGTGGCTGTTGAGGAAGAGGCCACCTCAAAGAGGAAAGTTCTAAAAAAGGAATACGGCACAGCTGCTGCCACTAAGCCAGGAATGAAGACAAAGGTTCCTGCCAAGAGAGTTCCTATGTCAAAGGCCAGAACATCCACTCAAGAAACTTTGGGATCTGCGCCCAAATAACAGGTTGTGGCAGAAAAGAAAAGGAAAGAAAGGGTCAAGAAGACCATGGCCGGAGTAACTGGGAAGCCCTCAATGATGGAAGAGGAAGAGGTTGCTGCACCAGCACCTAAAGCTCAAAAGCTTATGGGAGATGCTATAAGATTAGGGGCTGCTCCATCTAAGCCCAAAGAAGCTCCCAAGGCAGCTACTCCAAAACCCAAAACTACACCCAAGAGGAGTACAAGGAATATTCCAGTTGCAGAGAAGAACAAGGCCCCAGTGCCTGAAGCTGCTATAGAAGAAGAAGATGATGAGTCACATGTCTTGAGGAAGTTGAAGCCCAAAATTCCAGATCACAGTGATGCTCATCCAGTAACTGAGGACATGAAGCTCAAGAAGGATGCAAGACTCAGATAGTGGAGATTGACTGATCCCTATGCATTCAGGAGAAGAACTGCTGTGGACTACAGGTTCCATACAAAGGAACAACAGGACTTCTATGAGACAGTGTTGCTTGACAAGAAGCCTATAGTTTGTGATATGAGATGGGTGGGCTGGGAGTACATCAGGGAAAATGAAGAACACTATCTTGGAGTCTATGACAGTTTCAAGTCTTGTGGAGTAGAGGACTTTGTTGGGCAGAAGATCACAAAGTGGAATGATGAGCTTATTATGCAGTTCTACTCCACAGCTCATTTCTACCCAGATAGAAGGATTGTCTGGATGTCTGAAGGTACTAGGTACCAATCAACAGTTGAAGAATGGGCAAAATTGATCAATGCTCCTAAGGAGAATGAAGATGACTTGGATGTCTATGCCAAGAAGAAGAAGGATCACAACACCATGACACATATGTATAGAGAGATCCCAGATGCTGCTCTTGAGACACACAAATTTGGATCAGTACATTACCTTCTGTCAGGTTTGCCAACAATCAGCTGGATCCTCAGGCACACTCTATTGCCAAAGTCAGGTGATCACAAGATGATCAGAGGCCATGCAATTAACCTGCTTCACATATTTGATGTGCCTCAAAAGTTCAAAGTCATGAGCCTAATTGTGGAAACTATAAAGAGAACAGCTGCAGATCAGAAGAGAAGTTGTGGGTATGCCCCACAGATCCAGGAGCTAATCAACTCCAAGATGGGCACTGGAACATATCTCTTGGACAAGGATCATATGCCCATCTACCCAGACTTTGAGGACAACACTATGATAATGGATGAGAATGAACCATCTTCTGTGCAAGCACAAGCAAAGAGGGAGATGCAAGGACTGAAAAGGCTGCAAAGATGCCAACCATTGATGAGGCATCTCAGTATCTTCTGAAGAGCAAGCAAGATCAGCTTGGCTACTTGATTGCTGATACGTCTCCAACGTATCTACTTTTCCAAACACTTTTGCCCTTGTTTTGGACTCTAACTTGCATGATTTGAATGGAACTAACCCGGACTGACGCTATTTTCAGCAGAATTACCATGGTGTTATTTATGTGCAGGAGCAAACGTTCTCGGAATGACCTGAAACTTCACGGAGCCACTTTTTAGAAAATAAGAAAAGTACCTGCAAAATATGAAGGTAGGGCGCGCCCCCTACCTCGTGGGCCCCCTGTTGCCTCTCCGACTCCAACTCCACCTCCATATATTGAGTTTCGGGGAGAGAAAAATCAGAGAGAAGAAATCATCACGTTTTACGATATGGAGCCGCCGCCAAGCCCTAAAACCTCTTGGGAGGGCTGATCTGGAGTCCGTTCGGTGCTCCGGAGAGGGGAATCCGTCGCCATCATCATCATCAACCATCCTCCATCACCAATTTCATGATGCTCACCGCCGTGCGTGAGTAATTCCATCGTAGGCTTGCTGGACGGTGATGGGTTGGATGGGATCTATCATGTAATCGAGTTAGTTTTGTTAGGGTTCGATCCCTAGCGTCCACTATGCTCTGAGATTGATGTTGCTATGACTTTGCTATGCTTAATGCTTGTCACTAGGGCCCAAGTGCCATGATTTTAGATCTGAACCTATTATGTTTTCATCAATATATGAGTGTTCTTGATCCTATCTTGCAAGTCTATAGTCACCTATCATGTGTTATGATCCGTTAACCCCGAAGTGACAATAATCGGGATACTTACCGGTGATGACCGTAGTTTGAGGAGTTCATGTATTCACTATGTGTTAATGCTTTGTTCCAGTACTCTATTAAAAGGAGGCCTTAATATCCCTTAGTTTCCGTAAGGACCCCGCTGCCACGGGAGGGTAGGATAAAAGATGTCATGCAAGTTCTTTTCCATTAGCACGCATGACTATATTCGGAATACATGCCTACATTATATCAATGAACTGGAGCTAGTTCTGTGTCACCCTAGGTTATGACTGTTACATGATGAACCGCATCTGGCATAATTCTCCATCACCGATCCATTGCCTACGAGCTTTCCATATATTGTTCTTTGCTTATTTACTTTCCCGTTGCTATTGCTATCATCACTACAAAATACCAAAAACATTACTTTTACTACCGTTACCTTTTGCTACCGTTACCACTACTATCATATTACTTTGCTATTAAATACTTTGCTGCAGATATTAAGTTTCTAGGTGTGGTTGAATTGACAACTCAGCTGCTAATACTTGAGAATATTCTTTGGCTCCCCTTGTGTCGAATCAATAAATTTGGGTTGAATACTCTACCCTCAAAAACTGTTGCGATCCCCTATACTTGTGGGTTATCAAGACTATTTTCTGGCACCGTTGCCGGGGAGCATAGCTCTATTCTTTGAGTCACTTGGGATATATATCTGCTTATCATTATGAAGAACTTGAGAGATCCAAAAACCAAGATCTACCCCTCAACTACGAGGAGAGGTAAGGAACTGCCATCTTGCTCTGTACTTGATTCACCTTCTGTTTTGAGTAAGCTTGCGACACCTACACCTGCTTCTGCTATTCGTTCTGATATGTCGCATATTATTCATGATGCCACTTCTTCTATGCATGATAATTATGATGAAACTACCTCTATGCCTGATACTACTGTGCCACTTAGTGATTTTCTTGATGAACAACTTGCTAGGGCTAGAGAGATTGAAAATATTGAATCTGATGATAATGATGAAAGTGATTATGAAGTATCACTTGTTATTCATAAGGGTTATGTCTTTGATCAAGAAGCTTCTTTAGCTATTTTAGCGTGCCAAAATAGAACTGAACTCAAAAGATTATTAGCTAAATGGAGTAAGCAATCTCTAAATGCTAGAATGAAACCTGACCCTGCTTTTGCTACTTCACTTATCTTTGTTACTGATAAGGATTATGAATTCTCTGTTGATCCTGATATAATTACTTTGGTTGAATCTGATCCTTTTCATGGTTATGAATCTGAAACTGTTGTGGCACATCTTACTAAATTAAATGATATAGCTACCCTGTTTACTAAAGATGAGAGAACTCGTTACTTTTATATCCTTAAAATATTTTCGTTCTCATTAAAGGGTGATGCTAAGATATGGTTTAATTCTCTTCTGGTTGTGTGCGTAGTCCCCATGATATGATTTATTACTTCTCTGCTAAATATTTCCCTGCTCATAATAAACAAGTTGCTTTAAGGGATATATATAATTTTGTGCAAATTGAAGAAGAGAGTCTCCCACAAGCTTGGGGGAGGCTTCTCCAATTACTTAATGCTTTGCCTGATCATCCTCTTAAGAAAAATGAAATACTTGATATCTTTTATAATGGACTAACCGATGCCTCCAGAGATTACCTGGTTAGTTGTGCTGGTTCTATTTTTAGGGAAAGAACACCGGATGAAGCTGAAATTCTATTGAATAATATGTTGACAAATGAAAATAATTGGACACCTCCGGAGCCTATTCCTAAACCAAGTCTGAAGAAGAGGGGTATTCTATTTCTCAGTCATGAAGATATGCAAGAGGCAAAGAAATCAATGAAAGAAAAAGGTATTAAAGTTGAAGATGTTAAGAATTTACCTCCTATTGAAGAAATACATGGTCTTAATTTACCGCATGTTGAAGAAACATATAATCTTAATTCATTACCTATTGAAGAAACTCATGGTCTTGATAACCTGACATAGGTAGTAAAAGTAAATTCTCTCTATAGATATGATAAAGCTGTAATCCTGTTTACTAAATTTGCTAGCCCATGCTTAGATGAGTTTGATAAATTTATGGCTAAGCAAGAAGATTTTAATGCTTATCTTGGTAGAAAATTGAAATACAATTCAAATATGCTTGAACACTTGGGTGATTATATGGCTAATGTTAAAGGTGAACTTAAACTTATTAGTAAACATGCTTCTATGGTTACCACTCAAGTAGAACAAGTACTTAAAGCTCAAAATGATTTGCTCAATGAATTGAATAGTAAAAATAATGATAATGCTGTTAGAGTGGCTACTAGAACTGGTAGAATGACTCAGGAACCTTTGTATCCTGAAGGCCACCCTAAGATAATTGAGCAAGATTCTCAGAGAAATAATATAGATGCACCTAGTTCTTCTAAAAAGAAGAAAAAGAAAAATGATAGGACTTTGCATGCTTCTAGTGAACCTATTGTTGAAACACCTGAGAATCCAAATGATATTTCTATTTCTGATGCTGAAACTCAATCTGGTAATGAACCTGAAACTAGTGGTAATGTTAATGATAATGATCATAATGATGCCCAACCTAGTAATGATAATGATATAGAAATTGAACCTGCTGTTGATCTTGATAACCCACATCAACGTTATGATAAGAAAGATTTTGTTGCTAAGAAACATGGTAAAGAAAGAGAACCATGGGTTCAGAAACCCATGCCTTTTCCTCCCAAACCATCCAAGAAAAAGGATGATGAGGATTTTGAGCGCTTTGCTGAAATGATTAGACCTATCTTTTTGTGTATGCGATTAACTGATATGTTTAAAACCAATCCTTATGCTAAGTACATGAAAGATATTATTACAAATAAAAGAAAGATACCGAAAGCTGAAATTTCCACCATGCTTGCTAATTATACTTTTAAGGGTGGAATACCAAAGAAACTTGGAGATCCAGGAGTACCCACTATACCATGCTCCATTAAAAGAAACTATGTTAAAACTGCTTTATGTGATCTTGGAGCCGGTGTTAGTGTTATGCCTCTCTCTTTATATCGTAGACTTGATTTGAATAAGTTGACACCTACTGAAATATCTTTGCAAATGGCTGATAAATCAACTGCTATACCTGTCGGTATTTGTGAGGATGTGCCTGTTGTAGTTGTAAACGTTACTATTTTAACGGACTTTGTTATTCTTGATATTCCCGAGGATGATAGTATGTCTATTATTCTTGGAAGACCCTTTTTGAATGCTGCAGGGGCTGTTATTGATTGCACTAAAGGCAATGTCACTTTTCATGTTAATGGTAACGAGCATACGGTACACTTTCCAAGGAAACAACCTCAAGTTCATAGTATCAACTCTATTGGAAAAATGCCATCGATTATATTTGGAGGTTTTGAATTTCCTCTTCCTACTGTCAAGAAGAAATATGATATTCTTATTATTGGGGATGTGCATATCCCCGTTGAGGTAACATAGTGTTATTCGAAATTTCTCTGGTTCCATGTTATTCGGAATGAGTTCATTAACAAGACTTGATCAACCTTGTTAGTGGATTCCTTTTGATGATCATGAGATGGATGAAACTAGAAGGCACAACCTTCTATACCCCACTTTTACTTTCTGTTATTTATATTAAATAAAATAAAAACAAATATTTTTCTGTCTGCTATCTGATTATCCGTGCAATATAAAAATACCTCGAAAATAAAAGTTCTCCAAATGCCCTGAAATTTAAATATGATTTTTTCTAGAATATTTGAGTATTTATGGAACTGAGAACACACTAGGGGGGTCAACCACCTGCCCAGAGGGTGGAGGGCGCGCCCCCTGCATCGTGGGCCCACGGTGGCCCTCCTGCACTTATTCCTGCACCCACACACTTCATCTTCCTCCCACAAACATGAATATCCAGCTCAAACCCGAGTCCAAGCTCGTTTTGCTGCCATTTTCGATCTCCTTGCTCAAAGCACCTCTCACAAAACTGCTTAGGGAGATTGTTCCTTGGTATGTGACTCCTCCATTGGTCCAATTATTGTTTGTTTTAGTGCTTTATTCATTGCAAATTTTTGCTGCTTAGGTGACCCTGTTCTTGAGCTTACATGTCAAATTTATATGGTTCCAAGTAGTTTTGATGCATGTATAGGCCCTAGGCACTTGTAGGAGTAGTTGCTATCAATATTATTGAGTTTGGTTTACTTTTATTTTGAAGTTACTAAAAATTTCAAATTTTTTCAGAAAATGATGAGGAGACTTTTGAGGGGCTCATCAAGCCAAAGCTCAAAGGAAAAGGCACCGAAGCCTAAGTACAATCTGCCTCGCACCGCGGAGGTTCGGGCATGTGAATGGCCTTCTGAGGATTTCTTGAGAGCAGCCGTGATTTATGAAGATTTTCATGAATTGGCTCATAATGCAGGCCTCACCGCTTTCCTCCACGACCAATGCGATCAGTATCTCTTACTCACAAATACCTTTGTGCAAAACTTTCATTTTAATTCTAGGAACTCACCACCTACAGTGGAGTTTCATTTATATGATGAGCATAAGGAGATGTTGCTTTATGATTTTTGTCAGATTTGTTTAGTCCCTTTTGAGGGCAAGACAGAAGAACCACATCGTGATGATGTGGAGGGGTTTATTGATACTATCACTGTAGGGGAAACAAGGAAGGTTTCCGATGCACGAATCACTAGCATACATTTTCCTGTTTTACACTACTTTGCATTATTTACTAGTCGTTGCTTAATTGGTCGCGGAAACTGTGGAAACCTTAGTATCCCTGATATTATTATTTTGCTCCAAGGTTTATACGGTGATAACAGTTTTAGTATGGGCGGCATTATTGCTAAACAGTTAAGTCTGAACCGTACCAAGGGCCCCATCTTTGGAGGCATCTATGCCTCACGCCTAGCTGCACATTTTAACATACCTATTAGGCATTCTGAGAAGGAAGAAAAAGTGCTGCCTCGTGTTTATTTAGATTATAAAAGTATGGTGGCACATGATTTTATTGTTAAGAATAGGGAAGGAGAGCTTAAATATCAATTGTTCTTTAACAAACATCATCCTAAGACTATTACCCTGCCTGCTCCTTCTTTGTTTGATTTGTCTGTAGGCACGTACCTTGTTCCATTGAAGGCTGTTCACGCCTACCGGAAGCCTGCACCAGCTGAGGAGCCAGAGCCGGAACCACAAGTTGATCCTCCATGACAGTCTAATTATCAGTGGGATCCGGAGATGATTGTCAGCCAGTGGCAAGCTGAGTCTTCCTCTTCTTCATTGCAGTATGACCCCAGCTACTATTATGGATATCCGCCAGGCCAGCCGTGGACATAGACCAACTTAGGCCAAAAGCCTAAGCTTGGGGGAGTACGTATTTCCCACCGACATTACATTTATGTTAACACACTCATTGCTAGATGTCAGTGCTCATACTTTTTCATTGCATCATCCATGCTAATTTATTTTCCTCTTTATGCTTTCTTCTTGTGTGTTTAATTAACCTTAAGAAAAAACAAAAAATTAGTTGTAGCTTTTAATTAATTTACTTTCCATGCTTGTAGTAGTAATTAAAAGGAAAACCCAAAAATATTTCCTATTCTTCTTTTGCTTGTTGGGAGCTTTCCCGTGTAAATAGTTTTATTTCTTTTATTTTCTTTGGGGGTCGATGGGAGAAGACCATAATTAAATCGTTGAAGTGGCTCTTATATGCATTATTGTTGATCTGACAAAAGAGCCCATATTGCCTTGTCTTCTCCTGTTTATTGAATGCCTGCAGATTCCAGCTTAGTCCAATGCACGCGCACTATTATTATTATTCACATCGTTCGGTCGTGCAAGTGAAAGGCAATTATGATGTTATATGATGGACTGACTGAGATGAGAAAAGCTGGTATGAACTCGACCTCTTTTTTTTGTAAATATGATTAGTTCATCGTTCCTGATTCAGCCTATTATGAATAAATATGTTTGCAATGACAATTAGAGATCATAGTTTCTTGTGCCATGCTTGATTAGCTATGAGTTATAATGGTTTACCTTGCGTGACAACATGCTATTAAAATGGTTATGATGTGGTATGATAGGGTGGTATCCTCCTCTGAATGATTTAAGTGACTTGACTTGGCACATGTTCACGCATGTAGTTGAAACAAAATCAACATAGCCTTCACGATATTTATGTTCATGGTGGATTATATCCTACTCATGCTTGCATTCGGTGTTGATTAATTTTAATTCATGTTCATGACTGTTGTCGCTCTCTAGCTGGTCACTTCCCAGTCTTTTGCTAGCCTTCACCTGTACTAAGCGGGAATACTGCTTGTGCATCCGAACTCCTTAAACCCCAAAGTTATTCCACATGAGTCCACTATACCTACCTATATATGGTATCTACCTGCCGTTCCAAGTAAATTTGTATGTGCCAAACTCTAAACCTTCAAATAAATATCCATTTTTGTATGCTCGAATAGCTCATGTATCAACTAGGGATGTCTGTATCTTCCATGTTAGGCGAGTTATTCTCAAGAGCAGTGGACTCTGCTCCTCACTCACGAGATAAATGGATGGTCACCGGGATGCCCAGTCCCATGCTTTATGCAAAATAAATCAAAATAATTACAAAGAAAACTCCCCCTGGGACTCTTGTTAGTTGGAGGCACTCGTTGTTTCGAGCAAGCCATAGATTGATGCTTGTTGATGGAAGGAGGAGTATAAACTTTACCATTCTGTTTGGGAACCGCCTATAATGTGTGTAGCATGGAAGATATCGTCATCTCTTGGTTGTTGTGTTGACAATGAAAGTATACCACTCAAAATATTGTTCACATCTGTTTCAAAACCGAGCTCTGGCACCTCTACAAATCCCTGCTTCCCTCTGTGAAGGGCCTATCTATTTACCTTTATGCCGACTCATCATCCTCTTATTAAAAAAGCACCAGTTGGAGAGCACCGCTGTCATTTGCATTCATTACTGTTAGTTTACGTTGAGTATGACTTGACTAGATCTCTTTTACCATGAATTACAATGTCTAGTCAGTCCTTGGTCTTTAAAGGTACTCTGCATTTATGTTTTGCGGTCTCAGAAAGGGCTAGTGAGATAGCACCTTATTATATCGTATTATGATTGTTTTGAGGAAGTGTTGTCATCCAATATTTATTATTATTGCTCGCTAGTTGATTATGCTATTGATATGAGTAAACTTGAGACCTATGCGTTATTGCAAATATAGTTAGTTATAATCTTTGCTGAAAACTTGAATGTTGACTTTACATATTTACAACAACAAGAGCAAACAGAGTTTGTAAAAGTTTTTCTTTATCACTTTCAGTTTATCAACTGAATTGCTTGAGGACAAGCAAAGGTTTAAGCTTGGGGGAGTTGATACGTCCCCAACCTATCTACTTTTCCAAACACTTTGCCCTTGTTTTGGACTCTAACTTGCATGATTTGAATGGAACTAACCCGGACTGACGCTGTTTTCAGCAGAATTACCATGGTGTTATTTATGTGCAGGAGCAAACGTTCTCGGAATAACCTGAAACTTCACGGAGCTACTTTTCAGAAAATAAGAAAAATACCTGCAAAAGATGAAGGTAGGGCGCGCCCCCTACCTCGTGGGCCCCCTGTTGCCTCTCCGACTCCAACTCCACCTCCATATATTGAGTTTCGGGGAGAAAAGAATCAGAGAGAAGAAATCATCGCGTTTTACAATACGGAGCCGCCGCCAAGCCCTAAAACCTCTCGGGAGGGCTGATCTGGAGTCCGTTTGGGGCTCCGGAGAGGGGAATCCGTCGCCATCGTCATCGTAAACCATCCTCCATCACCAATTTCATGATGCTCACCGCCGTGCGTGAGTAATTCCATCGTAGGCTTGCTGGACGGTGATGGGTTGGATGGGATCTATCATGTAATCGAGTTAGTTTTGTTAGGGTTTGATCCCTAGGGTCCACTATGTTCTGAGATTGATGTTGCTATGACTTTGCTATGCTTAATGCTTGTCACTAGGGCCCGAGTGCCATGATTTCAGATCTGAACCTATTATGTTTTCATCAATATATGAGTGTTCTTGATCCTATCTTGCAAGTCTATAGTCACCTATTATGTGTTATGATCCGTTAACCCCGAAGTGACAATAATCGGGATACTTACCGGTGATGACCATAGTTTGAGGAGTTCATGTATTCACTATGTGTTAATGCTTTGTTCCGGTACTCTATTAAAAGGAGGCCTTAATATCCCTTAGTTTCCGTAAGGACCCCGCTGCCACAGGAGGGTAGGACAAAAGATGTCATGCAAGTTCTTTTCCATAAGCACGTATGACTATATTCGGAATACATGCCTACATTATATCAATGAACTTGAGCTAGTTCTGTGTCACCCTAGGTTATGACTGTTACATGATGAACCGCATCCGGCATAATTCTCCATCACCGATCCATTGCCTACGAGCTTTCCATATATTGTTCTTCGCTTATTTACTTTCCCGTTGCTATTGCTATCATCACTACAAAATACCAAAAACATTACTTTTAGTACTGTTACCTTTTGCTACCGTTACCACTACTATCATATTACTTTGCTACTAAATACTTTGCTGCAGATATTAAGTTTGCAGGTGTGGTTGAGTTGACAACTCCGCTGCTAATACTTGAGAATATTCTTTGGCTCCCCTTGTGTCGAATCAATAAATTTGGGTTGAATACTCCACCCTCGAAAACTGTTGCGATCCCCTATACTTGTGGGTTATCAATTGCCTCCACTCTGAGGATTGAGAAGGGATTAGCCACCCTGACTCAAAACCAGGAGAGCTTGGAGAGGATCATGGAGCAGAAGTTCTATGATTTAGACGTGAAGGTCACAGAGATACAGTCAGTTGTTGAGCAACTTCAGGATGAAGTGCAGGAGAAGAAGGGCAAGTCTACCACTGATGCTTTTGCTAGAGTGCCCAATGGACAGAGATCTGCTGCAGTGCCAGTTACAGACACCAGAGCAACTTCATCTGCACCAGCTACAGCTTCAGTGCCACCAGCTCCAGCACCCACTCCACCAGCTCCATCTACATCAACTGATGCCTTCATCCTTGGAGTTTTATATACACCACCACCTGAAGACCAAGCCTGAGAGTCGATCTAGCACTATGCATTTTTATGAACTCTTTGGTAACTTGTTGCCAAAGGGGGAGAAAATGTATAGATCATAGGCTTCGAGAGAGAGTGTTGCTCTTTGTTCTCTCTTGTTGTTTGGTGGTTGAACTTTGTTATTAGCTTGTTTGAGATACTTTATGCTTCTTTGTGATACTTGGATGATCATGTGTTTGATCATATGCTACCTTAATGCTTTTTGGATGACATTATCCTTTTATATCCCCATATGATCATTCACTTTGCTTGGTGATAAGTGCATGTATTTAATTATTATCATTTTGAGCGCTCCACCAAGATGTATGTGACATGGAAGAGTAACCCATGATCCTAACTCATTGTGCATTTGCAGTCCAAAGCAAATCTTAAACTATGCACAAATTTAGGGGGAGCTCTTGCTTTTCACATACTTCTCAAAGCGACAATGTTTTTCATTCTTATTATCATTTGTCGAAGCTTTGATCTATATGTTGTCATCAATTACCAAAAAGGGGGAGATTGAAAGTGAAACTATCCCTAGGTGGTTTTGGTAATTCCTAACAACATATAGCTCACTGAACTAATGCTATTTCAAGATTAATATTTCAGGAAAGCTCAATGATTGGCATGGCATGGATGAGAAAAGTGGACCCCTCAAAATGCTAAGGACAAAAGGATTGGCTCAAGCTCAAAGCTCCAGACTCTACATTTTCTATTTTAGTGATCCAATATCACGTTGAGTCTATAGGAAAAGCCAATACTATCAAGGAGGGATGAGGTGTTGCTTAATGAGGCTCTTGCTCAAAATGCTTAGTGATATGCTCCAAAGCCCTCAACTACTTTCTCACATCCACATATGACCTAAACCAAAAGTCAAACTCGGCCCCACCGATTCTTTCTATCCGGCGCCACCGAGTTCATATGTCATAGCCACTGCCACAAACCCTAGGCAAATCGGTCTCACTGATAGGGATCTCGGTATCACCGAGATGGGATTGTAATCTCTCTGTTTCCCTTCGTAACGTTTCGGTCTCACCGAGATGAGCGATTGGTCCCACCGAGATTGCAATGTAAACTCTTTGTTCCCCTTTCGTAACATTTCGGTCTCACCGAAATGAGCGAATCAATCCCACCGAGTTTACCTGACCAACTCTCTGGTTAGCTTATTAGCAAAATCGGTCTCACCGAGTTTGTGTAATCGGTCTCACCGAGATTACATTATGCCCTAACCCTAATCATATCAGTCCTACTGGGTTGCATGTCGGTCCCACCGAAAATCCTAACGGTCACTAGATTTGCTGAATCGGTCCGACCGAGTTTATCAATTCGGTCCCACCGAGATTGGCAAGTTGTGTGTAATGGTTAGATTTTGTGTGGAGGATATATATACCCCTCCACCTCCTCTTCATTCGTGGAGAGAGCCATCAGAACGAACCTACACTTCCAACTTACCTTTTCTGAGAGAGAACCACCTACACTTGTGTTGAGGCCAAGATATTCCATTCCTACCATATGAATCTTGATCTCTGGCCTTCCCCAAGTTGCTTTCCACTCAAATCTTCTTTCCACCAGATCCATATCCTATGAGAGAGAGTTGAGTGTTGGGGAGACTATCATTTGAAGCACAAGAGCAAGGAGTTCATCATCAACACACCATTTGTTACTTCTTGGAGAGTGGTGCCTCCTAGATTGGCTAGGTGTCACTTGGGAACCTCTGACAAGATTGTGGAGTTGAACCAAGGAGTTTGTAAGGGCAAGGAGATCGCCTACTTCTTGAAGATCTACCGCTAGTGAGGCAAGTCCTTCGTGGGCGACGGCCATGGTGGGATAGACAAGGTTGCTTCTTCGTGGACCCTTCTGTTGGGGAACGTAGTAATTTCAAAAAAATTCCTATGCACACGCAAGATCATGGTGATGCATAGAAACGAGAGGGGAGAGTGTTGTCTACGTACCCACGTAGACCGGAAGCGGAAGCGTTAGCACAACGCGGTTGATGTAGTCGTACGTCTTCACGGCCCGACCGATCAAGCACCGAAACTACGGAACCTCCGAGTTCTAGCACACGTTCAGCTCGATGACGATCCCCGCACTCCGATCCAGCAAAGTGTCGGGGATGAGTTCCGTCAGCATGACGGCGTGGTGACGATCTTGATGTTTTACCATCGTAGGGCTTCGCCTAAGCACCGCTACAATATTATCGAGGACTATGGTGGAGGGGGCACCGCACACGGCTAAGAGATCAATGATCAACTGTTGTCTATGGGGTGCCCCCTGCCCCCGTATATAAAGGAGTGGAGGAGGGGGCCGGCCAAGGAGGGTGGCGCGCCCTAGGGGGGAGTCCAACTCCCACCGGGAGTAGGACTCCCCTTTTTCCTATTAGGAGTAGGAGAGGGAAGGAAGAGGAAGGAGGGAGGAAGGAAAGGGGGGCCGGCCCCCCTCCCAATTCGGATTTGGGCTTGGGGGGCACCCCCTCCCTTACTCCTTTCCCCTCCTTTCCACTAAGGCCCAATAAGGCCCATATACCTCCCGGGGGGTTCCGATAACCTCACGGTGATCCGGTATTGTCCCAATCTCACCCGGAACCTTTCCGGTGTCCAAATATAGTCGTCCAATATATCGATCTTTATGTCTCAACCATTTCGAGACTCCTCGTCAAGTCCGTGATCACATCCGGGACTCCGAACAACCTTCGGTACATCAAAATATATAAACTCATAATGAAACTGTCATCATAACGTTAAGCGTGCGGACCCTACGGGTTCGAGAACAATGTAGACATGACCGAGACACGTCTCTGATCAATAACCAATAGCGGAACCTGGATGCTCACATTGGCTCCTACATATTCTACGAAGATCTTTATCGGTCAGACCGCATAACAACGTGTGTTTATTCCCTTTGTCATCGGTATGTTACTTGCCCGAGATTCGATCGTCGGTATCTCAATACCTAGTTCAATCTCGTTACCGGCAAGTCTCTTTACTCGTTCTGTAATACATCATCTTGCAACTAACTTACTAGTTGCATTGCTTGCAAGGCTTAAGTGATGTGCATTACCGAGAGGGCCTAGAGATACCTCTCCGACAATCGGAGTGACAAATCCTAATCTCGAAATACGCCAACCCAACATGTACCTTTGGAGACACCTGTAGAGCACCTTTATAATCACCCAGTTACGTTGTGACGTTTGGTAGCACACAAAGTGTTCCTCCGGTAAACGGGAGTTGCATAATCTCGTAGTCATAGGAACATGTATAAGTCATGAAGAAAGCAGTAGCAACAAACTAAACGATCAAGTGCTAAGCTAACGGAATGGGTCAAGTCAATCACATCATTCTCCTAATGATGTGATCCCGTTAATCAAATGACAACTCATGTCTATGGTTAGGAAACATAACCATCTTTGATCAACGAGCTAGTCAAGTAGAGGCATACTAGTGACACTCTGTTTGTCTATGTATTCACACATGTATTATGTTTCCGGTTAATACAATTCTAGCATGAATAATAAACATTTATCATGATATAAGGAAATAAATAATAACTTTATTATTGCCTCTAGGGCATATTTCCTTCAGTCTCCCACTTGCACTAGAGTCAATAATCTAGTTCACATCTCCATGTGATTTAACATTAATAGTTCACATCACTATGTGATTAACACCTATAGTTCACATCATCATGTGACCAACACCCAAAGCGATTACTAGATTCAATAATCTAGTTCACATCGCTATGTGATTAACGCCCAAAGAGTACTAAGGTGTGATCATGTTTTGCTTGTGAGAGAAGTTTAGTCAACGGGTCTGCCACATTCAGATCCGTAAGTATTTTGCAAATTTCTATGTCAACAATGCTCTGCACTAAGCTACTCTAGCTAATTGCTCCCACTTTCAATATGTATCCAGATTGAGACTTTGAGTCATCTAGATCAGTGTCAAAACTTGCATCGACGTAACCTTTTAGGACGAACCTTTTGTCACCTCCATAATCGAGAAACATATCCTTATTCCACTAAGGATAATTTTGACCAATGTCCAGTGATCTACTCCTAGATCACTATTGTACTCCCTTGCCAAACTCAGGGCAGGGTATACAATCGGTCTGGTACACAACATGGCATACTTTATAGAACCTATGGCTGAGGCATAGGGAATGACTTTCATTCTCTCTCTATCTTCTGCCGTGGTCGGGTTTTGAGTCTTACTCAACTTCACACCTTGTAACATAGGCAAGAACTCCTTTTTGACTATTCCATTTTGTTCAAAATCTTGTCAAGGTATGTACTCATTGAAAAACTTATCAAGCGTCTTGATCTATCTCTATAGATCTTGATGCTCAATATGTAAGCAGCTTCACAGAGGTCTTTCTTTGAAAAAATCCTTTCAAACACTCCTTTATGCTTTGCAGAATAATTCTACATTATTTCCGATCAACAATATGTCATACACATATACTTATCAGAAATGTGGTGGTGCTCCCACTCACTTTCTTGTAAATACAGGCTTCACCGCAAGTCTGCATAAAACTATATGCTTTGATTAACTTATCAAAGCGTATATTCCAACTCCGAGATGCTTGCACCAGTCCATAGATGGATCGCTGGAGCTTGCATATTTTTTTAGTACCTTTAGGATTGACAAAACCTTTTGGTTGCATCATATACAACTCTTCTTTAATAAACCCATTAAGGAATGTAGTTTTGTTTATCCATTTGCCAGATTTCATAAAATGCGGCAATTGCTAACATGATTCAGAAAGACTTAAGCATAGATACGAGTGAGAAACTCTCATCGTAGTCAACACCTTGAACTTGTCGAAAACCTTTTTGTGACAATTCTAGCTTTGTAGATAGTAACACTACTATCAGCGTCCGTATTCCTCTTGAAGATCCATTTAATCTCAATGGCTCGCCGATCAATGGGCAAGTCAATCAAAGTCCATAATTTGTTCTCATACATGGATCTCATCTTAGATTTCATGGCCTCAAGCCATTTCGCGGAATCTGGGCTCATCATCGCTTCCTCATAGTTCATAGGTTCGTCATGGTCAAGTAACATGACCTCCAGAACAGGATTACTGTACCACTCTGGTGCGGATCTCACTCTGGTTTACCTACGAGGTTCGGCAGTAACTTGATCTGAAGTTACATGATCATCATCATTAGCTTCCTCACTAATTGGTGTAGTAGTCACAGGAACAGATTTCTGTGATGAACTACTTTCCAATAAGGGAGCAGGTACAATTACCTCATCAAGTTCTACTTTCCTCCCATTCACATCTTTCGAGAGAAACTCCTTTTCTAGAAAAGGATCCATTCAAAGCAACGAATATATTGCCTTCGGATATGTGATAGAAGGTGTACCCAACATTTTCTTTTGGGTATCCTATGAAGACGCACTTCTCCGATTCGGGTTAGAGCTTATCAGGTTGAAACTTTCTCACATAAGCATTGCAACCTCAAACTTTAAGAAACGTCAGCTTAGGTTTCTTGCCAAACCATAGTTCATACGGTGTCGTCTCAACGGATTTAGATGGTGCCCTATTTAACGTGAATGCAGCTGTCTCTAATGCATAACCCCAAAACGGTAGTGGTAGATCGGTAAGAGACATCATAGATCGCACCATATCTAATAAAGTACGGTTATGACGATCGGACACACCATTACACTGTGGTGTTCCAGGTGGCGTGAGTAGTGAAACTATTTCACATTGTTTGAACTGAAGGCCAAACTCGTAACCCAAATATTTTACTTCTGCGATCATATCGTAGAAACTTTTATTTTTGTTACGATGATTCTCCACTTCACTCTGAAATTCTTTGAACTTTTCTAATATTTCAGACTTGTGTTTCATCAAGTAGATATACTCATATCTGCTCAAATCATCTGTGAATATCAGAAAATAATGATACCTTCCGCGAGCTTCAGTATTCATCGGACATATACATCAGTATGCATGATTTCCAACAAATCTGTTGCTTGCTACATTGTTCCGGAGAACGGAGTCTTAGTCATCTTGCCCATGAGGCATGGTTCACAAGCATCAACTCATTCATAATCAAGTGATTCCAAAAGTCCATCAGCATGGAGTTTCTTCATGCGCTTTACACCAATATGACCTAAACGGCAGTGCCACAAATAAGTTGCACTATCATTATTAACTTTGCATCTTTTGGTTTCAATATTATGAATATGTGTATCATTACGATCGAGATCCAATGAACCATTTTCATTGGGTGTGTAACCATATATGTAAACAGAACAACAATTTATTCTCTTACTTAAATGAATAACCGTATTGCAATAAACATGATCAAATCATATTCATGCTCAACGCAAACACCAAATAACACTTATTTAGGTTCAACACTAATCCCGAAAGTATAGGGAGTGTGCGATGATGATCATATCAATCTTGGAACCACTTTCAACACACATCGTCACTTCACCCTTAACTAGTCTCTGTTCATTCTGCAACTCCCGTTTCGAGTTAATACTCTTAGCAACTGAACTAGTATCAAATACTGAGGGGTTGCTATAAACACTAGTAAAGCACACATCAATAACATGTATATCAAATATACCTATGTTCACTTTGCCATCCTTCTTATCCGCCAATTACTTGGGGTAGTTCCGCTTCCAGTGACCAATCCCTTTGCAGTAGAAGCACTCAGTTTCAGGCTTAGGTCCAGCCTTGGGTTTTTCACTTGAGCAGCAACTTGCTTGCCGTTCTTCTTGAAGTTCCGCTTTCTGCCCTTTGTCACTTTACTTGCAACTAGTGGTTTTGTTTACCATCAACACTTGATGCTTTTCTTGATTTCTACCTTCGTCGATTTCAGCATCACGAAGAGCTTGGGAATCGTTTCTGTTATCCCTTGCATATTATAGTTCATCACGAAGTTCTACTAACTTGGTGATGGTGACTAGAGAATTCTGTCAATCACTATTTTATCTGGAAGATTAACTCCCACTTGATTCAAGCGATTGTAGTACCCAGACAATCTGAGCACATGCTCACTGCTTGAGCTATTCTCCTCCATCTTTTAGCTATAGAACTTGTTGGAGACTTCATATCTCTCAACTCGGGTATTTGCTTGAAATATTAATTTCAACTCCTGGAACATCTCATATGGTCCATGACGTTCAAAACATCTTTGAAATCCCGATTCTAAGCTGTTAAGCATGGTGCACTAAACTATCAAGTAGTCATCATATTGAGCTAGCCTAACGTTCATAACGTTTGCATCTGCTCCTGCAATAGGTTTGTCACCTAGCGGTGCATCAAGGACATAATTCTTCTGTGCAGCAATGAGGATAATCCTCAGATCACGGATCCAATCCGCATCATTGTTACTAACATTTTTCAACTTAGTTTTCTCTAGGAACATATAAAAATTAAACGGGGAGCAACATCGCGAGCTATTGATCTACAACATAGATATGCTAATACTACCAGGACTAAGTTCATGATAAATTAAAGTTCAATTAATCATATTACTTAAGAACTCCCACTTAGATAGACATCCCTCTAATCATCTAAGTGATCACGTGATCCAAATCAACTAAACCATAACCGATCATCACGTGAAATGGAGTAGCTTTCAATGGTGAACATCATTATGTTGATCATATCTACTATATGATTCACGCTCGACCTTTCGGTCTCAGTGTTTCGAGGCCATATCTGCATATGCTAGGCTCGTCAAGTTTAACCTGAGTATTCTGCGTGTGCAAAAATGGCTTGCACCCGTTGTAGATGGACGTAGAGCTTATCACACGCGATCATCACGTGGTGTCTGGGCACGACGAACTTTGGCAATGGTGCATACTCAGGGAGAACACTTTTTATCTTGAAATTTAGTGAGAGATCATCTTATAAAGCTACCGTCGAACTAAGCAAAATAAGATGCATAAAAGATAAACATCACATGCAATCAAAATATGTGACATGATATGGCCATCATCATCTTGTGCCTTTGATCTCCATCTCCAAAACATCGTCATGATTTCCATTGTCACTGGCATGACACCATGATCTCCATCATCTTGATCTATATCAATGTGTCGTCACATGGTCGTCTCGCCAACTATTGCTCTTGCAACTATTGCTATCGCATAGCGATAAAGTAAAGCAATTATTTGGCGCTTGCATCTTATGCAATAAAGAGACAACCATAAGGCTTCTGCCAGTTGCCAATAACTTCAACAAAACATGATCATCTTATACAACAACTTTTATCTCATCACGTCTTGACCATATCACATCACAACATGCCCTGCAAAAACAAGTTAGACGTCCTCTACTTTGTTGTTGCAAGTTTTACGTGGCTGCTACGGGCTGAGCAAGAACCGTTCTTACCTACGCATCAAAACCACAACGATTGTTTGTCAAGTTGGTGCTGTTTTAACCTTCTCAAGGACCGGGCGTAGCCACACTCGGTTCAACTAAAGTTGGAGAAACTGACACCCGCTAGTCACCTGTGTGCACAGCACGGCGGTAGAACCAGTCTCGCGTAAGCGTACGCGTAATGTCGGTCCGGACCGCTTCATCCAACAATACCGCTGAACCAAAGTATGACATGCTGGTAAGTAGTATGACTTATATCGCTCACAACTCACTTGTGTTCTACTCGTGCATATAACAACAACACATAAAACCTGGCTCTGATACCACTGTTGGGGAACATAGTAATTTCAAAAAATTTCCTACGCACATGCAAGATCATGGTGATGCATAGCAACTAGAGGGAAGAGTGTTGTCTATGTACCCTTGTAGACCGGAAGCGGAAGCGTTAGCACAACGCGGTTGATGTAGTCGTACGTCTTCACGGCCCGACCGATCAAGCACCAAAACTACGGCACCTCTGAGTTCTAGCACACGTTCAGCTCGATGATGATCCCCGGACTCCGATCCAGCAAAGTGTCGGGGATGAGTTCCGTCAGCACGACGGCGTGGTGACGATCTTGATGTTTTACCGTCGCAGGGCTTCGTCTAAGCACCACTACAATATTATCGAGGACTATGGTGGAGGGGGGCACCGCACACGGCTAAGAGATCAATGATCAACTGTTGTCTATGGGGTGCCCCCTGCCCCCGTATATAAAGGAGTGGAGGAGGGGGCCGGCCAAGGAGGGTGGCGCGCCCTAGGGGGGAGTCCAACTCCCACCGGGAGTAGGACTCCCCTTTTTCCTATTAGAAGTAGGAGAGGGAAGGAAGAGGAAGGAGGGAGGAAGGAAAGGGGGGCCGGCCCCCCTCCCAATTCGGATTTGGGCTTGGGGGGCACCCCCTCCCTTGCTCCTTTCCCCTCCTTTCCACTAAGGCCCAATAAGGCCCATATACCTCCCGGGGGGTTCCGATAACCTCACGGTGATCCGGTATTGTCCCAATCTCACCCGGAACCTTTCCGGTGTCCAAATATAGTCGTCCAATATATCGATCTTTATGTCTCAACCATTTCGAGACTCCTCGTCAAGTCCGTGATCACATCCGGGACTCCGAACAACCTTCGGTACATCAAAATATATAAACTCATAATGAAACTGTCATCATAACGTTAAGCGTGCGGACCCTACGGGTTCGAGAACAATGTAGACATGACCGAGACACGTCTCTGATCAATAACCAATAGCGGAACCTGGATGCTCACATTGGCTCCTACATATTCTACGAAGATCTTTATCGGTCAGACCGCATAACAACGTGTGTTTATTCCCTTTGTCATCGGTATGTTACTTGCCCGAGATTCGATCGTCGGTATCTCAATACCTAGTTCAATCTCGTTACCGGCAAGTCTCTTTACTCGTTCTGTAATACATCATCTTGCAACTAACTTACTAGTTGCATTGCTTGCAAGGCTTAAGTGATGTGCATTACCGAGAGGGCCTAGAGATACCTCTCCGACAATCGGAGTGACAAATCCTAATCTCGAAATACGCCAACCCAACATGTACCTTTGGAGACACCTGTAGAGCACCTTTATAATCACCCAGTTACGTTGTGACGTTTGGTAGCACACAAAGTGTTCCTCCGGTAAACGGGAGTTGCATAATCTCATAGTCATAGGAACATGTATAAGTCATGAAGAAAGCAGTAGCAACAAACTAAGCGATCAAGTGCTAAGCTAACGGAATGGGTCAAGTCAATCACATCATTCTCCTAATGATGTGATCCCGTTAATCAAATGACAACTCATGTCTATGGTTAGGAAACATAACCATCTTTGATCAACGAGCTAGTCAAGTAGAGGCATACTAGTGACACTCTGTTTGTCTATGTATTCACACATGTATTATGTTTCTGGTTAATAAAATTCTAGCATGAATAATAAACATTTATCATGATATAAGGAAATAAATAATAACTTTATTATTGCCTCTAGGGCATATTTCCTTCACCTTCGTGGGTGGAGCCCTCCGTGGACTCGCGTAGCCGTTACCCTTCGTGGGTTGAAGTCTCCATCAACGTGGATGTACGATAGCACCACCTATCGGAACCACGACAAAAACATCCGTGTCTCCTATTGCGTTTGAGTCCTCCAAACCCTTCCCTTTACATTCTTGCAAGTTGCATGCTTTACTTTCCGCTGCTCATATACTCTTTGCATGCTTGCTTGAATTGTGTTAAGATTGCTTGACTTGTCCAAAGTTGCTAAAATCTGCCAAGAACTAAAATTGGGAAAAGGATAAGTTTTATTTGGTCAAGTAGTCTAATCACCCCCTCTAGACATACTTTCGATCCTACACACACTCAACCTCTTTGTCCGGCAATACACAGCAAAGACCGGAAAGGGGCCCAGATCTAGCCTTCCCCAAGCCGTTGTTATTTGCCACCACTCGGAGTCGTGGCAGCCCTACACCGAGAGGGTAGGTGGACGGGTATGGTTGGGGGCGCGTCCTGCAACGATGAGGTCATGCTGGAGGAGGGGGTCATGATGCGGGGCCTAGGGATTCGCCGGCGGGGACACCTAGGGAGTCACCACCAACGGAAGCCTACGAAGGAGGTGTAACACCCCGGATGTAACTTGCCATATTTGTAACTCCGACACTTGCCATTTTTGGCTATGTGATATGATTTCCCTTCGTGGTTGGGTTTTTGTCTTTCGTTTTTCATTTTGATTCATGTCATGCATTTCATATCATGTCATCATGTGCATCTCATTTGCATTCATGTTCATCCCATGCATCCGAGCATTTTCCCCGTTGTCCGTTTCGCAATCCGACACTCCCACATGTACCCGGCGCACATCTCTTGTCTATTTTTGTGAGCGGGAGTTAAACGTTCTCGGAATGGGCCGAGATTTGTCAAGTGGCCTTGGTGTATCACCGGTAGACCGCCTGTCAAATTTCGTTCCATTTGGAGGTCGTCTGATGCCCCAACGGTTAACCGGGTAACCGCAAAAGCCTCTTTGGATTGCAGCCCAACACCCCTCCAAAACAGCTCAATAACCCATCTAAACCACCTCCATATTCTCCATCGTCAGATCACGACCGTGTGGGCAAAAACCGCACCTCATTTGGACACTCCTATCTCCATCTACCTATAAATATGTGCATCTCCCCCAAAATCCGGGTCCAAACCCTAAAAATTCATCCCCCGCCGCCACCGGACACGTCCGGCCATCACCGGACGAAACCCGCCACTGTGCCCGCGCCAATAGGAAGCCGCCACGCGTCCTCCACGCGCCTCCCACCTCTCGTGGCCCGCCGGGACCCGAATCTGACCCGCTCGGGCTCGGATCTCCGCCGCCGCGGCCCGCGAACACCTGCGCCTCGCCGCCCGTTCTCCGCCGCCTCACCGTTCGGCCAGCGCGTGCCGCCGCCGCCGAGCCTCTGCACCGCCTCCTCCTCCACCGCATGCCGCCGCCCCGCTCCCCTGAGCACACCGCCGCCCGCCGCTCTAGCCAGCAGGGCCTCACCAGAGCCCCGAACCCGAACCGCTGGCGCCGCTCGTCCCCTCCTGCCAACCCCGTCGCCGGCGCCCTCCCTCCACTCCGGCTTCTCCTTCCTCCCCTCCAGCCACGACTCCGGTGACCCGATCCGGCCCTGCCTCGATCCTTGTGCATGAACCCTAGATCTGGATCTGGGCGAGGTGAAATTTCACTAAGTCTTTTCCCCTGATAAATTTGTATGCCATCTTCATCATGTCATATCTTAGTGACCGTGGCTCCAAATCATGCATATGAGATGTCAAAATGTTCGCCTCGTTAAGCTCTTCATGTTAGTAACATTTGAATGCATGTTACTGTCCATTATGATGCCATTTTCATCGTTGCAAGAGTGATATAAAATGTTTAACTGCTGGTTCTTAACAGAACATGGTGATTTGTCATTTTGTTGCATTTGATGTGTGCATCCTATGAGCATGAGGTCTACATGTGTTTTGAACTAAATCATGCCATCTTTACAAAGGTGCAAGTATTGTATTTTTGTGATATATGTGGTGACTAGCAAAAGCATGCAAAGTAGGCCCCATAATGTTGCTGTTTTTAGGGACTTAGGATTTTGCTAAGTCCTTTTCCTGCTGTTATTTTAATGACATGTAAACTTGATACTACCATGAGATCCATGCTTATTTTGAGATACTTTAGTAAGTATGTTTTGATCATGTGATCATGCTCTATCAATTCATGCATTTGGTTGCAATTATGGAGTGCTCTAGCATGTCTTTTTCTTGCTCTACTTTTGCTATATATTATTCCTGGCAGATTGTTTACATGTTAATCAATATTGCCATGGTTGTTGCAAGTGATGCATGTACCCTATGAACTTTATCTTACCATGTTTAGCTTTATGAACATGTCTTCTTGCTGTTGGTATGCTTGTGTTGTCATTTAATGCTTTGTGGTGAGTGAATGAGCTCGCAAAGTTGCTATCATCAATCTGTTTATGCCATTCTCTGTTTTTCTTCTAAGTCTGAAACAGTTAATATAACTTTCTATGTTTACATGGGTGCCATAATATTTTTTGTGCCTTTTTGGCTAATGTTCAGTAAGGGAGTCTTGTTCTATGCATTTAGTAGAATCATGCCATGCCTTTGTTTGCTATGATATGTTCCTCTAGCATGTTGTTTGCTTGCTCTAAACATTGCTTCCTGATGTTGTTTTTGACATGTTAGTATTTTCACTAAGTCTGTGAAGCTGAAATCTTTTGCACTTTTGCCATGCTTGTTTGAACCTGTTCTAGTGTGATTTAGCCGTAGCTCAATGTTCATGTTTTGTCAAGCATCTCCTTTAAATCACTGTCATATGCTTTGTTGTTATGTTGGAGTGCAGTAGCTTAGTTTCTTGTGCATTCTAAGTGCTATCATGCTGTTAATCGCAGATTTGCGTCATTCTTGTGTTGCTTGTCATTTGCAAACCGTGCATCCGTTTCCGGTGATTTTTATATTGATGAAATAATCTCATATTTCTAGTGGCATACTTGATTTTCCATGTTGATGCCTTGACCATTCTTTCCCTTCTGGAGCACGCATATGCATTGCATATCATATATTGCATATCATGTCATGTATTGCATCATGTTGCTTGTGCATTGCACCATGATTGATTGTTGTTCCATTGCTTGTGTTCTTGCCTTGGGTAGAGCCAAGAGACGAGTACGTGAATGAGGAACCTGTTGAGTACGCTAACGAGGATCAAACTTTCGTCAACTTTGAGAACATTGCAGGCAAGATGACCATACCCTCGAAATCACTTCTATCTTTGCATGCTAGTTATTCGTTCCATCGCTATGTCGCGCTACCTACCACTTGTTTATCATGCCTCCCATATTGCCATGTCAAGCCTCTAACCCACCTTCCTAGCAAACCATTGTTTGGCTATGTTACCGCTTTCGCTCAGCCCCTCTTATAGCGTTGCTAGTTGTAGGTGAAGTTGAAGTTTGTTCCATGTTGGAACATGGATATGTTGGGATATCATATTATCTCTTATTTAATTAATGCATCTATATACTTGGTAAAGGGTGGAAGGCTCGGCCTTTTTCCTTATGTTTTGTTCCACTCTTACCGCCCTAGTTTCCGCCATACCGGTGTTATGTTCCTTGATTTTGCGTTCCTTACGTGGTTGGGGTTATGGGACCCCCTTGATAGTTCGCCTTGAATAAAACTCCTCCAGCAAGGCCCAACCTTGGTTTTACCATTTGTCACCTAAGCCTTTTTCCCTTGGGTTCCGCAGACTAGAGGGTCATCTTTATTTTAAACCCCCGGGCCAGTGCTCCTTTGAGTGTTGGTCCAACCTATCAACCGCCGGTGGCCACCAGGGGCAACTCTGGGCTGGCCTACCGGAAGTTTAGACAATCCGGTGTGCCCTGAGAACGAGATATGTGCAGCTCCTATCAGGATTTGTCGGCACAGTCGGGTGGTCTTGCTGGCCTTGTTTTACCATTGCCGAAATGTTTTGTAACCGGGATTCCGAGACTGATCGGGTCTTTTCGGGAGAAGGAATATCCTTCATTGACCGTGAGAGCTTGTGATGGGCTAAGTTGGGACACCCCTGCAGGGTATAAACTTTCGAGAGCTGTGCCCGCGGTTATGTGGCAGATGGGAATTTGTTAATATCCGGTTGTAGATAACTTGACACTTGACTTAATTAAAATGCATCAACCATGTGTGTAGCCGTGATGGTCTCTTTG
This sequence comes from Triticum urartu, assembly GCF_056163025.1. Lineage (NCBI taxonomy): Eukaryota > Viridiplantae > Streptophyta > Magnoliopsida > Poales > Poaceae > Triticum > Triticum urartu. The sequence continues at coordinate 331,714,492 of NC_141873.1, read as the reverse complement.
CGGTGGAGTCCAGGAAGTGAACACGATCTTGTGTTATGCTTGAACGTAAGTAGTTTTAGGATCACTTCTTGATCACTTCTAGCTTCTCGACCGTTGCGGTGCTTCTCTTCTTGCTCTTATTTGCGTATGTTATCCACCATATATGCTTAGTGCTTGCTGCAGCTCCACCTCACTACCTTCTCCTACCCATAAGCTTAAATAGTCTTGATCTCACGGGTGTGAGATTGCTGAGTCCTCGTGACTCACGGATACTTCCAAACAGTTGAAGGTGCCGATGATAGCAGTGCAGGTGATGCTACCGAACTCAAGTGGGAGTTCGACGAGGATCTGGGTCGTTACTATGTTTCGTTTCCTGATGATCAGTAGTGGAGCCCAGTTGGGACGATCGGGGATCTAGCATTTGGGGTTTATCTTCCTTTTCTGTTGAATTTGGCCGTAGTCGGTCTTTGAGTGCATTTGGATGATGTATGAATTATTTATGTATTGTGTGAAGTGGCGATTGTAAGACAACTCTTTATCCCTTTCTTATTCAGTACATGGGATTGTGTGAAGATTACCCCTCTTGCGACAAAACTACAATGCGGTTATGCCTCTTAGTCGTGCCCCGACACGTGGGAGATATAGCCGCATTGTGTGTGTTACAGGAGGTCGCCCACAAGCAGCACGAACCACCGGACCGTCGCGCCATCTTACCGCGAGATCCACACTAGGCAGAGGCAAATCGAACAAAGAAATGCCCCGCCGCCACCTTCCTAGGGTAGGCATGGCTTCACCAGCGCCCCCTGTCGGTGTCAAAACCGGCGGATCTCGGGTAGGGGGTCCCGAGTTGTGGATCTTGGATCAATGGGAAACAAAGGATGAAGGACACAGTTGAAAGAACATGTGGTGCCCCCATGTGTGGTTCTGGTAAGTGATGACATTCTCTATGGACTAATGGTTGCCTTGAGTTATATTCTTAGGTTTTGTCCATAGGCTTTTCATGAAGTCCATTTGTTGGTTTCAAGGAGTTTATGTGTTAGCCAAGGTGCTTTTCAAGGAATTATCCAAATATTGGTCATGTGAGACTTAGAGCTTATTGTGAGCATGTCTTGAAGATGAAGATTGTGTGGACATTCATGTTCTCCTTCAAGACATCATCCTAATGAAGAGAGTTGGAAAGATTCAAGGTTGATCAAGACTAAGTACAGAGAGTGATTCAAGTTGATCAACACACAAAGCGTAGAAGATATACCGAGTGGGATCAAGTGATCCCATGGTATGGTAAGCATTGTCCATTACACTTTGTGTACTAACCCGTGTTCTACGTGAGAGTTCTATGTGGGGTTAGGTGTGTTTCCCATGGGCTTGCATCAAGAGTAAGATTTAATACAACCCATGGAGGATGACATCAAGTGGTGATCGTCATCAAGGTTGCGAAGTGCAAGTTCAAGTGGAGCATCATGAAGAGATCATGCTTGAAGCTTGTCGTCCATTGCGGTGACAATGAAGTTGTGAAGATATGCTGAAGAGTGGCTCACCCATAGTGGAGTATGGGGGAGCAATCTACTAGTCTTTACCGAGCCAACACAATCAAGAAAGGTGGTCCAACCTGTGAAAGTCAAGATCGGCATCATCTAGCTCAAGTGGGCTTTGTGCAAGGCAAAGGTTTACCCTTGATAGGTTTTCTGTTTTACCAGTCTCATGGTAGTTGTTGGGAGACCGGGTTATAGGATTGATTGCCATACTATCAAGGGGGCTCTCAAGTAAGTAGCTTGATCGTATCGTTCGTAGAGAGCTCAAACCATTGCATCCTTGCATCGTCTTTCTTGGTTCTTGTTTGGTTTTCCTCTATGTGAGTTTTAGAGCTTTTGGTCATCTTCAGGACAAGCTCGAGTTCATCGAAAACAGAGTTCACGTATGCATCTTCTATGATGTTTTCAATGTTGGAGTTTTTACCGGTTCTTCACCGTAGAGGTTTCACTCATATATATCTTAGGCATACTCCCCCTTCCTCTTCTTACTATAACCATTCATTGTTTCGATAGTACTCATCGTCATCTATCCAACAAGCTTGAGTTTGCTCAATTTAGAGCTCATATGCAATAGTTATAGCAGTTTCAGTATTGGAGCATCCTTCTGTTTTGCTTGGGCAATTTTTCAGCTCTAAGCAGTAGTAGAGTGGCAGTAGAGCGGTAGTACCGCTTATAAGCGGTACTACCGGCTTGCTACTTCTGCTACTTGTATTTATGCCTCTGGAACTCGTCACGAATTTCGTAGTAGTAGAGCGGTAGTAATGAGTAGTAGTACCCCTTATAAGCGACAGTACCTCTCCCCCGAGCGGTACTACCTCTCGGGCAGATCTATAACTTGTGTTTTTCTGTCTCGTTGGGCTGTTTTGGCCGTGCTAAGTGGTAGTACCGCTTGAGCATGACTTGTGGGCATAACGGTTGGATTCGGGGGTGCCTATTTAAGGGGGGTCTTCTTCCCCAATGGTCCCTATCCTTTTAGCTCGTGTTCTTCCCCCATTGTTGACCTTCTTCGAGCTTGCCGTCTCTCAATCGCTCCATGGATTCTTGCTAGTTTTGGCGGGGGAGAGAGAGAGAGGAGATCTAGATCCACATGTCCACCAATCAGATTTTCCTCTATGTGAGGTAAACCCCTTGAATCTTAATTTTCTCTATATGGTTAGTTTTAACACTAGAAACAAAGAGGATTAATGGAAGTGGGAAGTTCATGGTTAGAGAAACAAGACAAGGTGAGCAATTCGTCATGAGATGTACCAATATCATGTAGAGAGGAATTGCACATGGCAATAAGGCATTTCGAGTAGAAGATGTGCTAATATCCACATGAGACTCACATGATTTTACCATAGTGGCCATAGCCTCATGAGCTAACTTTAGCTCATCATGGGAGATTAGAAGATCCTCATAAGTGCCCGAGAGCTTTTCATGACTTTATTCCAATTTCCCATAATTGCTAGTTATCAAATCAAGTTGATTCCTTAGCTCAACATTCTCCTTCAAAATTGATGCTTCACATGAAATCGAGTTAGTAGCATAGGCATCATTATCAAATGAGAGGAGCAAGTAGAAATTAGAGACTTCTCATGAGTTGATTGAAGCTCCTCATGAGAGTTAGAGTGTTTGATGAGCTCTCCCTTGACATTATTGCATTCAAGGAGAAGGAGCTCAAAATCCTATTTAAGTTTATCACGAGTCATTTCAATCTCTCCTTTTGAAGATCTTAAGTCTCTAAATGTTTGATAAGCCTTAGCAAGTTCATGTTCAAGTTTTTCACTTTTAGCTTGCTCATTAAGAATCATTATGTTTTTTTAAAGAAAGCGAGAACATCTTGGAACCTTTTATAAGTGTTATTTTTAGCTCTATGAAGAGTTTTCCCAATCTCATAGAGATTTTGAGTCAAGTAATCATCCTCATCCTCATTATAACTATCATCATTATCACTAAGAGAAGATGATACCTCATCATTACCTCTTGACATGAGGCACATGTGAACAAAGGGGGTTGATGATGATTCTTTTGGAGAAGAGGGTTCTTCATCAATAAAGTGTGCCTCATCTTTCTTGATTTCCTCTACATGGTTAGTCATAGAACAACTAGAGGAAACCAAAGCATTTCTATCATGGAAACATGGGAGCTCAAGCATATCATCACAAACATTTGTCAATGAATTCATAGGGGGTGGACTATCAACACACTAATTTGTACTATTTGTGGTGCTAGATATGCTCAAGTCGATAGAAGATACATCACTAGCATCTACACAAGCAAGATCATCAATAATGAGCTTAACACCATCATCACAAGATATTTCTTCACTTACCATGTCATTACCTTGTGGTATGCCACATGTTGGTGAAGTGGGAGGTGTTGAAGTATGTAAGTAATCGGAGGTGGAAGCAATAGAGAGCTCTTCATGATTTAAAAATGTGGAGAACTCCTCCATTAACTCCCCAAAAAGAATATTGTCGTCATCAAGATTGGACCCACCATATATATCTTCAAGTTTGGTCCAAGCCTCATGAGCTGACTTGCAAGTCAAGATTTCCTTAAACACTTCAACGGTTATAGTTTGATGAATGGCAAGAGAAGTATCACAATCAAGATACATATCCTCAAAAGATGGAGAAGGACCATCATTTGCAATAGAAATTCCTACAAGAATAATTCGCACAACATTTCGACCCATGGCCCGAAAGCGACAAAGCATGCGAATTCCCCACAAGTGATAATTTGTGCCATCAAAATCAAAGGTGTCATTGTGCACTAAATCACTAGTCGACATCGATAATCTCTAGGCGGTGAAGCCTAATAAGGAGAGACCTTGCTCTGATACCAATTGAAAGGACCACGATATCGCCTAGAGGGGGGTGAATAGGCATATTAAAAACTTCTACGGATTTGGCTTTATCCTAATGTGGAAATAAACTGAACGGATACTTTTTAAGCACAAATCCTAAATATACTAGGCTCGACTAATTGCACCAACAACTTAATGTAAATGAGGTGAGCACAACAAGGATACTACCAAGCACAAGTAAGTTACACAAACTTACTTGACTAATATCACAAGATATGTTTGTGTATGACACAAGTTAGCAATTCATACTAAACGCAAGATATATCAATAGTAGCAAGTATGAATTGCGGGATATAAAGTGTAGGCCTAAATAATCTCTTCAAGGAAATAGCCAACACAATATAATGAGGACAACAATATATAGTGAATGCAAGGTTAAGAGACCAAAGTAAACCACAAGTAGTGGCTAGGGTTAGAGATAACTGAAGACAAGGAGACGAGGATGTATCTCGATGTTCACTTCCTTGGAGGGAAGCTAGTCACCCTTAGAGAGGTGGATGTTAACATTGTTAGGGCATATTTCTCCCTTAGTGGTTTTGGTGATTGATGACAATGCTTTTGCGAACTAATCGTGTGTGCTGAGCTTTTTAGATAAGCTACCTTGTTGCACAAGACGATTTGAACCCCTTTGAAGATTTGTAAAGATGATGTTTTCTTATGTTTCTTTTTCAGTGGACTTGAGTCATAGGAACACCGTACTATTAAGAAGGGGTCCGCTTTGGAAATGTTTTGGGTGGAATCATCACATACACTTTCCTTGCACCCTCTTTCTTTCCCGTCAATTGAGCTTGTTCTTCCTTTGTGCTTGGACTTTGTCAGAACAGGATAGGCGGTAGTACCGCTCTACTCCACAGTAGTACCGCTCCTGTGGTACTGCCGCTGAGCAGTACGGCTCCTACTTCCGCCTAGTTTCTAGGTTCTATAAATGGGCGGTAGTAGAGCGACAGTTTGCCACTGTAGTACCGCTCATGCGGTACTACAGTGCTAATTGCCTCTCAACTACCACGGGTTTACTAGACACCCATAGGCTAAGTGGAAGTCTCGCTGCTAGCCACGGTAGTACCGCTCAAGCGGAACTACCGCTGGTTAGTACCGCGGGAAGTACCGCTCATTCCCTTTGTTCTGGATTGTTCTGTCCCCTGGGCGGAAGTAGGGCGGTAGTTTGTGGCGGAAGTACCGCTAGCTCCTAGTGGCACTACCACCCTGCCCACCCCTACTACCACTGGTATCGACTATAGCTTAACTCCATGCGGTAGTATCGTTGGAGGGCGCGGTAGTACCGCTCCGGCGGCACTACCGCTCCCCTGACTTGCTCAGGTTGAACTAAGAGGCCAATACTTCTGTGCCAGCGGAAGTACAGCTCACGCGAGCGGTACTACCGCTTATGCACGGGCTGTGGGAGCATAACGGTTGGATTCCTTCTCCCACTATAAAAATGAGTCTTCTTTCTCTAAGTTGACTACCTCTTCCTCCCCCAAGGTCCATTGTTGCTCACAAGCTCATTCTTGCCTGATCTCTCTCCCTAGCCAATCAAACTTGTTGATTCTTTACGGATTGCTTGAGAAGGCCTAGATCTACACTTCCAGCAAGAGAAATTTGATTTCCCCTGCTAACCCCTTGCGGATCTTGTTACTATTAGGTGTTTGAGCACCCTAGACTGTTGAGGTCACCTCAGAGCCACATTCCATTGTGGTGAAGCTTCATGGTGTTGTTGGAAGCCTCCAATTCGGTTGTGGAGAGAGCCCCAACCTTGTTTGTAAAGGTCCGATTGCCGCCTTCAAGGGCACCACTACTGGAATCATGACCTCTCGCATTGTGTGAGGGCGTGAGGAGAATACGGTGGCCCTACTAGCTTCTTGGGGAGCATTGTGCCTTCACACTGCTCCAACAGAGACGTACTTCATCTCAAAGGGAAGGAACTTCAGTAACACATCCTCGTATCCACCGTCTCCACTTGTGGTTATTTCTTAGCTTTACTTTGTGCAAGCTTTACTTGTGTGTATCCTTTGCTTGCTTGCGTTGCTTGTGTAGCTAGCATAATATAGGTTGCTCACCTAGTTGCATATGTAGACAACCTATTTGTTGCCAACCTTATTTCGTTAAGAAAAGTTAAAAATTGGTAGTTGCCTATTCACCCCCCTCTAGTCAACCATATCAATCATTTCAATTGGTATCAGAGCCTCGTCTCTTTATTAAGGGTTTCACCACCCGAAGAGTTTGGTTGACACCAAGGAGGAAGTGCTCGAGGCCATGGAGTTGACTTCGATCACACGAGACGACTTAAATGAAGATATGGCTTCACTTAAGAGGTCTATGACGACCGAAGTTAAGTCCATTCTTAAAGAATTGCTTGAGGGGTTGAAATCTACTCTCGATCCATTGCTTGTGGTTAATCCCACTGGATCGGAGTCGGAGGCAAATTCCGGCAAGGAAGTGCCTAAAGGTACTTAAACTTCTTCCCCTCATAACAAGAATGGGAGGGGAACCTTTGCCTCGGTTCCCCCTCCCCAAGTCTATGGAGGACCGGTCCCTACACCGCATATTTAAAACCTTGGTCCTCCTCCTAAGCTTGTAAAGGGTGAGTTTGCTAATTGGTTTTTTTTGCATAAAGTCTCATTTGAATCACAGCTCAACAAATCTTTGGAGAATCATCGAGCAAGACTTCTACCCACATGATCCAAACAATTTCACCCCAAGAGAAGATGCAGACAATCAATACAATCACTCTGCCTTGTTCATCCTTCAAGCCGCGGTTCCTCCTGAATATCTATCTCATTTGCACCCCTTCATTCGTGCAAAGGATTGTTGGGAACACATCATATCTTTGTACAAGGGGAGCTCAAGCATCCAACAATCCAACTTTGAAATGTTCCTTGAGAGGCTGATGAATTTGTGATGCTAGAAGATGAGGATCTGCGAGATCTCTACTGGAGGGTGACAACTCTTGTGGTTGCGCCCCAAGACCATGGGAGCAAGGATACAGATGACAATTGGATCAAGCACAAGTTTCTCAAGGCCATCATGCCTTTCAGCAAGGTCATGTCCTCCGTGATTCATCAAAGGTAGGATTTCCAGACCTTGTCTTCAAGTGAAGTGTTGGACGAGTTCATTGCCATGAACATCATGAACAAGATCGTGTCCGTTGAAATAAAGCCTCACCCAACCTTTCCTTGAAGGACAAGGCCATTCCGGAAGAATAGGAGTAGGAAGAAGAGGCGAGTTGCCCCGAAGGCACCAAATATGCTTACCATGAGCACAAGGCTCTTGTGTCAAGGCAATTTTGGGCCAACAAGAGGAACTTAAGGCCCAACTTCACTAAGAATAACTCAAGTGGTTCAAAGAAAATGCAACACGTGAGGACTTGCTAATTGTGGCAATGTGAGTCACTTTGTGGTGGATTGTCCTTATGAGAAGAGGGAAGACAATGGTGGCAAACTCATTTGCCAAGACAAAGCCAAGTCCTTCCCAAAGAAGAACAACTTCACCAAGAAGATACCTCTAAAGGGCTTGGTGGAACATGAAGAGTACACCTCCGATGATGATAATGAAGATACAAGTGGTGAAGGAATGGCAACGGAAACCTTGGACATTGCCACCTCTTCCTCTTCCAAGGTGTCTCTCTTCAGCACCCCCAGCGAGAATCTCATTGCCAAGTGTCTCATGGCCAAAGGTATCAATAAGGTAACCTCCGACATCAAAACCACCATCACTACTACTCCTTCCTTGTTAGATTGCGTAGATGATAGTGAGGTGGTGAATGTTGATTAGAATGAGTTTAACAAATTCTTGAGTAAGCTCAATGGTGAACCCAAGAAGCACTTTGTTGCTCTCTTGGAACAACTTGGTCAGACCAATGATATCATTGAGTCTCACGAGGAAACTATCTCCAAGTTGGAGGGGCATAGTCGTGAATATTCCAATGAGATTGCGGATCTTTCCATTGCTCTTGAGGAAGAGTGAGGTCTTCGTTTGACTCTTGAGGAGTCACACAATGTTGGTCACGCTATATTGGAAAAATATCTTGATCATGCTATTGTTCCTACTCATGTGCTTAAATCCGAGAAAGTTGCACTTGGGGTTGGCCATGATAGACTCAAGTAAGAATTTGACACACTTGACAAGGCTCATAATGTCTTGAAGGGTGTGCATGCCTCTCTTAAGGTGTCTCATGACCAACTCCAAGTGAAGCTAACCAAGGACATTTCCACATGTCCTCCGTTTGTTCTAATCGATAATGCCCATGCTACTAACCCTTGTTGTGAGCATGTGCATCTTATGGAAGAGAATGCCAAGTTGAAAGAGCAACTTGAGAAGGGCCTTGTGACGTGAACCTAAATGAGCTTTTGAGCAATCAAAAGGAAGTTGTAGGAAAGGGGGGACTTGGGTTTGTGCCCAAGTCAAAGAAGAAGGAGAAGAAGACCAAGCAACCTGTCCCGCTTAAGGAAGCCTTTGTCAAGGTGGGTGATAGCACTCATGAGAATAAGAAGGACAAGGAAGTGGGTGGTGTCGGTGTTCTGGGAACGGGGGTACCCAGACTTGCCTGCCTGCAGCCCATGGCGTGGCTCCATCGATGACCTGGTACAGCCCACCATCAGAATCAACAACTCAAGACCCTCGCGAGGGGCCAAGCCTCGCGAGGCGGACGACTCCAAGACCTCCAGGAGGAGCGGCCTCCTCAGGCTGGCTCCTGAGGAGCAAAGATTTCTATGCAAGCCTCACCTCGCGAGGCTCGGATGACATGAGCCATGATGACCAAGGCCAGGCGGGTGCCAGCGGGCGCAGGACAGCAGTTTCCTCTTTGGTGTTAAGGAGGCAAGCGCAGGCGCAGAGTCCCGATGAATCTGCCAAAGGTTTCCATTCCCATGCAACAAGACCAAGACCGCCAGGGCGGCAGGATGGAGGTCATCACCGAGCCCACCATGACGCCACGACTAGAAGCTTTGCAGGCGAAGACTACTTTTGTCAGGATAAGATGTACTAGTTGTCTCCCTTCGAATTTGGCTGTTGTGGGATCCCTTCCCGCCTTCATTTGGGAAGAGGACCAAGGCCACTATAAGTATGACCTAGCCACCACCGTAGAGGGGATTCGGATGAGATTCAGATCATCCTCTCCCTCACCAGCTCAAGAGCACACCTTCTGAGGTTGTTAATCCACTATACTAGTTCATCCTCAGCCCACCTCGAGGCCAATCCACCACAAAGCAGGAGTAGGGTTTTACACCGCAAGGTGGCCCGAACCTGGGTAAACTCCTGTGTCTCATTTCCATCTTGTTCATCGAGCTAGGCCATGAGATTGGCGAGTAGGCAGACTGGAGAGGTTGAGTTCTTCGCACACACCCCAAAGTTTGAATCTATCAAGGGTCTGCGGAGCCCAAAATCTGACATTTGGCACGCCAGGTAGGGGTGCGTCGGAGCCTCTCTTTCTCCAGTCAATTCGCCACTGTTTCGCCGTCCCCATGGCTGATGCTCGTCGAGTTCATGCTGAGCGCCGGGCCGCCCTCGCTGCCCGCGTCGCCCAGAGGGCGCCCACGGGCGATGGTGCTCCCCGCCGTTCCCCGTCGCCCGCAGTGATACTTCTCCAACGTATCTACTTTTCCTAACGCTTTTCCTCTTGTTTTGGACTCTAATTTGCATGATTTGAATGAAATTAACCCCGGACTAACGCTGTTTTCAGCAGAACTACCATGGTGTTGTTTTTGTGCAAAAATAAAAGTTCTCGGAATGGAACGAAACGTTGCGATGAATTTTTATATGATATATAAGAATTTATAGAGCCAAGACCTACCGGAGAGGGGCCCCTGGGTGGGCACAACCCACCAGGGTGCACTGCCCTCTCCTGGCGCGCCTAGGTGGGTTGTCCCCACCTGGTGGCCCCGCAGACCCTGAAACCAATGCTATAAAATCCTCTCTTCGGAGAAAAAAATTAGGGAGAAAGAATTATCGTGATCCACAAGACGGAGCCGCCGCGAAGCCCTGTTCTCCCTCAGGAGGGCAGATCTGGAGTCCGTTTGGGGCTCTGGAGAGGGGGGTCTTCGTTCTTTGTCATCACAAACCCTTCTCCATCGGCAATTCCATGATGCTCCACACCAGGAGTGAGTAATTCCTTCGTAGGCTCGCTGGTCAATGAGGAGTTGGATGAGATTCATCATGTAATCGAGTTAGTTTTGTTAGGGCTTGATCCCTAGTATCCACTATGTTCTTAGATTGATGTTGCTATGACTTTGCCATGCTTAATGCTTTTCACTTTGGTCCCGGGTGCCATGATTTCAGATCTGAACCGTTTATGTTATTACCATTATATCCATGTTCTAGATCCGATCTTGCAAGTTATAGTCACCTACTACGCGTTATGACCCGGTAACCCCGGAGTGACAATAACTGGGACTTCTTCCGGTGATTACTGTAGTTTGAGGAGTTCATGTATTCACTATGTGTTAATGCTTTGTTCTGGCTCTCTATTAAAAGGATGCCTTAATATCCCTTAGTTTCCAATATGGACCCCACTGCCACGGGAGGGTGGGACAACAGATGTCATGCAAGTTCTTTTAATAAAGCACGTATGACTATTTACGGAATACATGCCTACATTATATCGACGAACAAGAGCTAGCGCCGTATCGCCCTAGGTTATAACTGTCTCATGATGAATATCATCCAACAAGTCACAGATGCAATGCCTACGAATTTATCTTATATTGTTTCTGCTAAGTTACTACTGCTATCATCGCTGTTACACTTGCTAAAAAACTACTGCTATCACTGTTACTGTTACTATTGCTGTTGTCACTACTATCAAAACTATCAAACTACTTTGCTACTGATCACTTTGCTGTAGATAATTAATCTCCAGGTGTGGTTGAATTGACAACTCAGCTGCTAATACCTTCAAATATTCTTTGGCTCCCCTTGTGTCGAATCTATAAATTTGGGTTGAATACTCTACCCTCGAAAACTGTTGTGATCCCTTATACTTGTGGGTTATCAAGACCTTTTTCTGGCGCCGTTGCCGGGGAGCATAGCTATATTTGTTGAGTCACTTGGGATTATTATCATATTATTAATATGAAGAATCTGAAGGATGCTATGACTAAGATATTTCCCTCAAAGACGAGGGGAGGTAAGGAACTGCCATCCAGTTCTGCTTTAGATTCACCTTTTGTTATAAGTAAACTTGCAACACCACCACATGCTATTACTTCTGATATGTCGCAAGTTATTGATGATGCTACTTCTGCTATGGATAATGCTTATGATGATGCTAGTACCTTGCTTGATAATGATGGTGTGCCACTTGGTGAATTTCTTGGTAAACAAATTGCTAGAGTTATACAACATGATGTTGTTGAATCTGATGATGAGCTTGAAACTGAAACTCCTGAAACACCTGCTAGAACTAGCCCTCCTAGATATGAATTGCCTAAGGTACCGGAAGGTTATGTTATGAGTGAATAAACAACTAGAGACATTCTTGCTTGCAATGATAGAGATGATCTAGAGAAATTATTACACAAGTATGAAGACAAATCTCTGAATGCTAGAATGAAATGTGATCCTAAGTTTCCTACTTCACCTATCTTTATTGATGATAAAGATTATGAATTCTCTATCGACCCAAAGTTAATTACTTTGGTTGAATCTGATCCTTTCCATGGTAATGAAACTAAAACTGTTGTGGCACATCTTACTAAGATGAATGACATAGCCACCCTTTTTACTCATGATGAGAAAAACACCATTACTTTATTCTCAAATTATTTCCGTTCTCATTAAAGGGTGATGCTAAAGCTTGGTACAGTACTCTTGCTCCTGGTTGTGTGCGTAGTCCCCAGGATATGATTTATTACTTCTCTGAAAAAGATTTTCCTGATCATAAGAAACAAGCTGCCTTACAGGAAATATTTAACTTTATGCAGATCAAAGAAGAGAGTCTCCCACAAGCTTGGGGGAGGCTTTGCCAATTACTTAATGCTTTGCTTGATCATCCACTTAAGAAAAATGAAATACTTGATATCTTCTATAATGGACTAACCGATGCTTCTAGGGACTTCCTAGATAGTTGTGTTGGTTGTGTTTTCAGGGAACGAACTGTTGGACAAGCTGAAGAATTATTGAATAACATATTGAAAAATTATGATGATTGGAATCTTCCTGAACCACCACCTAAACCCACTCCGAAGAAGAGGGGTATATTATATCTCAGTCCTGAAGATATGCAAGAGGCAAAGAAATCTATGAAGAAAAAGGTATTAAAGCTAAGGATGTTAAAAATTTACCTCCTTTTAAGAAATACATGGGCTTAATACACAACCACCTCCTAAGGTGGTAGAGGTAATTTCTCTTATGAAGTTCAATGATAATGACAATCCTCACAATATGCATCCTAGTCAATGCCTTTATGAGTTTGAAAATTATATTAGAAAACAAGATCACTTCAATGAAAATGTTATGAAACAATTGAAATACAATTTTGATATGATTGCTCTCTTGAGTGACTTGTTATTTAGAATATCGAATGATGTTAGAGGTGTTGGAAAGCATGCTTCTATGGTTCAAACCTAGTTAGAACAAGTTGCTAAATCTCAAAGAGAATTGCTTGATGAAATGAATAACAATATGCATGACTTTGATGTTAGAGTTGCAACTAGAGGAGGGAAAATGACTTAGGAACTACTTTATCCCTAGGGACACCCAAAAAGAATTGAAAAAGATTCACAAAGAGCCAACACTAGTGCACCTAGTTCTTCTAAAAAGAAAAATAAAAATAAAAATAAAAATGATAGGACTTCACATACTCCAAGTGAACCTGAAATAGAGAAACCTCCTGACAATGATAATGAAATTTCTATCTCTGATGCTGAAACTCAGTCAGGTAATGAACACTCACCTAGATAATGAAAAAGATAACGCTGATGTTCATGAAGACACTCAACCAGATAATAAAGAACCAGACAATGATGATGAGATAGAACCACCTGTTGATCTTGATAACCCACAACCTAAGAATAAAAGGTATGATAAAAGAGACTTTATTGCTACAAAACATGGTAAAGCAAGAGAACCGTGGGTTCAAAAACCTATGCCTTTTCCACCTAAGCCAACTAAAAAGAATGATGATGAAGAATTTGAATGCTTTGATGAAATGCCGAGGCCAGTCTTTTTGCGTACTCGCTTGACTGTGTACCATCCCAAATTTTCAATTTGGAATGTTATACATAGGTCATCATTGCATATCATATTTTATTGCATTTTGGTTGATCCTAGAAATTCTAAGCAACTCAAGGACCCACGGAGAGAGTTGGGAATTTCGTAACGGGTCGTGTCCATCCAGGACACCTCGCCCCGGCCGGCCATTTAAAGGCTGATGCCTCGCCCCGCCAGCCTAGCCGCTCAGACCCCGCAAACCCTAGCATCGCCGCTGCCGTTCCCCACCGCCGCCGCCCCGCGGAGCCGCCGCCCATCGTCGTTCCCCGCCGCCGGAGCCGCCACCCGCCGCCACCGATCCCGTCGTTGCCGAGGTTGCCGCCACCGACTCGGTTTTCTCAGGAAAACCGTCAGTTTTTTTAAAACCCTAGGTCTAGTTTTTTCGGTTCATTTTTTCGGTTTAGTTAAATAGCGGACGTTCATCCGTACGTTCGCTTTAACGAACGTTGTTCGTCAGTTAGCCGCAGACAACGAACGTTCGTTCGTTAGCCTGTTCGTCTCGTTTTTTCCAGGGTTCTTCCGCGATTATTTTCGATCGTGATTTTTGCCCTGATCTTCGTTTTAGTTTATCTTTTCGCTCGTTTATCCAAATCAGCTGAAACAAGCGCCTAGATCTTCATCTCGAAGCCCTCTTTCTATTTAACCAACTTGAACAAGATTTTCGTACTGTAAAATTTGACTTCAGTCCAGATTAGTAAACGGATCTTGTTTCTTTCGTAGTTTGAGTTTCGTTGCTCCGTTTGATTTGATTCTTTTTGCAAAATGGAGTTCTCTAGTTAAACTTTCTGGTTAGATCTTCTTATTTGAGTTTTATCCGTGCCTTTAGTTGAGTGTTTATGTATGCTATTGTTTGTTTTCTATATAATTCTTGGAGTGTGAAGCGTGCTACTACGCGTCTCCCGGAGTGCGAAGCGTGCTACTACGAGTCTCTAGGTTTTGCGGATCGTCAGCAAGGCAAGTAACACTTTGATCATATCACTTTATTACCCAGTTTTTATGCATTAGTTTCAACCCTCAAACATTGCATGAGTAGGATCTCTTAACTTGTGGGTTTGGGAAGTAGATGATGAGGTAGAACCTATTGCCCTTTTATTATCAAACCCTTGGGAGCTACTTCTACGTTATGCTTATATTGCCATGCTATGCTCGTAGACGTGGATTGGGTTTGAGTGTATCCATGAAAGATGTGAGATTGTTAATTAATGGTTAACTTAAGGTGGCTACTTAAATACACATCTGGCTTGATAGGTTGCGGGCACATGGAGAATCCAGTGTTGTCCTAGGATATCCCGGAGTACCCGTGTGATCATCCTACGGTTCGCCACCCAGGCTCAAAGGGATCATAAGATTATTCATGCTAGAAACTTCCGTGTGCAGCCACAAGCTATTATGGGCTCTAGCATAGTTGAGTAGGTTGCATGACCTCTTCTAGTGGTAGGCTAGCAGATGTAGGGGATGTAGGTTGGTACCGTCTACCCAGGGTTAGAGTTAATGCTTCCGAAAGACTGTGTCTCGGTCATCCGTTTCTCAAATAACATGTAGTCCGAGAAATCCAATGGAGGAGATCGAGTCTTGTGGGGAAAAGTGTGCAAACCTCTACAGAGTGTACAAACTAATCATGGTTAGCCGTGTCGCCGGTTATGGACAACTTGAGTATCTAGTACTTGAATTATTGATTTGATCTAATCACTCTAAATTAATTTGTTGGCTGATAATGATTACTTTAATTGGGATTGAGTTGGAGGAACCTTCTCAATGTTTCAACCACTATGATAGTTAAATAAATCATATTTCTTTGTTGTAGGAAAAAATTGGCTTTTCGCAAAAACGTTATAACCATAGAGCCTCCACCAGCCATATATGCATGTAGTGATAGCATTTACTTGTTCTTTGCTCTACTATGTTATATTGCCAGCATATTCCATGTGCTGACCCATTTCAGGCTGCAACATATCATGTTGCAGACTTTTCAGACGAAGAGTAAGTTGCGCTAGGTCGTTTGTCGTGCACTCAGCTATGCCGTTGGAGTTGATGGACTCACTTTATCTTCCAAGCCTTCCGCTATTATCTTACTTAGATGGCCTTAAGCCATATTTATTGTAACAAGTTCTCTTTTTGAGATTATCGATGTAATAAGTGTGTGATTGCTACTCTGTTATAAAACCATTCGAATACTATGTGTGTCAGCATTACCAATCCAGGGATGACACTGAAGCACAGAGACTTGACCGTCTGAGGTCGGGTCACTACAAGATGGTATCAGAGCACACGCTGAATGTTGGACACGACCACTAAGATGAGCCATAGGTCACTCTTCTCTATTCATTTCTGACTCCTCTCCATTTTCTACATTATAGTATGGCGGACACGAGGAATAAGTTTACACAGCCGGATGAAGACACGCCTTTTGGACGACACTTGAAGGAAGTTAATAGGTACCTGAATATTGGGATACCAAGATTCACCGGGACCTACACCGCCACACTACCAGAAGAGGAGCGTTGGATGATTCGAGTTCAAGTTCCAGGAAGGACATCCACACCAGTAACGGAGCCCATAGAGTTTTCCTTTGATGCACCAACCTGGAGTCTAGGCAAGAGCATGGCAGCCCACATCGCCATGGGATGCATCGGTGAAGTTTATCACAAGGAGCTTAAGGACACTATCTACCAGATATGTGGGCACCGAGATGATCAATGGGAGATGATCAGCACCAGGAAGGACATGTCCATTGCAGCCTTCATCCGGGAGTTGAATCATCACATTCGTCGGCAGGAGAACCAGATGTGTGCAAGCATGATAGATCTGAAGAAGTTGATGACTAGGAACATGGAGCTGGAAGAGGAACTCAAGTCTACACGCGACGGATATGAGGAGGAAATCATCATACTAGTGGAGAAGAATGACGACCTGACAAGGAAGCTAGGAGTATTCATGGGAGACCCTGCGCCAGGAGGAGATGATGACCACCCTAAGGACTACATCATCATCGATGAAACCGACTCAGACCCCAGTGAGGATGATTATGAAGAGGAAACTGGAGCAGATATCATGGAGTCTTCTACCGATCAAAATTTCTAGTAGACCACCATATTATTAGTAGTATTCCCCCATGTATATATTAGTAGTCCGAGCACTGTAACGATAGTTAGATCGATTGTATGCCCTTGATTGATTTTGTTTTGGAGTGATATTGATTGTGTTTGTCTCATGTGCATATGGGTAGTGCTTTCTCATTAGACCTCATTTTATTCTAATCTCTCCCCTCTAAACCCATCAGATGCCTCCGAGATGTGACCCTGGATTTTCCTTCCCACCGGAGCTCACTCAGTTGATCCAACAGCAAAATACACCGATGCAGTTGCTAGTTCAAAATCAAGGCACCACCACCACCAACAACAACAACAACCCAGCGGCACCACCTCCAGTTGACAACTTAGCCTGTTTTCCGAGGTTACAACCACCGGTGTTTTCCAGTAGCACCGAGCCCATAGTTGCGGATGACTGGCTACGTAGGATTGGAAGGGAGTTAACCACTACCAGTTGCACAGATGCTGAGAAGGTGTGTTTTGTCGCACACCAATTGGATGGACCCGCAGCCGCATGGTGGGAGAATTACATAGCCACTTTCCCCATAGCCAATGTTACTTGGGAGTAGTTTCAGCAAGCATCCCGCACTGCTCATGTCTCGACTGGAGCTATGAGCATGAAGAAGCGTGAGTTTCGCAACTTACGCTAGGGCAACCATACTATAGGGCAGTACGTGGAGGAGTTTAGCAAGCTAGCCCGTTATGCCCCAGATGATGTGGCCACCGATGCCGCGAAATAGGAGAAGTTTGTCGGATCACGGGTTCCGGAAAACCCTTAAGGTTCGAACTCTGGGGTGCGCGCGAAGTTCTTTCCCTCCTACCAATCTACGCCCTAGCTCGCTAAGGTCTCGCGGACGAACTCGACGAACTCGCAACACGAAGACACAAGGTTTATACTGGTTCAGGCCACCGTTGTGGTGTAATACCCTACTCCAGTGTGGTGGTGGTGGATTGCCTCTTGGGCTGATGAAGAACAATACAAGGGGAAGAACAGCCTCCTGAGGGTGAGGTGTTCTTGTGCTTGGTGTGCTAAGGGTTCGGTGAGATGCCTATGAATGAGTTGTCCCCTTCTACGGTGGTGGCTAGTTCTACTTATATAGGCCCTGGTCCTCTCCCCAAATATTGAGCGGGAAGGGAGCCAACAAGGGTGGCCAATTTGAAGGGGGACAGCTAGTACAAGCTATCCTGACAAAAGGTGGTCTTCGCCTGCCAAAGGTTCTGGTGGTGACGCTGTCTTGGGCTCCATGGTGACCTCCGTCCTGCCATCCTTCTGGTCTTGGTCTCATTGCACCGATATGGAAACCTTTGCCTGATGCCTCGGTACTCTGCGCCTGCGCTTGCCTCCTTAGCACCAAAGAGGAAACAAGGACGCTACGCGCGCTGGCGCCCGCCTGGTGTCGATCGTCATGTCTCACGTCATGAGGGCCTCACGAGGTTCGCCCTGCCTTGATATCTCCGCTCCTCGCGAGTCAACCTGGTGAGGCCGCTCCTAAGGAGGTCTTGCATCGTCCGCCTCGCGAGGCTTGGCCCCTCGCGAGGGTCTTGAATGCCTTGTTGATGATGATGGGCCGTACAAACCTGCCAGCACAGCCACGCTATGGGCCGCATGCAGGCAAGTCTGGGGACCCCCGTTCCTAGAACATCGACAGTAGCCCCCGGGCCCAAGGCACGCTCGGGCTTGGCTTCGAGGTGAAGCCAAAGGATCAAGCGTGGAGCGTCGCGGGCCCAAAAGCCTGCGGCCTCGGTTGACACGTGGCGGTTGATTGGTCGTGGGCGTCTCCGCTTCCCCATGCTGCCTCGGCAAATGCCCGACTTGACAAGTCCCTGCGACATGCAAGGAAAATCATCATTACCTGTGATCGTGGGAGGTGCCAGCTAGCCTTCTTCCGCTATAAATGGGGAGGGGGGCGGAGCCCTTGTCGCCCATCTCTTCTTGGTTCACTCGCTTCTTCTTCCTTGCTCCACCGCTTGCAGCAATGGCGCCCATCCGAAGGTTCTCCGCCGAAGAGAAAGGAAAGCCCCCCCCCCCCCCCGCAATGATCCAGAGCTGCTTCCACCGAAGAAAAGGTCGGTTCACCATCGCGACGAAGCGGCTATGCAGGTGATGACGAGGCCCTGGTGCGAGCGGCCTCCTCCAGGGTATCCGCTACTCGTGTACGCCTAAGCCGAGGGCTCAGGAGGGCGGAATGACAAGCGGCGCCGCCCGCGCCACGGCCGTGGTCACCGCGCCGCGGCCGTGGTTGCTGCGCCGCTGGGACACCCGCCATCGCCCCAGGGATCCATGCCGCGGACTCGTCACGTGAGTTCATGCTGTGGGTGGTGATGCCACCAAGCACCTGGATGCACCTCCCGTCGTTCTTCGCCGCCGAGGTGCCGCCGAGGGGCGTTTGCAAACTTTGGCTGCAGCATGCTGACTACAACGCCCCAGCAACCGGAGCGGAGATTGGAACCGTCACCTCCGGGAAGATCTTCATGACCCGAGGCTGGGGTGAAATTGCCCGGGTCTGCCGTGCGGAGGGTGCCCTCGCGATCCACTTCGAGTACGACGGCGCCTCCGTGCTGTTCTTGAAGGTCTTCGACGAGGAAGGCCGCCGCCTGGAGTGCTGCCCTAAAGGTCACCAGGACGACGTTGCGGCGGGCGCGGGGCCCTCCACTGGTCTTGCCCGCAGCTCCTCGAGCGACAGCGGCGACTCGTGGTGGTCCAGCGACTCTCCCGAGCCCTTGTAATCTTCGGAGACGAGCGACGACAGCTACATGCCGCCAAGCTCCCGCCGAACTCGGAGCAGGGCTGCAGCGTCCAGCCGTTGCCACCGGTGATCTGGATGGGGTTGGCGCCGACCTCCCGTGGCCCACTGTTGATGATGGCGTCCGCCATGGGATGGTGTAGATAGGATTCCTCTTAGTTCTCGTTCGGGTTCCCTGCGAAGGATCATGAAGTACCCCGTGGGGGCGTGTAAAGGGTTTGTAATGTCTTTTGCATATATATGGTCCTTGTTATCGAATTGCGTGGGCGCATATCCTGTAGAGGCTCGACCTCCCCTTTCCAATCCCGCGGCGGCTTGATGCTCTACGCTGACAGGTCCCGGTCCCCAGGCAGGCTGCAGCCATCGTTGGTATGCCAGGTCGCGATGCCGTGGTCAAGGCCAGGAGGTGAGCGGCCCAAAGTCTAGTAAGAGCTCCCGAGGCATGATGCTCAGGAGGTCCCCTTTAGCGCTCAAGCGGCTGCCTTAGAATGGGAAGGGAAGAGACTATCGCCATAGCAGGGCAGCGAAAGGAGCAAGGCCCTCTTCGGCTCGGTCTCCCCTTTCTATCCTCGTGATGGCTTGGTGCTCTACGCTGACAGGTCCCGATCCCCAGGTAGGCTGCAGCCATCGTTGGTATTCCAGGTCGCGATGCCGTGGTCAAGGCCAGGAGGTGAGCGACCCGAAGTCCAGTAAGAGCTCCCGAGGCGCGATGCTCAGGAGGTCCCCTTTAGTGCCCAAGCAACCGTCAAGAGGCAAGAAAGGGAGGTGACATTGCCGCAACGGAGCTGTTGCGAAGGTCTCGTGCCGTGATGATAGGTGGGTTCCGTGTGTGAACTTATCTGGTCTGCCTGGAGTCTACTCCTTGCGGCGCGCTCGGGCTTGTGCGTTGGTCGTTGTGGTGTAGCCACGCCAGGCCCGTGCGGGTTTCCCACTCCCCTCCATGCTCTGCGTCCTCAGGTCCCGGCCCTCGAGCGAGCTCAGCCGCCACTAGTATGCCAGGTCGCGATGCCATGGTCAAGGCCAGGGGGTGAGGGCTGGAGAGCCAGTAAGAGCTCCTGAGACGCGATGCTCGGGTGCCCCCCTTTTAACGCACAAGCGAATCGCATGAGAGAAGGAGAGTCCGCGGTACTGCCCGTCATGATCCTCAGGGAGCCCCTGCAAGTTGACGCGAAGAAGGGCGCTAGACCGCTGGTTTGCTTCTGGAGCGGGCGAGGGGACTCCCTGCTGCGGAGAGCCCCCGGGGCGTGTACAGCCCCACCCTGACACGTGGTCGGCATGGTAGGGTTTAGCGAGGTGTGCCTGGGCACTCATGAGCCAGCACGGGACTCACGAGGTCCTACCTCAAGGCAGGTTGCGCCTGGTCTCGACCCTTGTTTATTGTCTTGGTCCTACGAGATGGTCAGACAACGCAAAAGGGCCCCTGGAGGGGGGGTGCTGGCGCGCGGCCCTCGTAGTGGGAAACAATCAAGCAAGTGATAGCCATAGGCAGGTTAAGCGTAGAAGACAAATTAGCTTGGGTAAATGAAGAAATATACGTGCCACCGAGTCAGGCCCGAGCGGCTTGGGGATAATGCAACCCGAGGGGCGCCCCCAACAAGGTAAACTAAAAGCATGGGCAAAAGAGATACATGCCACAGGGACAGACCCATGTGGCCTGGGAATAATGCAGCCCGAGGGGCGCTCCTAGCTAAACGAACTTGGAAAATGTCACCTGGTTCTGTCGACGAGGGAGGGTTGGTGCAGCTGAAGGCACGCGGCAAAGGGGCCGTTCCTCACGAGCCACCGGGGCCCTGAGCCTCGGGAGGCTCTGGGGGCTCAGGTGGTTTCCTGAGGACCGTCTCCATCTCTGCCAGGATGGCGTGGTGCCTGGCCTCCTGAGCCGCCAGGACACGCTGCAGGTTGCGCTGATAGGCTGACGACACGCTCGGCAGGCCGAAGGGCATGCGAACGTAGCTATGTGGTGGACCTTCACAATGTCCCACACGCGAAGGCCAGAAAGGCTCCTGAGATGCGGCCCTGTTGAGCCCTGGTACATCGATGCAGACGTGCAGCCCAGCATCCTCGCCTGGATGGGGATCTGTGCCTTGTGAGCGGTGGTCGCCGCACATGTCCCTTGCATCTTGTAGTTCCTGAGTGGTCTTGGTGATGAACTCCTGAGCGGTGGGCGCTCCTTGCCCTGTGTTCTCTTGAGGGAGACGTGCCGCGAAGCACGCCTCCAAGTGGTGCCCGAGCGCCTCCCTCATGATGTTGGCAAGGTCTGAGGCCCTCCAAAAGAGAGCCCCCAAGCCCTGCCCGAGGAGGGCGCTGGGCGCGCCTTCCAATGCGATGGAGGGAGGCGCCCCTAGAGCGGGCAATGATCCTGACGAGGTTCCAGCCGCGACGCCACCCTCCTGAGGTCCGGCATGGCGCAACTGCTTCTTGTTCTTGGGGATGGCATCAGGAGGATCCTCGCTCTTGCTATCGGGGTCATCGATTGCGGCAGCTTGAAAGGCACGCTCGAGGGAGCACACCACATCTCTCTCTTTGCACAGGACCGTGATGATTCCACCGCTTCCTGGCATCTTGAGGACATTGTAACCGTGGTGTGTCACCGCCATGAACTTGGCCAGGGCTGGGTACCCGAGGATGGCGTTGCATGGCAAACGGATGTGAGCGACGTCAAAGTCGATGAGCTCGGTGCGGTAGTTCTTGCATGCCCCAAAGGTGATAGGGAGGCGGACCTGCCCTATCGGTGTGGTGGAACCGTCGGTCACTCCTGAGAAAGGCTTGGTAGGCTGAAGCTGCTCATATGGCACTTGGAGGTTGTCGAACGTGTCGACGGACAGGACGTTGATCCCTCCGCCGCCACCAATGAGGGTCTTGGTAACTTGCATGTTGCTGATGACTGGTGAACAAAGCATCGAAAGGGCGCCAACGGTGGTTGCGCATTTGAGCTGATCCGCAGAGCTGAAGGTGATGGCGCACTGGGACCACCTAACCGGGCGCGTGGCCTCGAGCTTGGGAAGGACTGCATTCACCTCACGAGCGAATTGTTTGAAGCTACGTTGCGAGGCTGGGGCCTGCGCGCCGCCCAAGATGCAGGTGACTACGCACGGCTCCTGGAAGCCCCTAGCCCCCTCGTCTTGATGGTGGTCATCATTCCTTCTTGGTGGTGGCGGTAGCGGGGGAAGACCGGCGTTGCCCTGAGGGCGATCCTCATGAGGCTGGTCCCTCCAGGCTCCCTCGCGAGGATGATTCTACCAGCGGTCCTCACGAGGCCTGTCACGCCACTCCTGACGTGGGCCATGGTCGTCCCAGCGGCTTCCATGTCCTCCTCGGTCGTAGCTCCAGTCGCTGCGCTCAGGGCATCGACCGAAGCGTCCTTCACGAATGGCTCTGAGTTCTTGACAGTCACTGGTGTTGTGGGTGTTTAGGTTGTGGAAGGCGCAGAACGGTTGGTTGCCGTTGGATGGCTCAGGCTGGTCTCTGCCTCGCTTGGTGTCCGGCTCCGCTGCGAGCACAGTTGCTTCCTTGCGCTTCATGTCCTTGGCCTTGGCCTTCTTCTCCTCTGCGCCCACAGCTGGCAGCTCGAGGAGGGAGAGGCGCCCCTCCTCAGCTCTTGCGCACTTAGTCACCAGGTTGAACAGCTCCTGAGATGTGCACAGCTCCTCGTGGATAGCAAGCTCCTCTTTCATCTTGATGTCATGGACACCGTCAGAGAACGCGGAGATGATGGCCTCGTCCATAACCTTGGGGATCTTGAGGCGAGTGTTGTTGAAGCGCTGGATGTACTTCTGGAGGGTCTCTCCTGGTTGTTGCTTGATGTGGCACAGGTCACCCGCGACCGGCGGGCGGTCGCAAGTGCCCTGGAAGTTGGCAACAAAGCGGTCGCGCATCTCATCCCAGGAGGAGATCGAGCCTTGCGGCAGGTTCAGGAGCCAGGAGCGTGCACCATCCTTGAGAGCCATAGGAAACCAGTTCGCCGTGACTTTCTCGTCGCCGTTGGCCACTTCGATGCTCAGCTCGTAGAGCTGTAGGAACTCCGTGGGGTCGGGGGTGCCGTCGTAGTGAGGAAGCAGATCCGGCTTGAACTTGCCCGGCCAGGCGACGCTACGCAGCTTGAGGGTGAAGGCGTGGTAGCCGGCCGTGGTCGCCGGGGCTCGTCTCGGAGGTGGAGCTTGGACTTGATGAGGCACACGTGCCACCAGCGCGGGTAGCCCGCGGGCTTGGCGTGGCGGCGCGAGGAGCCCAGGTGCAGCTTCTCGCGGCCGAGGAATCTCTTGGCAGCTTCTCTCTTCGCACGCGGGCACCGGGCATGGAGGATCACGTCGTGGGGCCGCGCGCCTTGGCGCCAAGGCACCGTCTTGGGACGGAGGTGGTGGAGGCGCTCCACGAGCCGCGTCGCCTGTGGCTGGAGGAGGGCGAGGCAGAGAGGGGGATGGCGTCGGGGAGCCCCCTGCGGCGTGGACGAGCTCGGCGACGCGGTCGAGCCAGTCCTCGTAGAGGTCGTCGATCGGGCAGTAGCGCAGGAGCTCGTTCGCCATGAGGAGCACAACCTGTGCATCCATGGGAGCGCGACGTGCGTGGGACGAGGAACCGGCCGGGGTCAGCGATGGGGTGGCAGTGCGGCCGTCCTGCCGCACCGATGGGTGCAGCGAGGACGCTTGCTGCTCGTTCCCTGCCGGGCCGGTGGCGGCGTTGGCGGCAGGCGACGGGGAACGACGAAGTGGCTCGCCGACAGGAGCAGTTTGAGCAACACGGGCAGTGAGGGCAGCCCGGCGCTCAGCCTGAGCATGGCGAGTGTCCGCCATGGAGACGACAGAGCAACGAAACGATGGAGTGCCGATTCGACGGAAGGGAAGCTACGGCTGTCACACCCTCGATGCGACTATAGCTCCCACGTGTCGAGGCACGACTTAGAGACATAATCGCATTGAAGGCATATGTCGCAAGTTAGGCAATCTTCACAACATCCCATGTAATATGATAATAAAAGGGAGATAACATAGTTGGCTTACACTCGCCACGTCAATCAAGTACATAAATAACATTACATCATCCAAACACTCATGGCCCGACTACAGCGCCAAAATAAAGAGAACCCAACATGCGACAACGGTCCCAATCACCCCCAACTGGGCACCACTACTGATCATCGGGAAAGGAAACATAGTAACGTTGAGAGTCTTCGTCGAACTCCCACTTGAGCTCACACGCGTCTCCTAGAGCGGAATCATCAGGCCCTGCATCTGGTGTAATAGTAATCCGTGAGCCACAGGGACTCAGCAATCTCGCACCCTCGCGATCAAGACTATTTAAGCTTATAGGCATGACAAGGTAAAATATGAGTGGAGCTGCAGCAAGCGACTGGCAAGTATGGTGGCTAACTTATTCGCAAAGAAGAGCGAGAAGAGGAGGCAAAGCACGAGCGAGAAACTAGAGAACAACCTGCGCAAACATTACTCCAACACTGTGTCCACTTCCCGGACTCCGCCGAGAAGAGGCCATCACGGTAACACACTCAGTTGATTCATTTTAATTAATTAAGGTTCAAGTTATCTACAACCGGACATTAACAAATTCCCATCTGCCCATAACCGTGGGCACGGCTTTCGAAAGTTCAATCCCTGCAGGGGAGTCCCAACTTAGCCCATGACAAGCTCTCACGGTCAACGAAGGAATAGACCTCCTCCCAAGACGTTCCGATCAGACTTGGTATATCGGTAATTCAAGACACTTCGACAGGTTAAAACAAGACCAGCAACACCGCCCGAATGTGCCGACAAATCCCGATAGGAGCTGCCCATATCTCTTTCTCAGGGCACACTCAGATTGTCTTAGGTACGGGTAGGCCAGCCCAGAGTTGCCCCTAGTGGCCACCGGTAGCTGACAGGTGGACCAACACTCAGAGGAGCACTGGCCCGGGGGGGGGGGGGGTTAAAATAAGATGACCCTTGAGTCTGCAGAACCCAAGGGAAAGAAAAGGCTAGGTGGCGAATGGTAAAACCAAGGTTGGGCATTGCTGGAAAAGCTTTAATCAAGGCAAAATATCAAGGGGTTCCCATTATAACCCAACCGCGTAAGGAACGCAAAATCCGGGAACATAACACCGATATGACGGGAACTAGGGCGGCAAGAGTGGAACAAAACACTAGGCGAGAGGCCGAGCCTTCCACCCTTTACCAAGTATATAGATGCATTAAGATAACATAGCAATATAATGATATCCCAACAAGTAAGTAAAATATGTTCCAATAAGGAACGACCTCCAATCTTCAACTGCAATTAGCAACGCTATAAGAGGGGGCTGAGCAAAGCGGTAACATAGCCAATCAATGGTTTGCTAGGACAAGGTGGGTTAGGGGTTTGACATGGCAATTTGGGAGGCTTACAAGCAAGTGGTATGCATCGTAGCAATGGCATAGCAAAAGAGCGAGCAAACTAGCATAGCAAAGATAGTAGTGATTTCGAGGGTATGATCATCTTGCCTGCACAGTTGTCAGAGTTGACTGGATCCTCAAAAGCAAACTCAATGGGCTCCTCGTTAGCGAACTCGTCTCCCGGCTCTACCCAAACAATACAAACAGCAACAAGGATACAATCAACCACGTGCAAACTCAATCAACACGATGCAAAGATGATATGCTATGCGGGGTGCGATGCGGGATGCCAAATGCAAGATATGACAGAAAATGCATTAACCTGGCCTCAACTTGGAATTACAAGGGTGCCACTGGAAAAATGAGATGAAATCGCTTGAAAACGATATAAAGAATGCCAGAATCGGAGTTACGGTTTGGAAATGGCAAGCGATTCAAATATGACACCGGTCTGCGATTTATAGCAAGTAGGCATCTAAATGCAACGAAATGAACATGCTACAGCACCCAAACATGACAACAAAATACATGGCAGGGATGCACACAAGATTCTTAACAAAAGCCTAGCACTGAGCTACGGCCAATTCATCCATTAGGAGGTTCAAACAAGCATGGCAAAAACGCAAATGGTAAAACAGATCTCAGACTTGGTGAAATTAACACTTGTCTGGAATTTCAGATCATATAGCCCTCTTCGGAGCAACAAAACAACATGCTACAGGACCTGAAGATGACAAAGAAAGACATGGCATGGAGCTACTCAACAAGCTTAACAAAAGTCCCTTAGTGACCTTGAGCCAAAAGGGATCACAAAATATACTAACAAGCACACGAACATAGCAAAAACATAATCAGTTTTTCAGACTTAGCGAAAACTGGGACATGCTGAAACATAACTCACGAAGGCATGTTTACGAGCTCGATGCACTCACTACGGTGCAATTCATGGCAAGACAAGCATACACCCATAAATAAGGCACAAAATACAAGCTAGACATGGCAAGAACAATGGCATAGCATGCACAGGTCAACTACAATAACATCGGCAAAATCGCAAACAAGTTGACGATCTGCCCAGATTCACCATGAAGCAAAAGTAGAGCTCGATTGAGTCAAGCTAGGGTGCTCCATAATTGCAAACAAAGACATGGATGGATAGAGCATAACAAGATTAACAAAACTAGTTCACTGATCATCCTCAAAAGAGGCACGGATCACTAGGAAACAGCATGAACATATGGCATCATGAACTAAATAATCCCAGACTTAGTGAAATCACTAAGTCCCTGAAAACAGAATTACCGGGTGCCTCACTTTGCAAGCTTGCACAAGTCACCACACACATCCTAAAAATGCATGGGTTGCACCTATGGAAAGATAACAAAATCCTTAACAAAACATATGAAGGACTCATAGGCATATCATGCACACAATAATCATGGCAAAAATGACAAAAGTCTAAGATGAACTAGCAGATCTGACAATTAACTAACGAAGGCCTCTTGTAACAGCATTTCGGACATTAAGATGAACTCAAATGAAAATGATGCAATGGAATGAAATGATGTACTCATCGAGAGGAACATTTTCATATACTATATGCCCAAATCGGAGCTACGGATGCGGAGATATCACAGGTCAAAGTTTGCATAAAAATGATGGTAGAGGGGGAAAGTCAACCCTAGGGTTTTTCAGATCTGAGATCCGAAATTACTGTAGCAAGGCACGCGTCCCGAGGTTCATCGGCCGGAGAGGAAGAAGACCGGGGCGGCCGGATCTCTCGCCGGAGATCGCGGGGAGCCGCCGGAGATGGTGCGCCGGCGAGGGGAGGACGCCGGGGACGCGGTGGCCGTGGGCGGCAGCCGGGCCGGGCGGCTGGCGGTGGCGCGCGCCGGTGATGCGGCGAGGCGGCGAGGAGGCGGCGGAGAGGCGGCTGCCGGCGATGGAGCTCCGGGCGGGGCGGATCGGCGACGAGGAAGAGATCGCGGGGCGGCGGCGCGGTTCCACGGGCCGGGGGGGCCGGCTATGGGCCCGAGCGGGCTCCGGCGGCGGTGGGAGGCGCGGCCACTCAGGCTGCGCCACGTGGCGGCGGTGGGAGGCGCCCGGACATGTCCATCGGTGGGCGCTTTGTCCGGCGGCGCGCGGGATCCGATTTTCTAGGGTTTGAGGAAGGGGATCCGCGAATTTTTGGAGGGGGGTGTATATATAGGCATAGAGGGAGCTAGGAGAGTCCAAATGAAGTGCGGTTTTCGGCCACGCGATGGTGATCGAATGCTCTAGGACATGGAGCAGAGTTTGGTGGGTTTTGGGCCAAATTGTAGGGGTGTTGGGCTGCAACACACACGAGGCCTTTTCGGTCCCTCGGTTAACCGTTGGAGTATCAAACGAAGTCCAAATGGTACGAAACTTGACAGGCGGTCTACCGGTAGTAAACCAAGGCCGCTTGGCAAGTCTCGGTCCAATCCGGAAATGTTTAATCCCCACACACGAAAGAAAGCTAGAAATGACCACCGGAGGAGAACGAAGCACCGGAATGCAAAACGGACAACGGGGAAAATGCTCGAATGCATGAGACAAACACGTATGCAAATGCAATGCACATGATGACATGATATGAGATGCATGACAACGAAAACAACACACGGAGACAAAAACCCGAACCCAAGGAAATAAATTAACTTAACACCGGAAACGGCAAGAGTTGGAGTACAAATTGGGAAAGTTACATCCGGGGTGTTACAACGGCGCACCCCTACCTGGTGCGCCAAATGTCGGATCACAGGTTCTGGCAAACCCTTAAGGTTCAAACTCTGGGGTGCGCGCGAAGTTCTTCCCCTCCTACCGATCTACACCCTAGCTCGCTAAGGTGTCGTGGACGAATTCGACGAACTTGCAACACAAAGACACAAGGTTTATACTGGTTTGGGCCACCGTTGTGGTGTAATACCCTACTCCAGTGTGGTGGTGGTGGATTGCCTCTTGGGCTGATGAAGAACAGTACACGGGGAAGAACAACCTCCTGAGGGTGAGGTGTTCTTGTGCTTCGTGTGCTAAGGGTTCGGTGAGATGCCTATGAATGAGTTGTCCCCTTCTACGGTGGTGGCTAGTTCTACTTATATAGGCCATGGTCCTCTCCCCAAATATTGAGCGGGAAGGGAGCCAACAACGGCGGCCAATTTGAAGGGGGGCAGCTAGTACAAGCTATCCCGACAAAAGGTGGTCTTCGCCTGCCAAAGGTTCTGGTGGAGACGCTATCCTGGGCTCCTTGGTGACCTCTGTCCTGCCATCCTTCTGGTGTTGGTCTCGTTGCACCGATATGGAACCCTTTGCCTGATACCTTGGTACTCCGCGCCTGCGCTTGCCTCCTTAGCACCAAAGAGGAAACAAGGACGCTGCGCGCGCTGGCGCCCGCCTGGTGCCCGCCTGGTGTCGACCGTAATGGCTCATGTCACGAGGGCCTCGCGAGGTTTGCCCTGCCTTGATATCTCCGCTCCTCACGAGGCAGCCTGGTGAGGCCGCTCCTGAGGAGGTCTTGCATCGTCCGCGTCGCGAGGCTTGGCCCCTTGCCAGGGTCTTGAATGCCTTGTTGATGATGATGGGCCGTACAGACCTGCCAGCACAGCCATGCTATGGGCCGCAGGCAGGCAAGTCTGGGGACCCCCGTTCCCAGAACGCCAACAAAGTTTATGGAAGGGCTAAATGATGAGATGAGTATGCAGTTGATGGTGGCAACATTCAACAACTACCATGAGTTGGTAGACAAGGCTCTTATGATTAAAGGGAAGCAGCAGCAGATTCAGAGCCGCAAGAGGAAGTATGGACAGGGGAAGTACAACTCAGGAGCTCAGCAAAAGCCTTGTTTCACCCCGAACTCAGGAGGATTTACCCATAACCATGGAGGCCATACCCACAATGGAGGAAGTTCATATAACCACAGTGGCTCCAAGAATAGAAACGGGAATGGAGCAGGCAGCAATCAGAACCGCTCTAACCCAGCAACGCCTGCCAAGAAGGATCTAAGTCACATTACTTGTTTCAAGTGCGAGAAGACTGGACATTACGCCACTGAATGTTCTGAAGCAAAGAATGGTAATGGCAATGGAAGCTCTGGAAAGAAACCCAACCCTTTCAACAAGGGACAAGTGAACCACATGAACGTGGAAGAGGTGGAAGAGCAGCCAGATGCAGTTATCGGTAAGTTTTTGGTTAAGTCATTTACCGCTCTCGTTCTTTTTGATACTGGTGCATCACATTCATACATTTCAAGGGGATTTGTGGACAAGTTTAAGTTACCCACCCTATCCCTTAGGACACCTTTGCTAGTGACCTCACCCGGTGTAGAGTATATGGCTAACTGATGGTGCGATCGGTTACCCTTAACCATTAGTAGCCACGTTTTCCCCTCATACCTTAATTTTGGAATCACAAGGATTGGATGTGATACTCGGTATGGATTGGCTATCGAAGTATCGAGGAAACACAGATTGCGCCAGTAGGTCAATTCTACTCACCACACCGTAGGGACAAAGGATTAAGTATGTATCCATGCATACTCCTAAGAGTACTCACGTAAATTCCTTCACGAGAGTTGTTCAGGAAGAAGTGCTTGTAGTGAAGGATTACCCGGATGTATTTCCAGAGGAACTACCAGGCATGCCCCCGGATCGAGACATTGAATTTTTGATAGAGTTATTACCAGGCACCGGACCAATATCAAAGAGACCATACCGGATGCCCGCAAATGATCTGGAGGAGATTAAGAAACAGATTAAGGAGTTATTGGAGAAAGGTTACATTCGACGAAGTTTGTCACCATGGGGAGCCCCAGTGCTCTTGGTTGAGAATGATAAATATCTGAGAATGGCTGTTGATTATCACGCATTGAATGAAATGACAATCAAGAACAAGTATCCACTGCCGATGATCAATGATTTGTTTGACCAGCTACAAGGAGCTAAAGTCTTTACCAAGATCGATTTACGATCAGGGTACCACCAGTTGAAGATTCGAGAATAGGATATACCTAAGACAGCTTTCACCAGAAGGTACGAGATGTATGAGTACACGGTTATGTCATTCGGATTGACTAACGCCCCTGCCTATTTCATGAGCATGATGAACAAAGCATTTATGGAGTTCTTGGATAAGTTTGTTGTGGTGTTCATTGATGATATCTTGGTATACTCGAGGAATGAAGAGGAACATAAGGAGTATTTGCGTTTGGTTCTTGAGAAGCTCAGGGAACATCAGTTATATGCTAAGTTTAGCAAATGTGAATTTTGGTTGAAGGAAGTTGGATTCCTTGGACATGTTATATCAGGAGAAGGTATAGCCGTAGACCCCACTAAGGTTCAGTCAGTCACTGAGTGGTTGGCACCCACCTCGGTTGGATAAATCTGCAGTTTTCTAGGACTCGCGGGATATTATCGGAGATTCATTAAGAATTTCTCTAAGATTGCAAAGCCGATGACAGAGCTGTTGAAGAAGGACACCAAGTTTAAATGGACAGATGAATGTGAGGCAAGTTTTCAGGAGTTGAAGAAACATTTGACTATAGCCCCAGTGCTGATTCTGCCAGATATACGTAAGGATTTCGAAGTGTATTGCGATGCGTCTCGCTTAGGACTTGGAAGTGTACTTATGCAAGACGGAAGAGTTGTTTCGTATGCCTCACGACAACTTCGACCGCATGAATTAAATTATGCCACGCATGATTTGGAGTTAGCAGCCGTAGTGCATGCACTCAAAACCTGGAGACATTTTCTTATTGGGAACCATTGTGACGTGTACACGGATCATAAGAGTTTGAAGTACATTTTCACATAGACGGAGTTGAATCTCAGGCAAAGGAGATGGTTGGAGCTCATAAAGGATTTCGATATGAAGTTGTACTATCATCCAGGAAAGGCCAATGTCGTAGCAGATGCTTTGAGCCGAAAGAGTTACGCCAATACCCTCGTAAGCGGAGGATTGTCAACGGAGTTAGCTAAAGATCTCAGGGAGCTACATATGGAGATAGTCCCTAGAGGTTTTGTTGCAGCATTGGAAATTCAGTCGACATTATTGGGAAAAATTCGAGAAGCTCAGAAGGATGATTAGGAAATTGCTGAGATAAAGGAGAAGATGAGCAAAGGAAAGGCCAAAGGTTTTCGTGAGGATGAGCACGACACCTTGTGGTTTGAGGACCGTGTTTACGTGCCCAATAATGCGGAGATCAGGAAGTTGATACTTCAGGAGGCTCACGACTCGCCATACTCGATACACCCCAGAAACACGAAGATGTATTTGGATTTGAAGGAACGTTTCTGGTGGACTAGAATGAAGAAAGATATTGCCGAGTATGTAGCAGTATGTGATGTATGTCAGAGAGTGAAGACGGAACATCAGAAGCCAGCAGGATTACTGCAGCCTATGCCAATACCCAAATGGAAGTGGGACAAGCTTGGCATGGATTTTATCACCGGATTACCCAAGACCCGATCAGGATATGATTCTATCTGGGTAGTAGTGGATCGTATGACCAAAGTAGCTCACTTTATCCCAGTGAAAACTACCTATACCAGTGCGAAGTTGGCCAAGATATACATGAACAGGATCGTATGTCTGCATGGAGTTCCGAGGACTATTGTATCAGATAGAGGAACACATTTTACTTCAAAGTTTTGGCACCAGCTACACCAGACTTTGGGAACCAGGCTAGAATTCAGTACAACTTTTCATCCGCAGATAGATGGACAGACCGAGAGAGTCAATCTGATTCTGGAGGACATGTTCAGAGCTTGTGCGCTAGATTATGGATCTAGTAGGGATGATAACTTTCCCTACACGGAGTTCTCATACAACAACAGCTACCAGGCCAGTTTGAAGATGGCACCTTTCGAAGCTTTGTATGGAAGAAGGTGCAGGACGCCGTTGATGTGGGATGAAGTTGGAGACCGCTAGTTGTTTGGACCCGATTTGATCAAGGAGTCAGAAGAGAAGGTTAAGTTGATTCGAGACAAACTGATGGTAGCTCAGTCCAGGCAGAAAAGTTATGCAGACTCAAAACGCAAGGAGGTAGTCTACGAAATCGGAGACAGAGCATATCTTCGTGTGTCACCCCTGCGAGGAGTTAAACGTTTTGGAGTTAAGGGAAAGCTAGCCCCAAGATTCGTAGGACCATACCAAGTTTTGGAACATATGGGAGAAGTTTCCTACAAGTTGGAGTTACCCGAAGGACTGTCAGGAGTTCATGATGTGTTTCACGTTTCCCAGTTGAAGAAATGTCATGTTGAGCTGGCCGTTATTCCTTTGAGAGATACAGTGCCCCTGGAAGCATTTTAGTTGGATAGTGATCTGACCTATGAGGAGAAACCAGCCAAGATTCTCGAGTTTGCCAGCCGAGTTACACGCAGCAAGGTTATCAAATTTTGCAAAGTTCAGTAGCCACCATGCCGAGGATGAAGCCACCTGGGAACGATAGGAAGACCTACACAAGGACCACCCACACCTATTTTCTAGCCAACCCAAATCTTGAGGACGAGATTCATATTAAGGGGGGTAGGTTTGTAACATCCCAAATTTTCAATTTGGAATGTTATACATAGGTCATCATTGCATATCATATTTTATTGCATTTTGGTTGATCCTAGAAATTCTAAGAAACTCAAGGACCCACGGAGAGAGTTGGGAATTTCATAACGGGCCGTGTCCATCCCGGACACCTCGCCCCGGCCGGCCCTTTAAAGGCCTAGGCCTCGCCCCGCCAGCCCAGCCGCCCCACCGCCCTGCCCCCGCAAACCCTAGCGCCGCCGCCGTTCCCTACCGCCGCCGCCCCGTGGAGCCGCCGCCCGTCACCGGCGCCACCCCTTCGCCTCGCCGCCGCTGTTCCCCGCCATTGGAACCGCCGCTCGCCAACATCGATCCTGCCATTGCCAAGGTAGCTGCCGCCGCCGACTTGGTTTTCTCGGGAAAACCGTCGGTTTTTTTGAAACCCTAGGTTTTTCGGTTTGATTTTTTTCCCGGTTTAGTTAAATAGCGAACGTTTGTCCGTACGTTCGCTTTAACGAACGTTGTTCGCCAATTAGCCGCAGACAGCGAATGTTCATTCGTTAGCCTGTTCATCTCATTTTTTTCCAGGGTTTTTCCGCGATTATTTTCGATCGTGATTTCTGCCCTGATCTTCGTTTTAGTTTATATTTTTTTCTCATCTATCCAAATTAGGTGAAACAAGCGCCTAGATCTTCGTCTTGAAGCCCTCTTTTTGTTTAACCAACTTGAACAAGATTTTGGTACTGTAAAATTTTACTTTAGTCCAGATTAGTAAACGGATCTTGTTTCTTTTGTAGTTTGAGTTTCGTTGCTCCATTTGATTTGATTCTTTTTGCAAACTGGAGTTCTACAGTTGAAATTTCTGGTTAGATCTTCTTATTTGAGTTTTATCCGTGCTTTTAGTTGAGTGTTTATGCTTTTAGTTGAGTGTTTATGTATGCTATTGTTTGTTTGCGATGTGCGAAGCGTGCTACTACGAGTCTCTAGGTTTTGCGCATCGTCAGCAAGGCAAGTAACACTTTGATCATATCACTTTATTACCCAGTTTTTATGCATTAGTTTCAACCCTCAAACATTTCACGAGTATGATCTCTTAACTTGTGGGTTTGGGAAGTAGATGATGAGGTAGAACCTATTGCCCTTTTATTGTCAAACCCTTGGGAGTTACTTCTATGTTATGCTTATATTGCCATGCTATGCTCGTAGACGTGGATTGGGTTTGAGTGTATCCATGAAAGATGTGAGATTGTTAATTAATGGTTAACTTAAGGTGGCTACTTAAATACACATCTGGGTTGATAGGTTGCGGGTACATGGAGAATCCAGTGTTGTCCTAGGATATCCCGGAGTACCCGTGTGATCATCCTACGGTTCGCCACCCAGGCTCAAAGGGATCATAAGATTATTCATGCTAGAAACTTCCGTGTGCAGCCACAAGCTATTATGGGCTCTAGCATAGTTGAGTAGGTTGCATGACCTCTTCTAGTGGTAGGCTAGCAGATGTAGGGGATGTAGGTTGGTATCGTCTACCCAGGGTTAGAGTTAATGCTTCCGAAAGACTGTGTCTCGGTCATCCGTTTCTCAAATACCATGTAGTCCGAGAAATCCAATGGAGGAGATCGAGTCTTGTGGGGAAAAGTGTGCAAACCTCTACAGAGTGTACAAACTAATCATGGTTAGCCGTGTCGCCGGTTATGGACAACTTGAGTATCTGGTACTTGAATTATTGATTTGATCTCATCACTCTAAATTAATTTGTTGGGTTGATAATGATTACTTTAATTGGGATTGAGTTGGAGGAACCTTCTCAATGTTTCAACCACCTTGATATTTAAATAAATCATATTCCTTTGTTGTAGGGAAAAATTGGCTTTTCGCAAAAATGTTACAACCATAGAGCCTCCACCAGCCATATATGCATGTAGTGATAGCATTTACTTGTTCTTTGCTCTACTGTGTTATATTGCCAGCATATTCCATGTGCCGACCCGTTTCAGGCTGCAACATATCATGTTGCAGACTTTTCAGATGGAGAGTAAGGTGCGCTAGGTCGTTTGTCGTGCACTTAGCTATGCCGTTGGAGTTGATGGACTCACTTTATCTTCCAAGCCTTCCGCTGTTGAAAGTGCAACTATCCCTGGGTGGTTTTGGTAATTCCTAACATATAGCTCATTGAGCTAATGCTACTTGAAGATAAATATTTCAGGAAAAGCTCAATGATTGGCATGGCATGGATTAGTAAGTGGACCCCTCAAAATGCTAAGGACAAAAGGATTGGCTCAAGCTCAAAGCACAAGACTCTACATTTCATTTTTAGTGATCCAAGATCACATTGAGTCCATAGGAAAAGCCAATACTATTAAGAGGGGATGAGGTGTTGCTTAATGAGGTTCTTGCTCAAAGTGCTTAGTGATATGCTCCACAACCCTCAACCACTTTCTCATATCCAAATATATCCCAAACCAAAAGTCAAACTCGGCCCCACCGATTTGATCTATCCGGCGCCACCGAGTTCAGTTGACATAGCCACTGCCACAAACCCTAGTCTTTTCGGTCCCACCGATAGGGATCTCGGTCTCACCGAGATGGG
This sequence comes from Triticum urartu, assembly GCF_056163025.1. Classification (NCBI taxonomy): domain Eukaryota; kingdom Viridiplantae; phylum Streptophyta; class Magnoliopsida; order Poales; family Poaceae; genus Triticum; species Triticum urartu. Next base: position 331,678,617 of record NC_141873.1, on the reverse strand, counting down.
ATTGCAATCTCTCTGTTTCCCTTCATAACATTTTGGTCCAACCGAGATGAGCGATTGGTCCCACCGAGATTGCAATGCAAACTCTCTGTTTCCCTTTCGTAACGTTTTGGTCCTACCGAAAGAGCGAATCGGTCCCAGCGAGATTGTCTGACCAACTCTCTGGTTAGTCTATTACCAAAATTGGTCTCACTGAGTTTGTGTAATCGGTCTCACCGAGATTACGTTATGCCCTAACCCTAATGATATCGGTCCCACCGAGTTGACATGTCGGTCCGACCGAAAATCCTAACGGTCACATTATGAACTAAATCGGTCTGACCGAGTTGTATGATTCGGTCCCACCGAGTTTGGTGATTTGTGTGTAACGTTTAGATTTTGTGTGGAGGCTATATATACCCCTCCACCCACTCTTCATTCGTGGAGAGAGCCATCAGAACATGCCTACACTTCCAACATACATTTTCCCCAAGTTGCTTTCCACTCAAATCCTATCCTATGAGAGAGAGTTCAGTGTTGGGGAGACTATCATTTGAAGCACAAGAGCAAGGAGTTCATCATCAACACACCATTTGTTACCTCTTGGAGAGTGGTGTCTCCTAGATTGGTTAGGTGTCACTTGGGAGCCTCCGTCAAGATTGTGGAGTTGAACCAAGGAGTTTGTACGGGCAAGGAGATCGCCTACTTCGTGAAGATCTACCCTAGTGAGGCAAGTACTTCGTGGGCGATGGCCATGGTGGGATAGACAAGGTTGCTTCTTCGTGGACCCTTTGTGGGTGGAGCCCTCCGTGGACTCGCGCAACCGTTACCCTTCGTGGGTTGAAGTCTCCATCAACGTGGATGTACGATAGCACCACCTATCGGAACCACGCCAAAAATCTCCATGTCTACATTGTGTTTGCTCCCTCCAAACTCCTCCCTTTACCTTCATATGCAATTGTTTTACATTCCACTGCTATACTCTTAGAATTGCATGTGTAGGTTGTTTGCTTGACTTGTGCTAAGTTGCTAAAATCTGCAAAGAATTAAAATTGGGAAAAGGCTAGATTTTTATTTGGTCAAGTAGTCTAATCACCCCCCTCTAGACATACTTTCGATCCTACAAGTGGTATCAGAGCTTTGGTCTCCATTTTCCTTGATTTCCATAGCTTTGGTGATCATAGCCTTGGTTTCACAACCTAGGAGAGTATGGCGGCTAGTGAGGGAAATTACCACCGTAGAGGTCCTTACTTTGATGGTACTAATTTTGCTAGTTGGAAGCATAAGATGAAAATGCATATTCTTGGACATAACCCCGCCGTTTGGGCTATTGTGTGTATTGGCTTGCAAGGTGAATTCTTTGATGGGAGGGAATCGAACCATGAGGCTAGCGCGGAAGAGTTGAAGATGTTGCAATACAATGCTCAAACTTGTGACATTCTTTTCAACGGATTGTGCCCCGAAGAATTCAACAAAATCAGTTGTCTTGAGAATGCAAAGGAAATTTGGGATACTTTGCTTGATATGCACGAAGGTACCGACTCCGTCAAGGAATCGAAATTGGACGTGCTTCAAATTCAACTTGACAAGTTCAAAATCAAGGATGGTGAAGGTGTCGCTGAGATGTACTCTAGGCTTGCTCTCATCACAAATGAGATTGCCGGCTTAGGAAGTGAAGAGATGACCGATAGATTCATCATCAAGAAGATCCTAAGATCCTTGGATGGAAAATATGATACCGTGTGCACATTGATCCAAATGATGCCCAATTACAAAGATCTCAAGCCAACGGAAGTCATTGGAAGGATTGTTGCTCATGAGATGTCACTCAAGGATAAGGAAGAGCTTCACAACAAGTCAAGTGGTGCTTACAAAGCCTCATGTGATGCTCCCACATCATCAAGTGAGAAACAAAACTTCAATGAAGAATTGAGCCTAATGGTGAAGAACTTTAATAAGTTCTACAAGAGTAGAAGCAAGGAAAGAAGTTCCAAGTCAAGGTCCTACAATGACAAAAGATCCTCAAGTCGTGAACATAATTGCTACAATTGTGGAAGACCCGGACACTACTACAATGAGTGTACGGCTCCCTACAAAAGAAGAGAAGGTTCTCCCAAAAGAAGGAGTAGGAGAGAAGAATCACCACCAAGAGAGAGAAGGAGTAGAGATGACCATTATGAACGAATAACATCACGGAGAAGCAAGGATTTGGAAAGGAAGAATGATAACCCACAAGTATAGGGGATAAATTGTAGCTTCTTTCGATAAGTAAGAGTGTTGAACCCAATGAGGGGAGGGAAACTCGTATTGGATGGCCTAGCTATGTCGCACGAGTAGGTGTGCAGCCCTAGCGCAACGTTAGGAGTCGCCACGAGATCAACAAGATAAGTCCCAACACTCAGATCGGCTAAATGTTTGGGCCTAATGGTCACTCACGCCTTGCCACAACCCCGTTGCGGCCATGTCAACTCCCTTTCTCGCCTTACCATGGCTACTTGAGCGCTAAGGGGGACCTCCTAAGCATCGTGCCTCAGGGGCTCTTACTGGACCTCGGGCCGCACACCTCCTGGCCTTGACCACGGCACGTGACCTGGCATACCAGCAACGACTGTAGCCTGCCTGGGGACTGGGACCTATCAGCGTAGAGCAACAAGCTATATCGAGGAAAGAAAGGGGGGACCGAGCCTTAACGGGACATGCGTTCACCAAATTTTCATAACAGGGAAGATAAGCGCAAAAGACATTACGGACCCTTACATGCCCCCACGGGGTAATTCATGATTCTTCACAGGAAACAAAAGCTGATACTAAGGGGAATCCTATCTACATCCTTCCGTGGTGGACACCATCATCAACAGTGGGGCATGGGAGGCCGGTGCCAACCCCATCCAGATCAGCGGCAGCGACGACCGGACTCCGTAGCTCTGCTCCGAGCGCGGTGAGAGCTCGGGGGCACGTAGCTGTCATCGCTTGTCTCCGGAGTCTCATAGAGCTCATGGGAGCTGCTGGACTCCCAAGGGCTGCTGCTGCCGGAGTGGTCGCGAGAGGAGCGTGCATCAGCCTCACGCTCCTCTCCGAAGCAGCACTCCAGGCGGCGGCCCTCGGCATCGAAGACCTTGAAGAAGAGCGTGGAGACTCCGTTGTACTCAAAGTGGATCGCGAGGGCGCCCCTCGCATGGCAGACCCGCGCGATCTCACCCCAGCCGTGAATCATGAAGATCTTGCCGGTGGGGACCGCTTCGATCTCTGCTCCGATCGCCGGAGCACTGCAGTCGGCATGCTGCAGCCAGAGCTGGAGAGGCCCCCTCAGCGGCATCACGTCGGAGAAGAACCGCGGGAAGTGGATCCAGAAGCTTGGAGGCATCGGCGCCCACAGCACCAACTCGCACGAGGAGTCCGCGGCGTGAACCCCAGGGGCGACGGCACGCGTCGCTGTGGCGCAGCGACCCCGGATGTGGCATGGGCGGCGCTGCTCGTCACTTCATCCTCCCGAGCCCTTGGCTCGGGCGTACAAGGGCAGCGGGTACCCCGAAGGAGGCCGCTCGCACCAAGGCCTCAACACCACCTGCATCGCCGCTTCATCACGGTGATGGATCGACCTTTTCTTTGGTGGAAGAGGCACCGGATCATCATGGGGAGTCTTTCGTTTCTCTTCAGTAGAAAACTTTCTGATGGGCGCCATTGTTGTCAGCAGTGGAGCGAGGAGGAAGAAGCGAGCAAGCGAGGAAGAGATGGGCGACGGGGGCTCCACCCCACTCCCCATTTATAGCAAGAGAAGGCCAACCGGCGTCTCCCATGATCGCAGGTAATGATGGTTTTCCTTGCATGTCGCAGGGACTTGTCAAGTCGTGCAGTTACCGAGGCAGCATGGGGAAGCGGAGACGCCCACGTTTAATCATTCGCCACGTGTCAAGCAAGGCCGCGGGCTTTGGGGGACTGCGACGCTCCATACCTGGCCCTTGGCTTCACCATGAAGCCAAGCCCGAGCGCACCTTGGGCCCGGGGGTTACTATCGGTGTTCTGGGAACGGGGGTCCCCAGACTTGCCTGCCCGCGGCCCGCGACGTGGCTAAGCCAGCAGGCCGTACGACCCATCTTCATCAACAAAGCATCCAAGACCCTCGCGAGGGTCCAAGACTCGCGAGGCGGACGACGCAAGACCTCCTCTAGAGAAGCCTAGCCAGGCAGGCTCACGAGGAGCAGAGATATCGAGGCAGGGCAAACCTCACGAGGCCCTCGTGACGTGAGCCATGATGCACGACACCAGGCGGGCGCCAGGCGGGCGCCAGCGCACGCATCGTCCTTATTTCCTCTTTGATGTTAAGGAGGCTGATACATCTCCGTCGTATCTATAATTTTTTATTGTTCCATGCCAATATTCTACAACTTTCATATACTTTTGGCAACTTTTTATACTATCTTTGGGACTAACATATTGATCCAGTGCCCAGTGCCAGTTCCTGTCTGTTGCATGTTTTATGTTTCGCAGAATATCCATATCAAACGGAATCTAAACGGGATAAAAACAGACGGAGCTTATTTTTGGAATATTTGGAAAATTCAGGAAGAAAAATCCACGCGAGACAGTGCCCGAGGTGGCCACGAGGCAGGGGGCGCGCCTGCCCCCCTGGGTGCGCCCCTGACCCTCATGGGCCACCCGTAAGGCAGCTAATGCCCTTCTTCGGCCGCAAGAAAGCTAATTTTTGGGAAAAAAATCACGGCGAAGTTTTCAATCCAATCGGAGTTGCGGATCTCCATATATACCCGAAACGGTGAAAGGGCAGCAGAACAGAACGCAGAAACAGAGAAAGACTGAGAGACATATCCAATCTCGGAGCTGCTCTCGCCCCTCCCATGCCATGGAGGCCAAGGACCAGAGGGGAAACCCTTCTCCCATCTAGGGAGGAGGCCAAGGAAGAAGAAGACGAAGGGGCCCCCTCTCCCCATGCTGTCGTGGCCATCATCATCATCATCACCGCGATCTACACCAACACCTCCGCCATCTTCACCAACATCTCCATCACCTTACCCCCTCTATCTACAGCGGTCCACTCTCCCGCAACCCGATGTACCCTCTATTTGAACATGGTGCTTTATGCTTCATACTATTATCCAATGATGTGTTGCCATCCTATGATGCCTGAGTAGATTTTCATTGTCCTAACAGTGGTTGATGAATTGCTATGATTGATTTAATTTGCTTGTGGTTATGCTGCTGTCCTTTGGTGCCCATCATATGAGCGTGCGCGTGGATCACACCTTAGGGTTAGTTGTATGTTGATATGACTATGTATTGGAGGGCAAGAGTGACAGAAGCTTCAACCTAGCATAGAAATTGATGCATACGGGATTGAAGGGGGACCAATATACCTTAATGCTATGGTTGGGTTTTACCTTAATGAACGTTAGTAGTTGCGGACGCTTGCTAATAGTTCCAATCATAAGTGCATAGAATTCCAAGTCAGGGATGACATGCTAGCAGTGGCCTCTCCCACATAATACTTGCTATCGGTCTAGTAAAGTAGTCAATTGCTTAGGGGCAATTTCGCAACTCCTACCACCACTTTTCCACACTCGCTATATTTACTTTATTGTTTCTTTACTTACAACAGCCCCTACTTTTTATTTACGTAATCTTTATTATCTTGCAAACCTATCCAAAAACACCTACAAAGTACTTCTAGTTTCATACTTGTTCTAGGTAAAGCGAATGTCAAGCGTGTGTAGAGTTGTATCGGTGGTCGATAGAACTTGAGGGAATATTTGTTCTACCTTTAGCTCCTCGTTGGGTTCGATACTCTTACTTATCGAAAACTGTTGCGATCCCCTATACTTGTGGGTTATCAAGACATTTTTCTGGCGCCGTTGCCGGGGAGCAATAGCGTGGGGTGAATATTCTCGTGGGTGCTTGTTTGCTTTATCACTAAGTAATTTTTATTTGCTATTCTTAGTTGTTTTCTATCTTTAGTTATGGGTAGGAAACGCAAAATACCAAAAAAATTAGTTGTACCTACTAAACCAATGGTTGAAGAACCACTCAAAATCTATCACACTGCTGAAGCTTATTACTTGGATCATCTTTGATCCCTATGTGCTCGTGCTAAAACCCCAACTAGCTTAGTTGAGGGCAAATCTTTAGATGAGCATGCTTGTTATGTGCGACACCGAATATCTGAAAAAGAGAAAATTTTACTAGGTCAAATTCATCGTTTGCAATGCTATGCTTGGAATTTATGTGAAATATATGATTTTACTTGTTGTTTTGAAAACCCTAAGAAACACCTTCCCTATCAATGTGAGTTTAGTGATAATGGAATCATATCTTCGTATGCTAAGGGTGTTTATAATTAATATGATGTTCAACAAATTTAAGAATTTGTTGCTTTTAAGGGTGCTTACGAAATTGCTTCTTTGATTGAAAAGTATGATGCTACTCTTTACAAATCTGAAAATTTTGCCATACTTAAATATTGCTATGATAATTATGCTTCTAATGCCTATGTTGAACCATATATTGAGGACTACTCCGCTGTCCAAGAAGAGACTAATATTTTGCAGGAGTCTATGGAAGAAGAAATTTATGAAATTGTGAGCTCATTGGATGAAAAAGATGAGGAGGAGAGCGAAGAACAAAAGGAGGAAGAGCGGATTGATCACCCGTGCCCACCTTCTAATGAGAGTAACTCTTCAACTCATACATTGTTTAATTTCCCTTCGTGCTTACCGAAGGATGAATGCTATGATAATTGCTATGACCCCGTTGATTATTTTGAAATATCCCATTTTGATGATGCTTGCTATGCTTGTGGCCAAGATGCCAATATGAATTATGCTTATGGAGATGAACTTGCTATAGTTCCTTATGTTAAACATGAAATTGTTGCTATTGCACCCATGCATGATAGCCCTGTTATCTTTTTGAATTCTCCCGACTACACTATATCGGAGAAGCTTGTGCTTATTAAGGATTATATTGATGGGTTACTATTACACATGATGATTTTGATAGATATAATATGCATGTGCTTGCTGCTCCTACTTGCAATTATTATGAGAGAGGAACTATATATCCACCTCTCTATGTTTCCCACATGATAAAATTGCAAGAAACTGTCTATACTATGCATTCGCCTTTACTATGTGTGCATGAATTGTTCTTTTATGACATGCCGATGCATAGGAAGAGAGTTAGACTTCATCATTACATGATATATGTTACTTTGTGCTCACTACTAAATTACAAATCATTGTTAATTAAAATTGGCTTTGATATACCTTGGGATCCCGGTGGATCCATTACTTGAGCACTATATGCCTAGCTTAATGGCTTTAAAGAAAGCGCTGCCAGGGAGACAACCCGAAAGTTTTAGAGAGTCATTTAATTCTATTGAGTGCTTTTATATAGTTTAAAAACAACAAAAATAAAGAGGGGAACCGAAAACTTTTTCAAAAAGGAAAGTGAAAGTGAGAAAGACAAGCATTGTTGAAGTGGGAGAGCTCCTTGAACTTTGTTCATGCTCACTAAAACTTTGTGAATCTTGATTACAGAAACTTTTCAACAAAAATAATTATCCCTTTGTTCAATTCCATTGTATTATAAAAATAATGTGCCAAGGTTTGCCTTTAGGATGTTTACATTTGCTTGATGGTTTGTATGGTGCAGGACATAAACTTTGGCTGTAGTCGCGATTTTACATTTTTAGCTGGAATTTCAAATGGTTATGATTCTTTTTGAACTATCTTACTATGAAATTTTTTTATTTTTCCTAATTTTTGTATAATTTTTCAAGTGTCATAAGTATGGTGAATATTCAGATTATTACAGACTGTTCTGTTTTAGACAGATTCTGTTTTTGATGCATAGTTTGCTTGTTTTGATGAAACCATCAATTTATATTAGTGTATTAAGCCATAAATAAGTTATATTACATTATACACAATGTAAAAACAAAATATGAATTGGTTTGCAACAGTACTTATAGTAGTGATTTGCTTTATTATACTAACGGATCTTACCGAGTTTTCTGTTGAAGTTTTGTGTGGATGAAGTGTTCGATGATCCAGAAGGTCTCGATGTGAGAAGAAGGAAGAGAGGCAAGAGCTCAAGCTTGGGGATGCCCAAGGCACCCCAAGTAAATATTCAAGGAGACTCAAGCGTCTATGCTTGGGGATGCCCCGGAAGGCATCCCCTCTTTCTTCAACAAGTATCGGTATGTTTTCGGATTCGTTTTGTTCATCTGATATGTGCAATCTTGGAGCGTCTTTTGCATTTAGTTTTCATTTTTATTTTATGCACCATGCTGGTATGAGGTAGTCCTTGGTTGATTTATAGAATACTCTATGCACTTCACTTATATCTTTTGAGTATGGCTTTATAGAATGCTTCATGTGCTTCACTTATATCATTTGAAGTTTGGATTGCCTGTTTCTCTTTACATATACAACCACCATTTGTAGAATGCTCTTTTGCTTCACTTATATTTGTTAGAGGGTGGGCATATCTTTTGTAGAAAGAATAAAACTCTCTTGCTTCACTTATATCTATTTAGAGAGATGACAGGAATTGGTCATTCACATGGTTAGTCATAAAATCCTACATAAAACTTGTAGATCACTGAATATGATGTGTTTGATTCCTTGCAAAAGTTTTGCGATATAAAGATGGTGATATTAGAGTCATGCTAGTGGGCAGTTGTGGATTAGTGGAAATACTTGTGTTGAGGTTTGTGATTCCCGTAGCATGCACGTATGGTGAACCGTTATGTAACGAAGTTGGAGCATGAGGTATTTATTGATTGTCTTCCTTACGAGTGGCGGTCGGGGACGAGCGATGGTCTTTTCCTACCAATCTATCCCCCTAGGGGCATGGTTAGTAGTACTTTGCTTCGAGGGCTAATAAACTTTTGCAATAAGTATGTGAGTTCTTTATGACTAATGTTGAGTCCATGGATTATACGCACTCTCACCCTTCCACCATTGCTAGCCTCTCTAGTACCGCGCAACTTTCGCCGGTACCATAAACCCACCATATACCTTCCTCAAAACAGCCACCATACCTACCTATCATGGCATTTCCATAGCCATTCCGAGATATATTTCCATGCAACTTTCATCATCATCATATACATGACTTGAGTATTCATTGTCATATTGCTTTGCATGATCGTAAGATAGCTAGCATGATGTTTTCATGGCTTGTCCTTTTTTTGATGTCATTGCTACGCTAGATCGTTGCACATCCCGGTATACCACCGGAGGCATTCATATAGAGTCATATCTTTGTTCTAGATCGAGTTGTAATATTGAGTTGTAAGTAAATAAAAGTGTGATGATCATCACTATTAGAACATTGTCCCATGTGAGGTTATCAAAATAAAAGTGGCCAAAGAAGCCCCCCCCCCCAAAAGGAGAGAGAGGCCAAAGAAGCCTACAAAAAAAATAAAAAAACGAGAGAAAAAGAGAGAAGGGACAATGCTACTATCCTTTTACCACACTTGTGCTTCAAAGTAGCACCATGTTCTTCATATAGAGAGTCTCTTGAGTTATCACTTTCATATACTAGTGGGAATTTTCATTATAAAACTTGGCTTGTATATTCCAACGATGGGCTTCCTCAAATGCCCTAGGTCTTCATGAGCAAGCAAGTTGGATGCACACCCACTTAGTTTCAGTTTGAGCTTTCGTATACTTATAGCTCTAGTGCAGCCGTTGCATGACAATCCCTACTCACTCACATTGATATCTATTGATGGGCATCTCCATAGCCCGTTGATATGCCTAGTTGATGTGAGACTATCTTCTCCTTTTTGTCTTCTCCACAACCACCATTCTATTCCACCTATAGTGCTATATCCATGGCTCACGCTCATGTATTGCGTGAGGGTTGAAAATTCTAAGGCGCGTTAAAAAGTATGAACCAATTGCTCGGCTTGTCATCGGGGTTGTGCATGATGTGAGTATTTTGTGTGGTGAAGATGGAGCATAGCCAGACTATATGATTTTGTAGGGATAACTTTCTTTGGCCTTGTTATTTTGAAAAGACATGATTGCTTTATTAGTGGGCTTGAAGTATTATTGTTTTTATGTCAAATGATAGACTATTTCTTTGAATCACTCGTATCTTAATATTCATGCCATGATTAGATATGTGATCAAGATTATGCTAGGTAGCATTCCACATCAAAAATTATCTTTTTTATCATTTACCTACTCGAGGACGAGCAGGAATTAAGCTTGGGGATGCTGATACGTCTCCGCCGTATCTATATGTTTTGATTGTTCCATGCCAATATTCTACAACTTTCATATACTTTTGGCAACTTTTTATACTATTTTTGGGACTAACATATTGATCCAGTGCCCAGTGTCAGTTCCTGTTCGTTGCATGTTTTATGTTTCGCAGAATATCCATATCAAACGTAATCCAAACGGGATGAAAACGGGCGGAGCTTATTTTTGGAATATTTGGAAAATTCCGGAAGAAAAATCCACGCGAGACGGTGCCCGAGGTGGCCACGAGGCAGGGGGCGCGCCCCTGACCCTCGTGGGCCACCCATAAGGCGGTTAATGCCCTTCTTCGGCCGCAAGAAAGCTAATTTCCAGAAAAAAAATCACAGCGAAGGTTTCGATCCAATCGGAGTTACGGATCTCCATATATACCTGAAACGGTGAAAGGGCAGCAGAACAGAACGCAGAAACAGAGAGAGACGGAGAGACAGATCCAATATCGGAGGGGCTCTCGCCCCTCCCATGCCATGGAGGCCAAGGACCAGAGGGGAAACCCTTCTCCCATCTAGGGGGAGGTCAAGGAAGAAGAAGATGAAGGGCCCTCCTCTCCCCTTCTCTTCCGGTGGCGCCGGAATGCTGCCGTGGCCATCATCATCATCGCCACGATTTACACCAACACCTCCGCCATCTTCACCAACATCTCCATCACCTTACCCCCTCTATCTATAGTGGTCCACTCTCCCGCAACCCGTTGTACCCTCTACTTGAACATGGTGCTTTATGCTTCATATTATTATCCAATGATGTGTTGCCATCCTATGATGTCTAAGTAGATTTTCATTGTCCTAACGGTGGTTGATGAATTGCTCTGATTGATTTAATTTTCTTGTGGTTATGTTGCTGTCCTTTGGTTCCCATCATATGAGCGCGCGCGTGGATCACACCTTAGGGTTAGTTGTATGTTGATAGGACTATGTATTGGAGGGCAAGAGTGACAGAAGCTTCAACCTAGCATAGAAATTGATGCATACGGGATTGAAGGGGGACCAATATATCTTAATGCTATGGTTGGGTTTTACCTTAATGAACATTAGTAGTTGCAGACGCTTGCTAATAGTTCCAATCATAAGTGCATAGAATTCCAAGTCAGGGATGACATGCTAGCAGTGGACTCTCCCACATAATACTTGCTATCGGTCTAGTAAAGTAGTCAATTGATTAGGGGCAATTTCAAAACTCCTACCACCACTTTTCCACACTCGCTATATTTACTTTATTGTTTCTTTACTTACAACATCCCCTACTTTTTATTTACGTAATCTTTATTATCTTGCAAATCTATCCAAAAACACCTACAAAGTACTTCTAGTTTCATACTTGTTCTAGGTAAAGCGAACGTCAAGCGTGCGTAGAGTTGTATCAGTGGTCGATAGAACTTGAGGGAATATTTTTTCTACCTTTAGCTCCTCTTTGGGTTCGACACTCTTACTTATCGAAAACTGTTGCGATCCCCTATACTTGTGGGTTATCAAAGGCCAGCGCAGACAAAGAGTACCGAGGCATCAGGCAAAGGTTGCTATATTGGTGCAACAAGACCAAGACCAGGAAGACGGCAACACGGAGGTCATCGTGGAGCCCAAGACGGCGTCACTACTAGAGCTTTTCGCAGGCGATGACCACTTTTGTCAGGATAGCTTGTACTAGCTGCCCCCTTCAAATTTGCCTGCTGTTGTTGGATCCCTTCCCGCTCGATATTTGGGAAGAGGACCAGGGCCTATATAAGTAGAGCTAGCCACCATAGTAGGGGCATCTGATGAGATCGCATCGCATCTGATCGCATCTTAGCTTGATCCAACCTGATCGAGAGCCTACTCACAAGAACACCTCAACCTCAAGAGGCTGTTCTTCCCTTGTACTATTCATCATCAGCCCTAGAGGCAATCCACCGCCACCACACTGTAGTAGGGTATTACACCACAACGGTGGCCCGAACCAGTATAAACCTCGTGTCTTTCTGTGTTGCGAGTCCGTCGAGTTCACCCGCGAGATCTTAGCGAGCTAGGGCGTAGATCGGCAGGAAGGAAAGACTTCGCACGCACCCCAGTGTTCAAACCTTAAGGGTATGTCGGAACCCCACATCCGACAGACCCCGACAAGGAGGTTGCTGGGTGCGCCGCCTGCCGGGCCTTGGCGGCCACCGACAAGCCAGGAGGCTCCGACAAGCAGTACTACAAGATCCACCGCACCAAGGGCCATGACCTCCAAAATTGCCGACAGGTTGAGTTGCTTGCAGAAAAGCAGAAAGCTGAATATGAAACACAAGACAAGGAGAAGGGTCAGGATGGTGCTGAGGGGTCAGGCTAGAAGCGTGGCGGCCAAGGAGGTCGTCGCAGCAAAGATAATCAACAAGAGAGGCCCGCTCGGGGCCGTGACAAGAAGGAAGAAGATGATGATCATGATGAGGACGACGAGTCCGGCGAGCACGAATTCCAGAAAGCTACGGAGACCATGTCCGTCGATGGTGGCGCCTCACTGCACACCTCTCACCACCAACTGAAGCAGTGGGTGCGTGAGGTCACTGCGGCAGAGCCATCGTTCGATGCCCAGAAGCCACTGAAGTGGTCCCGCACGCCCATCATTTTTGACACCAAGGATCACCCTGATCACACAACTGTGGTAGGGTGTTTTCCGTTGTTGGTTCCACCAACAATACGCAACCTCAAGGTGACAAAAGTACTGGTTGACGGTGGGGCAGGTCTGAATTTGATCTCGCCCACAGTGATCAAGAAGCTGCAGATTCCTGATGGAGATCTCGAGGAGACGGGCATGTTTCAAGGGTTCAACCCGGGAAGGAGTCAGCCGAAAGGAAAGATCACGCTACCCATTACGTTTGGGGGCGAGCTGAACTATAGGACGGAGAAGATCTTTTTTGATGTCGCCGAGATCCCATTGCCGTACAATGGGATCCTTGGCCACCCAGCTCTGGCCAAGTTCATGGCGGCATCACACTATGCCTACAACACGATGAAGATGCCGGGGCCGCTGACCATCATCACCGTCCCCTCTGACAAGAAAGACATTCTCATCTGCGCCGACCAACTCTCCCGAGAGGCAGTTGCAGCAACTTCTGCCACGGCACTTGCTCCTGCCGCTGAAGCCTCAGGAAGGAAGAAGGCTGGCAAGACCCCTTTCGGCAAAACCCCTTCCGACAAAACCTCTTCCGGCAAGACCTCTTGCACCCACTCCGGCAAGCGCGCCTTTTCGGAGTGCTGCGCTCCCGTTGAGGACATGCCAGAGAGCTCCACCGGCAAGAGCAAGAAGTCCAAGGCTGCACCACCAGAAACCAAGAAGGTGTCTGCTACCTCTTGAGCACTGCGTTGGTTTTCCCTTGAAGAGGAAAGTGTGATGCAGCAAAGTAGCGTAAGTATTTCCCTCAGTTTTTGAGAACCAAGGTATCAATCCAGTAGGAGGCTATGTGCGAGTCCCTCGCACCTGCACAAAACAAATAAATCCTCGCAACCAACGCGATAAGGGGTTGTCAATCCCTACACGGTTACTTACGAGAGTGAGATCTGATTGATATGATAAGATAATAGTTTTGGTATTTTTATGATATAGATGCAAAGTAAAATAAAAGGCAATGAAAATAACTAAGTATTGGAAGATTCAATATGATGAAGATAGACCCAGGGGCCATAGGTTTCACTAGTGGCTTCTCTTAAGAGCATAGGTATTTTACGGTGAGTGAACAAATTACTGTTGAGCAATTGACAGAATTGAGCATAGTTATGAGAATATCTAGGTATGATTATGTATATAGGCATCATGTCCAAGACAAGTAGACCAACTCCTGCCTGCATCTACTACTATTACTCCACACATAAACCGCTATCTAGCATGCATCTAGAGTATTATGTTCATAAGAACAGAGTAATGCCTTAAGCAAGATGACATGATGTAGAGGGATAAACTCATCCAATATGATGAAAAACCCCATCTTGTTATCCTCGATGGCAACAATACAATACGTGCCTTGCTGCCCCTACTGTCACTGGGAAAGGACACCGCAAGATTGCACCCAAAGCTAAGCACTTCTCCCATTGCAAGAAAGATCAATCTAGTAGGCCAAACCAAACTGATAATTCGAAGAGACTTGCAAAGATAACCAATCATACATAAAAGAATTCAGAGAAGATTCAAATATTGTTCATAGATAAACTTGATCATAAACCCACAATTCATTGGTCTCAACAAACACACCGCAAAAGAAAATTACATCGAATAGATCTCCACAAGAGAGGGGGGGACTTTGTATTGAGATCCAAAAAGAGAGAAGAAGCCATCTAGCTAATAACTATGGACCCGAAGGTCTGAGGTAAACTACTCACACTTCATGGGAGAGTCTATGGTGTTGATGTAGAAGCCCTCCGTGATAGATGCCCCCTCCGGCGGAGCTCCAGAACAGGCCCCAAGATGGGATCTCGTGGATACAGAAAGTTACGGCGGTGGAATTAGGGTTTTGGCTCCGTATCTGATCGTTTGGGGGTACGTAGGTATATATAGGAGGAACAAGTACGTCGGTGGAGCAACAGGGGGCCCACATGGGTGAAGGGCGCGCCAGGGGGGTGTGGGTAGGTGCGCCCCTACCTCGTGGCCTCCCTGTTGGTTGCTTGACGTAGGGTCCAAGTCTCCTGGATCATATTCGGTGAGAAAATCACGTTCCCGAAGGTTTCATTCCGTTTGGACTCTGTTTGATATTCTTTTCTTGCGAAACCCTAAAACAGGCAAAAAAACAGCAATTCTGGGATGGGCCTCCGGTTAATAGGTTAGTCCCAAAAATAATATAAAAGTGCATAATAAAGCCCAATAATGTTTAAAACGGGATATAATATAGCATGAAACAATCAAAAATTAAAGATATGTTGGAGACGTATCAAGCATCCCCAAGCTTAATTCCTACTCGTCCTCGAGTAGGTAAATGATAAAAACAGAATTTTCTTATGTGGAATGCTACTTGGCATATTTTCAATGTAATTCTTCTTAATTGTGGTATGAATATTCAGATCCGAAAGATTCAAGATAAAAGTTTAATATTGACATAGAAATAATAATACTTCAAGAATACTAACTAAGCAATTATGTCTTCTCAAAATAACATGGCCAAAGAAAGTTATCCGTACAAAATCATATAGTCTGGCTATGCTCCATCTTCACCACACAAAGTATTCAAATCATGCACAACCCCGATGACAAGCCAAGCAATTGTTTCATACTTTTAGTGTTCTCAAACCTTTTGAATCTTCACGCAATACATGAGCGTGAGCCATGGACATAGCACTATAGGTGGAATAGAATGGTGGTTGTGGAGGAGACAAAAAAGGAGAAGATGGTCTCACATCAAGTAGGCGTATTAATGGGCTATGGAGATGCCCATAAATAGATCAATGTGAGTGAGTAGGGATTGCCATGCAAAGGATGCACTAGAGCTATAAATATATGAAAGCTCAAAAAGAAACTAAGTGGTTGTGCATCCAACTTGGTTGCTCACGAAGACCTAGGGCATTTTGAGGAAGCCCATCGTTGGAATATACAAGCCAAATTCTATAATGAAAAATTACCACTAGTATATGAAAGTGACAAAACAAGAGACTCTCTATCATGAAGATCATGGTGCTACTTTGAAGCACAAGTGTGGTAAAAGGATAGTAGCATTGTCCCTTCTCTCTTTTTCTCTCATTTTTTTATTTGGGCCTTTTCCTTTTCTATGGCCTCTTTTTTCGTCCGGAGTCTCATCCCGACTTGTGGGGGAATCATAGTCTCCATCATCCTTTCCTCACTGGGACAATGCTCTAATAATGATGATCATCACACTTTTATTTTCTTACAACTCAAGAATTACAGCTCGATACTTAGAACAAGATATTACTCTATATGAATGCCTCCGGCGGTGTACCGGGATATGCAATGACTCATGAGTGACACGTATGAAAGAATTATGAATGGTGGCTTTGCCACAAATACAATGTCAACTACATGATCATGCAAAGCAATATGACAATGATGGAGCGTGTCATAGTAAACGGGACGGTGGAAAGTTGCATGGCAATATATCTCGGAATGGCTATGGAAATTCCATGATAGGTAGGTATGGTGGCTGTTTTGAGGAAGGTATATGGTGGGTGTATGATACCGGCGAAAGGTGCGCGGTATTAGAGAGGCTAGCAATGGTGGAAGGGTGAGAGTGCGTATGATCCATGGACTCAACATTAGTCATAAAGAACTCACATACTTATTGCAAAAATCTACAAGTTATCAAAGCAAAGTATTACACGCATGCTCCTAGGGGGATAGATTGGTAGGAAGAGACCATCGCTCGTCCCCGACCGCCACTCATAAGGAAGACAATCAATAAATACCTCATGCTTCGACTTCATCACATAACGGTTCACCATACGTGCGTGCTACGGGAATCACAAACTTCAACACAAGAGTTTCTCAAATTCACAACTACTCAATTAGTACAACTCTAATATCACCATCTCCATATCTCAAAACAATTATCAAGTTTCAAACTTCTCATAGTATTCAACACACTCATAAGATGATTTTATTATTAATCTTGAATGCTAAAACAATTAAAGCAAATTACCATGCTGTTTTGTAGGACTCTCAAAATAATCTAAGTGAAGCATGAGAGATCAATAGTTTCTATAAAACAAATCCACCACCGTGCCCTAAAAGATATAAGTGAAGCACTAGAGCAAAAACTATATAACTCAAAAGATATAAGTGAAGCACATCGAGTATTCTAATAATTTCCGAATCATGTGTGTGTCTCTCAAAAGGTGTGTACAGAAAAGATGATTTTGGTAAACTAAAAATCAAAGACTCAAATTATACAAGACGCTCCAAGCAAAACACATATCATGTGGTGAATAAAAATATAGCTCCAAGTAAAGTTACCGATAGAAGTAGACGAAAGAGGGGATGCCTTCCGGGGCATCCCCAAGCTTTGGATTTTAGGTGTCCTTAGATTATATTGGGGGTGCCATGGGCATCCCCAAGCTTAGGATCTTTCCACTCCTTGTTCCATAATCCATCAAATCTTTACCCAAAACTTGAAAACTTCACAACACAAAACTTAAAGTAGAAAATCTCGTGAGCTCCGTTAGCGAAAGAAAACAAAAGACCACTTCAAGATACTGTAATGAAGTCATTATTTATTTATATTGGTGTTAAACCTACTGTATTCCAACTTCTCTATGGTTTATAAACTATTTTACTAGCCATATATTCATCAAAATAAGCAAACAACACACGAAAAACAGAATCTGTCAAAAACAGAACAGTCTGTAGTAATCTGTAGCTAGCGCAAGATCTGGAACCCCAAAAATTCTAAAATAAATTGATGGAAGTGAGGAATTTATCTATTAATAATCTTCAAAAAGAATTAACTAAATATCACTTTACAAATAAAATGGCACCAGTTCTCGTGAGCGCTAAAGTTTCTGTTTTTTTACAGCAAGATTAACAAGACTTCCCCCAAGTCTTCCCAACGGTTCTACTTGGCACAAACACTAATTAAACACAAAAAACACAACCAAAACAGAGGCTAGATAAATTATTTATTGAATAACAGCAAGGATAAATATTGGTTTGACTCCCAACAAGCGCTTTTCTTTAATGGCTTATAGCTAGGCATTGACTATTTTAATGATGCTCACATGAAAAACAAGAATTGAAGCACAAAGAGAGCATCATAGAACATGTGACAAACACATCTAAGTCTAACATACTTCCTATGCATAGGCATATTATAGGAAAAAATATATCAAGGAAAACAAAAACTAGCATATGCAAGAAAGCGGAAAGAGACAATAGCAATCTCAACATAATGAGAGGTAATCTAGTAACATGAAAATTTCTACAACCATATTTTCCTCTCTCATAATAATTACATGTAGGATCATAAGCAAATTAAACAATATAGCTATCACAAAACATATTCTTAACAAGATCCACATGTATTCAAAGTTGACACTCTTCCAAAATAGTGGGATTAACATTAACTAAAGTCATGACCTCTCCAAACCCACTTTTATAAAAAAATTCATGAGATTGAACATTCTCCAAATATGTGGGATGTAAAGTTGACACTCTTCCAAACACACTTTAAATAATATTTCAAACACTATTATCAATCTCATATTCATCATGGGGCTTAAATAAATTTTCAAGATTATAAGAAGAATCACCCCAATCATGATCATTGCAACAAGTAGAGGTCATAGCAAAACTAGTATCCCCAAGCTTAGGGTTTTGCATATTATTAGCACAATTTATATCAATGGAATTTATACTATCATCATTGCAATCATGCTTTTTATTCAAAGATCCATCAGGAATCACTCCATAAGGTACTTTATCACAATTTTCAGATTCACGAATTTCAAGCAAAACTTCATAAAGATAATCTAGTGCACAAAACTCACTAGCAATTGGTTCATTATAATTGGATCTCTTAAAAATATTAGCAAGCGGATGAGGATCCAAAGATCTTAGGTTCTCTGTTTAGTAATAAATAAACAATTATTCCAACAACAAACGAGCCAAGTAAGACATTAAAGCAAACGGAAAAAGGGTGAACGGAAAAGAGAGGGCGAGTAAAATGGCAAGGGTGAAGTGGGGGAGAGGAAAATGAGAGGCAAATGGCAAATAATGTAATGCGGGAGATAAGGGTTTGTGATGGGTACTTGGTGTGTTGACTTTTGCTAGACCTCCCGGCAACGGCGCCAGAAATCACTCGTTGTCAGGAGTCCAAATCTTGACTTGACCTTGCGTAAGCCTCCCCGGCAACGGCGCCAGAAATCCTTCTTGCTACCTCTTGAGCACTGTGTTGGTTTTCCCTTGAAGAGGAAAGGGTGATGCAGCAAAGTAGCGTAAGTATTTCCCTCAGTTTTTGAGAACCAAGGTATCAATCCAGCAGGAGGCTACTCGCGAGTCCCTCGCACCTGCACAAAACAAATAAATTCTCGCAACCGACGCGATAAGGGGTTGTCAATCCCTACACGGTCACTTACGAGAGTGAGATCTCATAGATATGATAAGATAATATTTTTTGTATTTTTGTGATAAAGATGCAAAGTAAAATAAAAGGCAATGAAAATAACTAAGTATTGGAAGATTTAATATGATGAAGATAGACCCGGGGTCATAGGTTTCACTAGTGGCTTCTCTCAAGAGCATAGGTATTTTATGGTGGGTGAACAAATTACTGTTGAGCAATTGACAGAATTGAGCATAGTTATGAGAATATCTAGGTATGATTATGTATATAGGCATCATGTCCAAGACAAGTAGACCGACTCCTGCCTGCATCTACTACTATTACTCCACACATCAACCGCTATCCAGCATGCATCTAGAGTATTAAGTTCATAAGAACAGAGTAACGCCTTAAGCAAGATGACATGATGTAGAGGGATAAACTCATCCAATATGATGAAAACCCCCATCTTGTTATCCTCGATGGCAACAATACAATACGTGCCTTGCTGCCCCACTGTCACTGGGAAAGGACACCGCAAGATTGAACCCAAAGCTAAGCACTTCTCCCATTGCAAGAAAGATCAATCTAGTAGGCCAAACCAAACTGATAATTCGAAGAGACTTGCAAAGATAACCAATCATAGATAAAAGAATTCAAAGAAGATTCAAATATTGTTCATAGATAAACTTGATCATAAACCCACAATTCATCGGTCTCAACAAACACACCGCAAAAGAAGATTACATCGAATAGATCTCCACAAGAGAGGGGGAGAACTTTGTATTGAGATCCAAAAAGAGAGAAGATGCCATCTAGCTAATAACTATGGACCCGAAGGTCTGAGGTAAACTACTCACACTTCATCGGAGAGGCTATGGTGTTGATGTAGAATCCCTCCGTGATCGATGCCCCCTCCGGCGGAGCTCCGGAACAGGCCCCAAGATGGGATCTCGTGGATACAGAAAGTTACGACGGTGGAATTAGGGTTTTGGCTCCGTATCTGATTGTTTGGGGGTACGTAGGTATATATAGGAGGAAGAAGTACATCGGTGGAGCAACGGAGGGCCCACGAGGGTGGAGGGCGTGCCTCGGGGGGGGGGGCGTGGGTAGGCGCGCCCCCTACCTCGTGGCCTCCCTGTTGGTTGCTTGACGTAGGGTCCAAGTCTCCTGGATCATGTTCGGTGAGAAAATCACGTTCCCGAAGGTTTCATTCCGTTTGGACTCCGTTTGATATTCTTTTCTTGCGAAACCCTAAAACAGGCAAAAAACAGCAATTCTGGGCTGGGCCTCCGATTAATAGGTTAGTCCCAAAAAAAATATAAAAGTGCATAATAAAGCCCAATAATGTTTAAAACAGGATATAATATAGCATGGAACAATCAAAAATTATAGATACGTTGGAGATGTATCAGTGTCCATCAAGGAGGATGACACGGGCGGGGCTTTCACTATAAGCTCCACCCTCGACGGCAAATAGGAAAGCGCGCTCATCGCCTTCCTGCAGGCAAAATACATAGCCTAGTGGTGGGAAGGGGCTGATGCCTTCCCACCCACCCAGGTTCAAGGCATGGTACTTGCAATTTGGGTTTATTGCACCAATTATACTGTAGGGGGTTCCCTTACAGTGTTTCTGTCAAAAAAATGTCGATGTGTTTGCATGGCAAGCATCCGACATCCCCGGCGTTCCCAGGGAGGTGATTGAGCATGATCTTGATGTCTGTCGTCATGCGCGGCCCATCAAGCAGAAGGTCAGGAAACAAGCTTTGGAGCGACAAGAGTTCATCATCAAGGAGATCAGGAAGTTGGAGGCGGCAGGCCTGGTTAGAGGAGTGCTCCACCCTACGTGGTTGGCCAATCCAGTGGTGGTGCGTAAGGCAAATGGGAAATGGAGGCTATGTATTGACTACACAGATGTCAGTAAATCCTGTCCAAAGGATCCTTTCCCTCTGCCACGCATCGACCAGATTGTGGACTCCACTGGCGGGTGTGACCTGCTGTCATTCCTCGACGCTTATTCAGGATACCACCAGATCTTCATGATGAAGGAAGACGAAGAAAAAACCGCGTTCATCACCCCATGTGGCATGTACTGTTTTGTACGAATGCCTTTCGGGTTGAAGAGCGCTGGTTCAACGTTTTTCCGAGCGGTCCAGATTGGTTTTGAGCCCCAGCTACATAGAAATATGGAAGCTTATATGGACGACATAGTGGTCAAAACCAAGGACAGGGCCACGCTCATGCAAGATTTAGAAGAAACATTTGAAAATTTGTGCAAGATCAACCTCAAACTCAACCCAGAGAAGTGTGTGTTTGGTGTCCCATCCGGAAAACTCCTTGGGTTCTTTGTGTCTCAATGTGGGAGCGAAGCAAATCCCGACAAGATCAAAGCAATTGAGCAGATTGAGGCTCCAAAACGGGTCAAAGACGTACATAGGCTCGCCGGCTGCGTTGCTGCCTTGAGTAGGTTCATCTCCAAATCTACTGAGCGTGCCCTCCCCCTTTTCAAAGTTTTCAAAAAGGCGGGTCCAGTAAAGTGGACTCCGGAGGCAGAGGCTGCGCTGCAAGATTTGAAGAGGTACCTCTCCTCCACGCCAATACCACTCGTGCCTAAACCACAAGAACCGTTGTTGCTGTACTTAGCAGCAATGAATCAAGTGGTGAACGCTATGCTGGTGGCGCAGAGGGAACTTGGGGAAGAAGCAGCAGTAGAAGCAGAGCCGTCGGATGATGGACCAAAGCCCTCCCCGGCAAGATAGAGTCTGAGCAGATGGGCGAAGTGGGACAGAAGAAGAAGGTGGTGCAGCACCCCGTTTATTTTGTTAGTTCCCTCTTATAGGGGGCTAGATCAAGATATTCTGGTATGCAGAAGCTACTTTTTGGCCTCCTTATGGCCTCGAGAAAGTTGTGTCACTATTTCCAAGCGCATGAGATCACCGTTGTCACCCGCCTCCCCTTGCAACAGATTTTGCACAACCGATTTGCGATGGGGAGGATTGTGGAGTGGGCATTGGAGCTGTCGAGCTTTGGCCTCAAGTTTGAAGGTAATTCAACGATCAAGAGCCGAGCCTTGAAAGAATTCATAGCGGAATGGACCGCAATGCCCGACGAAGAGGTTCAAGAAACCACCCTTCCCGGCAAGGAGACCTGCCGTGATTGGGTTATGTACTTTCATGGTGCTTTCTCACTACAAGGTGCTAGTGTCGGCGTGCTACTCATCGCGCCCATCAGAGAGCACCTCAAGTACGTAGTCGAGATGCACTTTCCCTGGGAAACATCAACGAACAACACAGCGGAGTACGAGGGATTGCTTGCTGATACATCTCCAACGTATCTATAATTTTGATTGTTCCATGCTATTATATTATCAATCTAGGATGTTTTATATGCGTTTGTATGCTATTTTATATGATTTTTGGGACTAAACTATTAACCTAGAGCCCACTGCCAGTGTCAGTTTTTGTTTTTTCCTTGTTTTAGAGTATTGCAAAAAAGGAATATCAAACGGAGTCCAATTGACATGAAAATTTATGGAGATCATTTTTGGACCAGAAGAAGACCACGGAGCATCGAAGATGGACCAGAAGAGTCCCGAGGCCACCACGAGGGTGGGGGCACGTCCTACCCCCCTGGGCGCGCCCCCTGCCTCGTGGCCGCCTCCTGGACCCCCTGACTTGTTCCCGATGCTAACGCCACTTATATATCCCCAAACTTCCAGAAAACAACCTAGATCGGGAGTTCCGCTGCCGCAAGTCTCTGTAGCCACCAAAACCCAATCGGGACCCTGTTCCGGTACCCTGCCGGAGGGGTGATCCATCACCGGTGGCCATCTTCATCATCCCGGCGCTCTCCATGACGAGGAGGGAGTAGTTCACCTTTGGGGCTAAGGGTATGTACCAGTAGTTATGTGTTTGATCTTTCTCTCTCGTGTTCTTGATTCAGCACGATCTTGATGTATCGCAAGCTTTGCTATTATAGTTGGATCTTATGATGTTTCTTCCCCTCTACTCTCTTGTAATGGATTGAGTTTTCCCTTTGAAGTTATCTTATCGGATTGAGTCTTTAAGGATTTGAGAACACTTGATGTATGTCTTGCATGTGCTTATCTGTGGTGACAATGGGATATTCACATGATCCACTTGATGTATGTTTTGTTGATCAACTTGCGAGTTCCATGAGCTTGTGAACTTATGCATAGGGGTTGGCACACATTTTCGTCTTGACTCTTCGATAGAAACTTTGGGGCACTCTTAGAAGTTCTTTGTGTTGGTTGAATAGATCAATCTGAGATTGTGTGATGCATATCGTATAATCATACCCAGGGATACTTGAGGTGACATTGGAGTATCCAGGTGACATTAGGGTTTTGGTTGATTTGTGTCTTAAGGTGTTATTTTAGTACGAACTCTAGGATAGATCAAACGGAAAGAATAGCTTCGTGTTATTTTACTACGGACTCTTGAATAGATCGATCAGAAAGGATAACTTTGAGGTGGTTTCATACCCTACAATAATCTCTTCATTTGTTCTCCGCTATTAGTGACTTTGGAGTGACTCTTTGTTGCATGTTGAGGGATAGTTATATGATCTAATTATGTTATTATTGTTGAGAAAACTTGCACTAGTGAAAGTATGAACCCTAGGCCTTGTTTCCTAGCATTGCGAGCATTTGTTCTCCCTTTTATCATTAGTTACCCTGCTGTTTTTATATTTTCAGATTACAAAAACCTATATCTACCATCCATATTGCACTTGTATCACCATCTCTTCGCCGAACTAGTGCACCTACACAATTTACCATTGTATTGGGTGTGTTGGGGACACAAGAGACTCTTTGCTATTTGGTTGCAGGGTTGTTTGAGAGAGACCATCTTCATCCTACGCCTCCCACGGATTGATAAACCTTAGGTCATCCACCTGAGGGAAATTTGCTACTGTCCTACAAACCTCTACACTTGGAGGCCCAACAACATCTACAAGAAGAAGGTTGTGTAGTAGACATCACTTGCCGGTCTTAGGATCGCGACAGACCTCGGAATCAA
The DNA here is from genome assembly GCF_056163025.1 of Triticum urartu. NCBI lineage: Eukaryota > Viridiplantae > Streptophyta > Magnoliopsida > Poales > Poaceae > Triticum > Triticum urartu. The sequence continues at coordinate 331,654,327 of NC_141873.1, read as the reverse complement.
GAAGCTCATTATCAGAGGCGATTCACAGCTCATCGTTAAGCAAGTCAACAAGGATTACCAGAGCCCGTTGATGGAGGCCTACGTGGATGAAGTGAGGAAGTTGGAAGAGCGCTTTGATGGATTGCAAGTGGAGCATGTTCCCCGAGCAGAGAACGGCATTGCTGACAATCTGTCGAAGCGCGCTGCCCTAAAGTTGCCTGTGGAACCAGGTACCTTTGTGCTTCAATTAACTCAACCATCCGTCGAGCCATCAGCAGGACAGAACAAGTGAAGGAAGGCAGGCCCTAGCAAGTACTTTCCCGCTGAGCTCCCAGGAGCCGCCGGTAAGGACGTTGCCGGGTGCCCCAAGCTTGCCAGAGAGCAGCAACCCCCGGCAGAGCCTCGACTCTAACCGTAGAGGTAGCTGCCCTTGCGGCCGAATATGTGCCTTTAGTCCTTGCCATCGAGCATCAGGCTATGGCATGGGAACAGCACACCGTCCGTTTCCTCCAAACATGGGGACTTCCTAAGGAACAAGCAGAAGCAGAGAAAGTAGCCCGTCGGTCCAGCATGTATCAGTTTGTGGATGATCCCCTATACAGAAGGAGATCGAACAACGTGAAGTTGAAGTGCATTGATCGGGAAGATGGACTGAGGTTGTTGGTGGAGATACATGGAGGCATGTGTGGCTCCCACATAGGGTCGAGAGCCCTTGCCGGCAAAGCATTTCGGCAAGGCTTCTTCTGGCCCACCGCCCTCCAGGATGCAACTGCCCTAGTAACCAAGTGTGAAGCATGGCAGTTCCATTCAAAGAAGCTTCGTCAACCAACCCAAGATCTTCAGACAATCCCCCTTTCCTGGCCCTTTTTTGTCTGGGGGCTCGAGACACTAGGCCCCTTTTCCCGTGCTGTCGGGGGCTTTGAGTACTTGTACGCCGTGATTGACAAGTTCACAAAGTGGCTAGAAGTGGAACCAGTGAGAATGGTGACAACACAGTCAGCCATCAAGTTCTTCAAGGGGCTAGTCTGCCGTTTTGGTGTGCCCAACAGAGTCATCACTGACAATGGCACGCAGTTCACGAGCCGCACCTTCATGCAGTACATTCAAGACCTCGGTAGCAAGGTCTGCTTTGCTTCTGTTGCTCATCCCAGAAGTAATGGCCAGACCGAGAGGGCGAATGCAGAAGTGCTGCGAGGCCTCAAGACTAGGACTTTTGACAAGCTGCACAAGTGCGAAAGGCGCTGGGTTGATGAGTTGCCAACAGTTCTTTGGTCGATCAGAACGACACCAAATCGAGCTACTGGCCAGACACCCTTTGCCCTGGTTTATGGGGCTGAAGCAGTTCTCCCCACGAAACTCATATACAGGTCACCTCGAGTGCTCTCTTATAATGAGCTTGAGCAAGAGCAGTTGCGCCAAGAGGATGTGATGCTCCTTGAGGAAGATCATCTTCGGGCTGCTGTGCGAGTCGCTCTCTACCAGCAGGCCTTGCGCCACTATCATAGCCGCAAGGTTCACGCCCGAAGCCTTGAGGAAGGCGATCTTGTTCTTCGGCAGATTAAATCCGCCAAGAATTCAAACGAGTTAACGCCGAAGTGGGAAGGCCCTTATCGAGTAATGCGAGTCACCATGTGAGGGAGTCCTGGATTAAGGGGTCCTCGGGCGTCCGGCCTGTGTGACATGGGCCAGACTATTGGGCCATGAAGATACAAGATAGAAGACTTCCTCCCATGTCCGGATATGACTCTCCTTTGCGTGGAAGGCGAGCTAGGCGGGCGGATGTATTATTTCCTTTCTATGTAACCGACTTTGTACAACCCTAGGCCCTTCCGGTGTCTATATAAACCGGATGGTTTAGTCCGTAGAGGCAATCATAATCATACATGCTAGACTTCTAGCGTTTTAGCCAATACGATCTCGTGGTAGATCAACTCTTGTAATCCTCATACTCATCAATATCAATCAAGAAGGATGTAGGGTATTACCTCCATCAAGTGGTCCCGAACCTAGGTAAAACTTTGTGTCCCCTGTCTCCTGTTACCATCGACCTTAGACGCATAGTTCGGGACCCCCTACCCGAGATCCGCCGGTTTTGACACTGACATTGGTGCTTTCATTGAGAGTTCCTCTGTGACGTCAAAGACAGGATTGATGTCCCGCCTTGTTATCAAGGACAGTATCACCTCTGGAGGAGCCCTAGCCTCAGGCCAAACCCTCCGGCTGGGCGGCTTTACCATGACCGCCCGTCCGGCCGTTAAGCCGACGATGACTTCTCGGGTCATCGAAAATCGCCTTCATGTTGACCCCGAATACTCCAAACGGATGGATCCGATAGAGTTGTCATCTTTAAACGAGCTCCTGGATCGCATCGCCGCCTTGGGGGTCGCTACAGACTACGATCGGATTAGGCTTAAACCCAATCAGAGAGAAATCAAATCTCTGCCGATCACCCATCAGATAGCGGTAGTAGAGGAGAAAATCAACAAATCTTCCTCTATATTGAGGACGAACTATGTTCGGATTTCCGAGCTCAAAAAGCCGGATACCCGTCCGCGAAACAACACGCCCCGTCCTTCGAACCTAGAATTGGATGGCGGACCTGAAAAATTGGTTGATATCCCGGAGCCCGAACTATTAAGCTCGGAAGTTCCTCAAACTCCAGATCCCAAATTGGGTCAGGGTTCGGATCTAAAGCCACCCACCCACCCAGATATGCGCGATCTCACGTGCATACGACAGCAGTCTTAGGAAATAGTCCATCACTTTTGGCCCAGATTCCTCCTTGTCAAAGACAAGATTAAAGATTGCCGCGACGAAGACGCGATCTTAGTATTCTACAATAATTGCACGGATGAAGGAATCCTCAACGCCATCAACCGCCATCACGTATTACACTTCACTGACTAGAAGTACTACGCAATGGAAAGCACCTGGAAAGCTTAGGCAGCTCGCTGGGAACCACCGGTTTCCACTCAACCCCTCGTCCGGACAAAAAGGATGCACCCTTGCGGGGCGCCTGACCCAATAGTAAAGAAATCTAAGCCCATCACGAGGCGCGGAACCGTTCTGGAGGGATGGCTCGATAGGCCATGCAAAATACACACAACACCGGATACCATACCAACCCACAGCCTTAGAGCATGTTGGATACTTTGGCAAATGGCCAAGAGCGGCAAGGATATCCTCACCAAAAACACCACAGAGCAACTCCCCCTAGAACACGACGACCATAGAGTATTGACAGTCTTCGAGACTTTCGCTTCAAACAATCAGCGCAAGAGGGCACTCCTCGACCTCGCCGAAGTCTGCCTAGTCACAACAATAAATATTTGGAACGACACGGCCATAACTTTCAACGCCAGTGACGAACCAAAAATCTGGTCAGTCCGGGCACCAGCCGCCTTGGCCTCAACCCAATTGTGGATGGCCTTCGGCTCACTAAAGTGCTCATGGACGGTGGCAGTTGACTAAACCTCATCTACAAGGACACACTGAATAAAATGGAAATAGACAGGAGCCGCATCAAGCATAGTAACACAACCTTTCGAGGGATCATTCCCAGCCGGGAGGCGCGATGCGCGGGGAAAATTACACTCGATGTGGTATTCGGCACACCGGAGAACTATCAGTCCAAAGAGATAACCTTCCAAGTGGCCCCTTTCAACAGTGGATATCATGCCCTGTTGGGGCGAGATGCATTCACATGCTTTCAAGCTATACATCATTACGGGTATATGAAGCTCAAGATGCCCGGGCCCAATTGTATTATCACTCTTTCTAGTGATCCAGACATAGCCCCCGCGCCAAAAACAAAACAGCATCCCTAGCCCTCGAGGCACTGTCTGAGGCCCTCGTGGCCGAAGAGTTAACCGCACTACGCTCTACGATGGATAGGGACGACGTAATCCTTCATAAGCGTCCCAAATCCACCTCCTTCAAACCAGTAGACGAAATAGTTAAATTTCAAGTCCACCCGACGGACCCCAAAAAGATAGCTTCCATCGGGGCACAGCTGGACCCAACGGTTGACACTGCACTACGAACGTTCCTGCGCGAGAACTGGGATATATTCGCCTGGCACCCTTCTGATATCACTACAAAAAATACACTTCCGTGATGATACGTGTTTGTCATAGTAGGTCGCTTTTTTGTCATGCATGTACATCCATGACAAATTTATGACAGAATCAATATAGTCATACCTGTGTTGTTGTAGAAGTGTTCCACGACATTACCAAAATTATCATCACAGAAGTGTCCACTTCCATGACGATAAATCACGCGTCACAGAAGTGCTTTCGTCAAGGGTGACCGACACGTGGCATCCACCATAACGGAACGCCGTTATGCTATCGGGTCGGGTTTTGGATCCGATAACCCGTTAACAGCCCCGACCAATGGGGATTTTCCACGTGTAAAATCATCATTGGCTAGAGGAAACACGTGTCAGCTCATCGTCGGGACAGATGTCATCCACTCACTGGACAGAAGGCGCCTATGATACGTCGACACGTGGCACGGCCCAACAAGTTTAAATGGTCCGGCCCAACTAAAGGCCCACAAGCTTTTGCGGACCATAATGGGCCGGCCCAACTAAAGGCCCACGAGATTTTGCGGACCATAATGGGCTGGCCCAACTAAAGGCCCATAAGATTTCACGGGCCATAATGGGCCGGCCCAGGTAAAGGCCCACAAGATTTTCGTGTGCCATAATAGGCTGGCCTAGGTAAAGGCCCACGGTGACTCTAGCCCATAATGAACAGTAATTTTCTTTATACCCGTTAACGGCCCGTGATTTACATGGGCCGTTTCTAGACCGTGTTAGCTTTCGGCCTATTGACGGCCCATACGTTCTTGGGCTCCTTTTCGGCCCTTCATTACTTCCGGCCCGTTACTGGCCTGTTCCCCTAATGGGCCAAATTTGGCCCATGGCAAGAGTCGGCCCTTTACTGGCTTGTTCCACTAATGGGCCAAATTCGGCCCATGGCAAGAGTCGGCCCGTTACTGGCCTGTTACCCTAATGGGCCAAATTCGGCCCATGGCAAGAGTCGGCCCGTTTCTGGCCTCTTAACCCGTTGCACCGTTTCCAGCCCGTCCTATATTCTGGCCCATTAACGACACATTATGCCTGTGACAGAATTAAGCCTTTGCTGTCCTACGGCCTGTTAACGGCCTATTACCGTGCTGGGCCAATACCAATTACGCCCGATTATGGCCCATGTAGACCCATTTATCCGACAGCCCGAGGCCCACCGATTACAGGCCCATTTATCGACGGCCCGTAGGAGACCCATGGATCCTACGGCCCGTATATGGCCCATGGTAGTTGCAGCCACTAGCAAAGCAGGGGAAAAGAAGACTAGGAAATAAATAAGGCTGAAACTAATGCTAGGCTATTAAGGCGATTGCACAGATTACATCCACTCGGCATCAAAGATCGCCACCAGTGCAAATATAGGGAACACCCTACACTATACAAAAATGGCTTGCTGTTTTCTTCAGGCGGTGGCTGCACGTTAAGAATAAATTTTGTATCACACCAAAACAAATTACAACTATATAACAAAAGGAAGGTTGGCATAAAACTTAACAGTCTAGCAGATAAATGCACCACCAGAAGTTCAGAAGCTCAGTTCATTTGACCTGACTGTTACGTTTTCATGCTGTATTGTCCGATGGAGCACCATAACTCTCGCCTTCATTTCCCCTAGGCTCCTGAACAACATAGCAAATGTCTGATAGTCTGGTTTCAAAACCATGCATATCTTGACGACATTGAGCAATGTTTCTCCTTGTTTCACAAAGGGTCTCTGTTAGGGAATGTACTTGTGTCTGGAGCGCAGATACAACATTGCTTTGAGCTTGCATATCTTGATCATGAGGAACTTTGGACGATATTGCCTTAACAACCAACCCAGTATTACGCAGGAACGTGTTTTTGGCACTGTTAGTGGACAGGTACTGACCCACTGCAGCAAGAGCTGACATTGCGGTTATAGTTGCCTCGCCACCTTCAGAAGGTGGCGGTTCCACCATTTTTTCCATAGCTCGCTGAAAATTTGAGGTTTTACATTAGTAGTACCAGAATAGAAGATATTAAGGAGGCAGCAAAACCAAACAAAATAGCTTTGGTCTATATATATAGAACTTATTCTGGTGAACCCATGTAAAATATTAGTTGTATTTTATTGCAAAGTACATAATAAAACCAGGTTCCAAACATATGACCATGTACCATCGCTAATGTATTGTCTATTTCTTCACATTGTATTGAGGGCTAAGGATAAAGAGACGAAGTTTATAATACGGTAAGCATAGTATGACGTCATTCATATCACAAAACAACTGAGAACAGACAAGCAGGCAATTGTAACGTTGTGTGGGCAAGTCCAGCACGGAACTAGATTACGGGTCAAGATCAAAGGAACATCACTCCTCTCTTTTAAACCTTGTAAGGTGCAATGATACGCTAAGACAATTGTGTATAAAATTGAAAAGAGTAATAGACATTGGCTGCAAACCATGCAGTTCAAGGCACAAGTCAGAGTAAGTAGTAGTTAAAAGGCATGAGGATTAAGGACTTACAACAGCGGCTTTGACTGGTGTAGTCATGCCCTTCTTCTTGCTGGTGTGATAGTCCTTGAAGATTTCCACATCATTTGGTTCAGGTACTTTTTGGTCCTTGCGGGCTTTCCTCTGCATTTGGAACAAGTCAATATAGATCTGATAATATGGTACAGTGAAAAAAGTGAAACAACAGCTAATTACAAGAGCCTCGCAGTGTGCAATATAGCTACAAGATCCTATCGTCTGTTGGAATTTCACTTTCGTACGGTTGGCCTTGTTCTTTGAACAGTTCACCTACAAGAAGATAGATTTGTGTGGCACATGCGTAAATAGGACTTCAACATGTGATCTGATGACATATATATAATGTACCTGATACTTTGGATCGGACCAGTGTTTAACGAGGCCTCTCCAGTCTTCATCAGATATATTTTCCACTGGAGATGTTTGGGCAAGTTCACTGTTAGCCTTGCCTTCAAAGTGAGTTTTCCTCAAGTTATACCGATATTGTCGCAGCGCAGACTTGAAAACATGGGTGCAAGCTTGTCTGGTTGCATCATCTTGGCTATCCAACTTGAAGCTCATCAGTTGAAAATTATGGGAGTCTCATTATCAGCAACCTAGAAAGTATTGGACAGAGCAAGACGATATTACTAGTTTCCATACATAACCATACTTACAGATAAATGGTCGAGGAAGATGTTGAAATGGGTTTCGTCTTTGTCATTCCTGTACTGAATCCATGTTGGGAGGATACGTACATGACACCTAACAGCAACCGCTGCCTCTGATACTAACTTGGCTGACTCTGTAGCATCACGTGGCCTTTTTAAACCTGCCTCAAAACGGATCTCCATTCTTCCTCCTCTAGATTTAGTTAACCTATCGAGCATTATCCTTGATGTTTGTTTCCTCTTGCACCTAGGTGCTAGTCCAACAACAAACATAGGAAGTGTTAGTGTACATCAAACTGTGAGACTACATATAAAGAAGCATGCAACTGTAACTTGACTCCAGCAACTACCTTCTTGCTGTTGAAGCTCACAAGGTTCATATGATATTGCCAACTCGTCTTGTGTCAAGAGTGCTTGGGAAGTAGTGTCAGGTGGCAAGGGAGCTTGGGAACGTGCTGCTAGCTTAGTTGACGCACAAGAACGTCGTGCAGCTGGTAGTACTGTGGTAGGTGTTGCAAGAACTAGGGCTGTCTCTGCTTGTTTGGTGGCAGCTATTTGTTTCTGTTTGTCTTTTTTTGCAACTCGTGTAGCATGGGATGCCGTGTTTGTAGAATTTTCTGTTGGACTTTGACCTTCTATTGCACCATCAGTACCAGCAGAATCTGCAGGATTCATCCGCTTCTCATTCCCTGCCATTCTATGTTTCTTCCTCTTTCTCTGTGCCATGTTAAGTCAAGCTGACAAGAAAAACGAATAACAATTTAGTTCTTCAGAACAAATTGATGCGTGATGCAGACGAACTAAACTTTGATGTTAGACAACCACATGATAGGAGGATGTAATATGTATGAAAAACAGGACGGAAGAGATAACCAGATCTATGATGTGTAAACTAAGAAGAAGACATTTCACCAAATTAGAAGCAATGCAATGGAAGGTAGACACCATATGAAAGATGCTACAAATATCGCTCTGCCAAGTTAACAGTGTCTCATCATAAATGGCGTTTAAACAAATGTGAAGAAGTACAACAAATAAATCATATGCAAGATGCAAACAACATCACACTACCATGTTAGAGGTCTATCGTCATTAGTGCCATTGCATATTCACAGCATTGCATATTCACAGCTTATGATGTGTAAACTAAGGAGAAGGCATTTCAACAAATTAGAAGCAATGAAAGCTAGACACCATATGAAAGATGCAATGAATATCACTGTACCAAGTTAAAACTGTCTCGTCATAAGTGCCATTTCAACAAATTAGTAATACTAGTCGTCAACCCGTGCATTCGCACAGGCTAGAATTTTTTTAAATGGATCGATTAGGTATTTGTGACATTTATTAAATTGCAAATGTAGTATAAAATGTAGAAATACTTCATAAATATTCCTTGGAAGTACGGAATTATACTCCTAGATTCTTTAGGGCACATTTCCTTCAATAGATACTTCATTGGACGATATATGTTTGCTGTGTAACTAAGTTTTTCCTATCTTATCTCTCCATTGTCTTCTAACCATTTATATTGTCTTCTAATTCTTTTTGCAATCTAATTCTTTTTCTTGTCTTCTAATTATTGTTTTAATCATTACTCACCAATGTTAGCGCTTCCTCTCTGCAAATTGAGTTGTGACTTTTTGTGATTGCTACCTGTCACATCGGAATGTTAGTTATTTTGATATAGTTGTTGAAGCATGGCCTATCTTCAGCATATTGCATAGAAGAATCATTCTGTAAGCATTAGTCATCGAAGTTTCTTGCTTTGTCTATGACAATTGAGTTGTTAGAATCCATTTGGTATTACTGCATAATTGTTGCGGACATGTCATTTTGTAGCACATGGGTCTTCCATTTTGTACACTATCGTAGTGTTCGGTCTTGGGTCTCTCTTTCCTAATACTCGTCCCGAATTAGTTATCGCTCAAATTGATGTATCTAGCATTAAAAAAATCTATACGAAGGGAGTAATATATTGTTTAATTAGTTCTTGTTCTTTCTCTGACTAAACTACTATGGAAATTCCTTTATTTCGTACTTTTGAAGTACGTGTATATATAGAATGTGAAGATTATATCTAACAGATGTTATGTAGAAAACAATTATACCAATACATCTAGAAGCTAACATATTTTCCCCATATATAAATTTGTGAATCATCATGCCTGGTTACAATTAACTAATCATGTTTAGTATTCAAGTAGGCAAATTAATAAACGATGTTGTTGGTTTATCGTACTTCTAACTTGCACCAGAATGCTTAATATTATCATTTCCAAGTTTGATAGGGTTAGCTATTGGATGGTGGGTCATCAACCTTTCTTCCCCTCTCCCTCCCAAATAAAACTAAGCTCAAGGATAAAATAGCCAACTTCATAAAAGGGTGAAAAAGCAAATATCCAATTCTAAGCCCGGGCTCATCTGCACCCGGTCAAGAAATAATTCATAAAAAATCAATAAAATTCAAAAAAAAATCCAAATTTTTTGTGCATGGTAGATAATTTTGTGCGTGAGGTGCGCTCCAAATTTTAGAGCATTTGGACATTTGAGTAGCTCTCAGAAAAAAGACAAATTGGGTCAGAACAGTATACGAATAGTACACTATTTAACAGAACCCAAATTTATCTTTTTTGCCGAAAGCTACTGAAATGTCCAAATGATTTGAAATTTGGACTGGACATCACTCACCAAATTATCTAGCATGCCAAAAAATGGATTTTTTGAATTTTTCTAGTATTTATTTTGATTTTTTTATTCAGCACAGGTGCAGATGCTCCTGAGAGCCAAAACGCCTCACTCACGAAAAAGATCATACTCTACAAAACTGGCAACAGAGAAGGCCATAGCTTCAGGAGTTAAGGTAGTCATGGAAGGAGTTAAATGTTCTAACAACATGCAGCAGCATGGGCATGCCATGGACAGGAAGTTAGTGACATGATGGATGATATACTTGAGGACTTTTGTGTGTTATTAGCACATAATACTTATACATGTTGGAACTTGTTGCCACTAAGATTGAAATAGTTTTTCCCAATGCACAATCGTAGGACCCATTAAAGCCAAAAAAAGTAACACAAAGCATGGAAATCATATATACTTGGAAATCATAAGTTTTTCGCCTTCCTTTCCACGTTGAATGTCATTGCTAACTGATTTGAAATGAACATATAAATGAACTCTGCAAAAGAACACAAAATCCAATCACCCTGTTACCATGTTGTTGACTTCCATCAAGTCACTTTCCATGTGTACTCTAGAACATCACTTAGCCTGCTATGTAACAGGAGTATGTTCCATCAGCTAAGCATGCAGCACTGAGTGAAACCATTGTTCTCATCATCTGGTTTATAATGTTTATTTTTGTTTCTTCTTTCTCTGTACATGAACCATAAAGAAAATAAGCTCATGAAGGAAAGGCTAACTCATCCTTTTCAATATTATATGGGAGTACGGAATTTGTAATACCTTGTGTTCGTGTCAATCCATGTCTCATATTTCCATTCGGTGCCTCGGTGGTAGCCAGCATGTAATCCCTAGTACATAGCGCCTCTTCTCTGTCCTGGGATGGCGTTCACATATTTTCTGCAGTAGCATTATCAACAGGTAACCATATTGTGATACAACTGTACCCAACGTATATTGTGATGCAACTGTACCCAGCGAAAATCTGCATGAGCGTACAAAATAGAGACTAAAGGTTCATCAAAATAGTTCAAGGATCTGGCTAACAATGTGAAAAAATTGGATTTTTGACACTGAAAACATAAAATAGTAGTGGTAGCTTCACTACTAAACACGAAACAGAGACTGGGCAGTACCACCCATGGCTCTTTCCATTTTTAAGACTAAGCTCAGCAACCTCTTTGTCAGGTATTACAATATCACGGACTAATAAGTTTACCAATTTCTAAGAGCTTTCTTGTAGTTTGTACCCTGTTTGTAAAGAAGTACCATGTTTCACCTTTTCAATTCTCATGCAGAAGGAATGTGTAAGAAAGATACAAAGATAAATCATACTCCTATATAGTAATTCTGGCCAAAACATTATATAAAAAGATTCTATTAGATTAGACGAGGCTCAACAACCTGAAAGAGTTGTGTATAGGGCAGTGAGCCTCTGTAGTTTATAAACAACAGTGGCGGTCAGAGAGATTCTTGAAGTAGTCTACACAGCCAAGCTATCATTTTAGCTGTGACCATCTAGAATTACTATGAACGGCATGTAGCTTTGCTTCTAACCCGGTTTGAAATATTCAAGCAACATAAACACGTGACGATTTTGGTTCATATTACAAACATTGGAAAGCAAGAAATATGAATCAAGTAGTATTTGGGACAAGATAAAAATATAATAATAAATAAAATATGTGTTGGGGAAAAAAATAGAGTTTCCACACTTAAAACAACAAATAGTGGTAGCTTCACTACTGAAAACAAAATAGAGACTGGGCAGTACCACCCTAGCTCTTTCTATTTTTAAGATTGAGCTCAGCAACCTCTTTGTCAGGTATTAAGTTATCACGGGCTAATAAGTTTAACAATTTCTAAGAGCTTTCTTACCGTTTGTACCCTGCTTGTAAAGAAGTAGCATGTCACCATTCCGATTTATGTCAGTATTTGACCTCCTCAATTCTCATGCAGAAGGAATGTGTACGAAAGAGGCAAAGATAAATCATACTCCTATATAGTAATTTTGGCCAAAACATAATTCAAAAAGATTCTATTAGATTAGGCGAGGTTCAACAACCTGAAAAGAGTTTTTTTTGCGGGAACAACCTGAAGGAGTTGTCTATAGGACACTGAGCCTCTGTAATCATACTCCTATATAGTAATTCTGGCCAAAACATTATATAAAAATATTCTATTAGATTAGGCGAGGCTCAACAACCTGAAAGAGTTGTGTATAGGCCAGTGAGCCTCTATAGTTTATAAACAATAGTGGCGGTCAGAGAGATTCTTGAAGTAGTCTACACAGCCAAGCTATCATTTTAGATGTGACCATCTAGAATTACTATGAACGGCATGTAGTTTTGCTTCTTACCCAGTCTGAAATATTCAAACAACATAAACACATGACGATTTTGGTTCATATTACAAACAATGGAAAGCAAGAAATATGAATCAAGTAGTATTTAGGACAAAATAAAAATATAATAATAAAGAAAATATGTATTGGGGAAAAAATTAGAGTTTCCACACTGAAAACAACAAATAGTGGTAGTCCACTACTGAAAACAAAATAGAGACTGGGCAGTACCACCCATAGCTCTTTCTATTTTTAAGACTGAGCTCAGCAACCTCTTTGTCAGGTATTAAGTTATCACGGACTAATAAGTTTAACAATTTGTAAGAGCTTTCTTACCGTTTGTACCCTGTTTGTAAAGAAGTAGCATGTCACCATTCCGATTTATGTCAGTATTTGACCTCCTCAATTCTCATGCAGAAGGAATGTGTATGAAAGAGGCAAAGATAAACCATACTCCTATATAGTAATTTTGGCCAAAACATAATTCAAAAAGATTCTATTAGATTAGGCGAGGTTGAACAACCTGAAAAGAGTTTTTTTTTTGCGGGAACAACCTGAAAGAGTTGTGTATAGGCCACTGAGCCTCTGTTGTTTATAAACAACATTGGGCGGTCAGAAATTCTTGAAGTAGTCTACACAGTCAAGCTATCATTTTAGCTGCAACCATCCAGAAGTACTGTGAACCACACTTGATTTTACTTCTATCTCGGTCTGAAATATTCAAGCAACATAAACACGTCAGGTGTTTGCTTCATATTACAAATAGTGGAAAGCAAGAAACATGAATCAAGTACTAAAACTACGGCACTTATGTTGGATCGGAGGGAGCAGTATTTAGCACAAACAAAAAATATAATAATAAATAATATACGTTCTGGGGAATTTGGAGTTTTCAAACTAAAAACAAAAAATAGTGGTAGCTTCACTACTAAAAAATAGAGACTGAGCAGTGCCACCCATGGCTGAGCTCAGCAACCTCTTTGTCAGGTATTACGATATCACTAACTAATAAGTTTAAAATTTTCTATGAGCTTTCTTACAGTTTGTACCTTGTTTATAAAGAAGTACCATGTACCGTCGGATAAGTGTATCACCATTCCGACTCAGTACAACCAATTAATATGGATCTGAGGGAGTGGAATTTAGGACAAACGAAAAATATAATAATAAAGAAAATACAAATTAATTGCTAGTTCATAGCCCTAGGAACCTCCCCTTGCCAAGCCCTCCGACTCCACGGTATCCTTCAAGCCCATGCCATGTCTTTTGAAACACTAATCCAATTATAGTTTGTCACGCCGAGGAAAACCATGGACTGGTTTGAAGATAGAGGAGTCTTACTGAAATTGCTTAAATTAGTGAAGATAATATGCACATTGCATTACGAAAAGAGATGGGGAATATCAATAACACTGATTTATTTTTACCAGCATAGAGAAACCACAGATTTCAACTTTGATTTGCAGAAAATAATAATGCAATTTTGTTGCAACGGAAAGATAAACCCAAAGAGATAGAAACCTATCAAGAGGCAAATCAATTCCTTACCTGTAGAAGATAGGACTCATGCCAAACTTTCAACGCCAGAAGCAACTTAAGTGACCATATTGGAATTGGCAGTGGCTAAAGCCATTTTAAATCAAACTTTTAATCTGCATACAATGTTATGCTATTGTGTAAGCTTCATCAGAGAATTTCTTGTTCTATGCTAGTGAAGACCGCAGATTACTGTTCGATGAAGTAGCTCTAGAGGCATGCGTAAATATTATGCTGCGCATAATGGGACAACATAAATCAACTATTTTTTAGAGCAGATTTATCATTATGCAAAACCCATTACAATAAGCATGAAATTCACTATGATGGCACTCTGGAAGTGTATCTAAAAATTCTTTAGCATATTTTCTATAAGTGTAGCTCTAGAGGCATGCATAAATATTATGCTGCGCATAATGGGACAACATAAATCAACTATTTTTAGAGCAGATTTATCATTATGCAAAACCCACTACAATAAGCATGAAATTCACTGTGAGGGCACTCTGAAAGTGTATCTAAAACTTCTTTAGCATATTTTCTATAGGTGGCAACTATGATATCTGGACATTGTAACTGCAAAGGAAGGATCACACATGTTATTAAAAACAAACAATGATATTATGGATTCCATGGTTACACAGATGCAAAAAAACTAATATGGATGTTTTGTATTAAAAATATCATCTATCTAGATCTGTTCCCAATACAAGAAAGAAACCAGACACAGAAACATGTGTAACTCCATAATACATACATGAAGCTATTTTTTTGCACAACCAACAATACTTAAATCTTACAAATCTACCAAGAAAATATTGTACACTCTATAAGATATGATTCTTAATCCTGGATAGAAGAATTGTTTGTCAAAATGCAGATAATCTGAGAGTTGGCACATATTCAAAGAAAAACATGCAATCTCCAAATCCTTTCCATATAAAGTTTATATAAACATCAAACAAATTTGGCTGACAGTGGTTGATTTCTATATTTACACAGCGCTGCAAGTTGGCATCAGATGTCATGCAGATTATCTCAGCTGGCTGGTTCTCCTTCACATCCTATAATTCATAATCTGGTAAGAGCTGTGATGTGAAAAAATTTACAGTAGCAATTCTTTTTCTTGGTGAGACTTTACAGCCAAGGTGGAGAAGGGCAGGCCCAACCACTGCAGCGGCCGACTTCCACCAAGGTAGCATGCCGCCGCGCCATGGCACACTGCTGTTCTGCCTCAGCTCCTCCTCCCTCATGGCCTATCTCCTCTGCAGCCGTCCAAGGCATTGCTGCCTCCCGTGCGCCTCGCCGGCTGCCCATCTGCTCGCCCCACCGCGGCCCTCGCACCATGGAGCTTCTCGAGCTTCGTCGGCTGCCCAACGGTGCCTCCCCAACCCCTGCCATGGTACCGCAGCACCAGCAGCCCCGATCCAACCACCTCCACCCCTTGCTCCCCTTCTCCACCTCTCGAATGCTCTTGCGATGCAACCTTTTCCAAATAAAAAGAACACACAGAGATTGGATTGTAGCAGGGATGGAACGTTGAGATCTGGGACGGGAGGCTGTAGGGCATGGAGAGGCGGCGTAGGAATTTTGAGGCAGAGGAGGAAGACGGGCTAATTTGATACCGTGGATGATTTGTGTAATTTTTTTATTACTGTGGGAATTGGCTCAGGATTGCATGGATTAATCACCACCGTTATAATTTGGTCCCATCGGATAAACGGCTCTTAATTTCTAATTAACGTGGTAATTTCATGGGAGTCTGAAATAGTATAGGTATAGATAGACAAGCTAGAAAAGAATTTGAGATGTAACCTATATCACACTCCGAAGTCAAACGTGTCTTATGATAAGTGATTGTTGCAGGTTACACAACAGTAGTAATTTGATGTAAGAACATGGTGTGATAGACAGATATTGTATTTTCTAGAAACAGGAACACATGTCTTATTCAAGTATAATGTGTAAAGTAAGCAGATGGAATTCAACAAAATTAGAAGCAATACAAGCTAGACATCACACATAACATGCAACCACATATAATAGTGCCAAGTTAGAGGGAGCACCGGTGATGCTGCACTAGGGGAGACGTGCTCATCATAAACACAGCTTGTTGAGTGTTTATGCATGTGTTGTCTTGGAAATCATCTTGGGGGTGTGGAGGAGTAGAAACTGTGGAGGCCCTCCGTTCGGAAGGAGCACCTTTATCCGCTGCCTTGCTAACTTCCTTCTGCTTTATTGATTTTGAATTGTCAAGTAAAATCGACAAGAAAAAGCAATAAAATTTTCTCTTCAGAACTCATTCATGCATGATACTGACAATCACTACTTTGATGTAAGGCAAACACATGATACCATGATGGAATATGTACAAAAAACAGGACAGCATGGCATGTTCACAACTGTTTGTGTAAACTAAGCAGAAACCATTCCAGCAAATAAGAAGCAATGCAAGCTAGACACCACAGGAAAGATGCAACCAATATGACTCTGCCAAGTTAAAAGCGTCCCATCATAAATGGAATTTCAACAAATTAGAAGCAGCGCATGCTATAAATCATATGAAAGATGCAACTAATATCGCACTGCATATACTAAAGGTGTCTCGTCATGTTGATTGATGCGGGATACAAAAAAACAATAGTTTTATGTAAGGACATGCTTAATAGACAGATGTACTATGTACTAAATACAGGAAGGCATGTCACATTAACAGGTATAATGTATAAGCTAAGCAGACTAGCACATGCAGTTTAACCAGATTGGAAGAATTACAATCTAGACACCATATGCAACACGCAACCACATATCACGCTGCTAAGTTAGAGCAAGCACCTGCGATGCTAGTGTAGGGGAAATGCTGTAATCAACTACAGAGCTACGTTCACTATCTTCATCTAGCATTTCTGTTTCTTGAGAATCATGTCGGGAGGCTGACGTTGCATTCTTTAAATGAGGAGTAGTCCCCTTGCCTGCCTGCCTCGTCATAAGTGATTGATGAGGGATACACAAGAACATTAGTTTGATGTAAGAACATGGTTAATACACAGATGTAGTAGTATGTACCAAAAACAGAAAGGCATGTCATATTCAAAGGTATAATGTGTAAGCTAAGCAGATGCAATTTAACCAAATTGGAAGCAATACAAGCTAGACATCCGGCTGGAGTGGTGAGCATGATCATCTAGGACCTGAGAGCCTGGTGGGAGGCGGGCTGCTTCACCACCATCACAGCTTTTTAGTTGGCTTCCAGGTGATGCCTATCTTTGCTGGGCTTGTCACTGGCTCGGCCAGTGCCCTGACTAGCTATTTGTCTTCTGGTGCTCACAGGATGGTGGTTCATGTAAAAAATATATCTTTCCTTATCTTACCGACTTCGGCCTTTCGAATACAAGCTAGACACCATATGGAACATGCAACCACATATGACACCGCGAAGTTAAAGCAAGCACCTGGGATGGTGGTTCATTGTGAGCGAGGTCATCAACTCCAGAGCTACGTTTACCATCTCCATATGCTGACACTGCACCCATTATAGCGCTGAAACGTGTCTTGCCTACCCGCACACCAAACCGGAGCGACTTCTCTCTTTTCTTTTTGGCTTCTCTCATGGCAGCAGAGTCTGAAATACCCTTGCATAAAAACACAACAGTGAGAGTAAGGGTGAAGTGTGTGCAGAACTAGTGCACTGTAAAAGTAGCAGATAGCAGGTGGCTGAAAAATAAATGACAGGAGACATATGATAGCTCTACAACATTGCATGGCAAACAAAATTAGATTCTACTCTGTATGATTTTGTAATATATGAGCACAGGAAATGCTGGTACTCCTCCAGCACACCACCACATGTGGTCATATCTAAGATAACAGTCGACTGAAAATAAATAGGTCAGTCGATTTTTTTAATGAACCGTCCGATCTATAAGGAACGGGTAGATGGCCTTCGTCTACCTCCCGCCAGTCACTATTGACGATCTTTCTCGAACCGCCAGCGGCCACCGGCCCAGACCCCTGCCTCGCCCTCCCATCGACCTCAAACCACCGCCGTGCTTGGCAGCGCCCCCAGGCCATCCCTTTAATCCCGGCCGACCTCCAGATCGGGCGCCAGTAGCTCTAGGCCGCACAAGCCCCTAAGATAAAAACCAAGGCGCTGCTTCCCCGACGTAATAGGCGTACTAGCGCCTGTTACGCCGGGGAATGCTTCCGTTAATTGGGAATCAAGTGGCCAGAAATTGAAATTCAGGGGGGCGACGGACCTCTAGCTAAGGTGAAATAGTATATGAGGAGAAACCTTGTGCATCGCGAGTTACTAGGAACATCTAGTATCAAGAAGAAGCGGTCAACTAGTGTCTTCTGTGGGATGAATACCGTGCAAGCAGAGACGTAAGATTTGCACGAATAAGGGAAGAGGAGTACCTTTTTCGGTTGCCGATGTGGTCACCTCCACAAGTCGCGCCGATTTTCTTCTTTTTACCGGGGAAACCGATGTTCTGGAGGGTGCAGGCTTGGACGAACCCATGGCCAAATTGTTGACTGTGTTGCCGTGGCCGTATGTTGGCAGAGGGGAAGCAGATCCGAGGCAGCGAAGGACGGCGTAACAGGAACAACTCCGGTGCGGTGGAGGGTGAGGCATAGGACGACGTGGTTGAACTGGCTCGGGTACGGCCGACTCAGCCTCGGCTTCAACTACTAGCCATGGAGGGCGTTGCGGTTGAGGTTGCGGTGGACGACGACGTCGGGGTATCGGCTCCGGCATGATGGAGGAGGGCGGCGGTTGATGGGTGGGATGGGGTGGTGGATGGAGGACGCCGGGGTTTCGCGGCTGGTGGAGAGGTAGTTTTGGCGCCCACGGAGTACGAATGGGGAATCAGACGGATGGGGGGGGGACCATGTTTCGGTATGGGACGCGCTTGTTTTTTTCTTTTTTGAACAGAAATGGGACGCACTTGTTTGAAATTTGGGGAAAGTACAAACTTTGCCCCCCTCTTAAATTTCGGACCTACTGCGGGTCGGGGGTAGGATGGTAATCCCAGGTGTCCCAAATAGTGGGCGGGAGCGATTTCGGCCGCGCGCATGTGTGCTTAGGCGGCCATTGTGTATGAATTTTTTTTGGATGCGGTTGCGTGGCGTCTAGATGAAGCTACAGACCTACCCCGGTTTAGACCTTTGGATGTCGGGTCGGTAGGTTTCACGGGTTGGAGTTATTAGAAAAGTAATTTCCTTGTACTACCAAACAGCGGTCTCACGCGGTTTCGGGCGAGTAGAGGCTCTTTTAGCGCTTCATTCGAAATTTTGAAACACAAGCATTCACGTTTAGAGTACTCTTGAACTATGAGGATTGACCTAAATATACAACGTTATATTTGACCTTGTATGTTTGAAAACCTCATTAAATTATCCGCTTCTTTTTGAAAATTTGACACTTGAAAATCCTATAACTACGATTATTTTGGAATGGAGGAGCTAAATTTGAATCTATTTTTTACATGACTACATATGCTATTATGTACAAAATCAGAGCAAAATTGGTGCCCCCATAATTTAGGTATGGTTTACAAATGCCATGATATCAAATTCAAATAATTGAATGGCCTTCATGTTGAATTCGATTTTTTTAAACCACCTTAAGTTGAATTCAAATGTATGCTAGTTCATAGGTAGTAGCTATTTATAATGTCCATCGTGTAACTTTCGTATGTATAATGTGCTTTACACACACAACATGAACTATACTCACATTTATATTCGATTGCGAAAGCGATGCATTGTCTGGAGTTCAAAATACTAACTATGTGGATCAATTATGTCGAATAATAACATCTACATGCTGAAATTCGATAGAATCTAGATGTATGATGGATCAATGACCGCTCCTTACGCGAATTGCAAATATCATGATCCCATCCTAATATTTGGATACAATTTATATCTTTAATCAATGTGTAGAGCAGTCTTTTACGTGTAGTTTCACTCTCCATCGGTGGTCTCTCACACATGCTCACACACTCTCTCCCAAGGTGTCTTTCTCACACACAAGCTCTAGATATAACCCTCCCTCCCTCTCGTAACCATTTACAACTGTTTTCACTAACCTTTACCACAAGCACTCTTCCTCTCGCAAACATACACACGCACAAACCTCATCGACCCTTTCTATATACATGGACCTGCCTACGTGTCTCATGTATGCACATTATCTTTACGCCTATCTCTCATGCATTATCTCACACCTCTCTTCCTAATCGACGAGTATGATTCTAGCAGAGCATTCTGTAGGATGCCCCTTAAAGTTAGGTTGGATGAATAGTAATATCAGAGATAAAGGGGTTACCTTAGTCCGAGAACCTAGGGTTACAAATCCTAGCCGGCTTTGTCAGTGGACACAGAGTCCTTCACAATTCTGCTATCTTTGTCTTGTACGACTAGTCATCCATGGGTCTTCCTAAATGCATAACGGGCCGACCAATGTGGCGCAGGACGGAACAGAATGAAGGGACTCACCTCGACCCACCGGACCTCACGCGGTGACACACCCTTTGCCCCCACGTCTCATTATCTTCTCACACCCACACATACCAACACAAACACCACACGCACAGAAAATTTCTCCTGGTGCCTCTATTCCCTCCCCCCTTGCATATACACACTCAAGGGAATGGAATCTCTTGTCGTGATGTCATATTCGTCTCTCTCTCTAGACCACTCTCATTTCTCGTGCTATCTCTCCCACGCCCCCCGTCGGCCCCTCTATCCATGCCTCTCTCTAATACGTAATACACACACATACCTCTCTAGGCCCCGCCAAATGCAGCAACTACACATTCACACATGTTACATCACGTACCCCACTGATCTAAAAATCCCTCTCTTCACGTTTATTTCGCATACAACATTCCTTTTGAATAAAGTGTGGCCAAAAATTATTTTAGAGTTTCTACATATATACAACATTACAAAGTTATATGGAGGAGTACGAACACTAATTTGCATTGCATGGTGCCCGCAATGATATTTATTCCGCACTGTGAATTTTTATATTTTTATACTATATACAAAGTTAGTCATAATAAAGAGAAACGAAGAGCATCTCTCTCACCATCGCATACCCCCCTGTACGCCCCTTTCACGTATGCACACAAAACTATCTCTACGTCCTCTAAAAGTAAGCCCCCAGAAAATTCACGCATGTTTCATCTTTCTCTCACGATATATGCAATGACGATCATTGTATTTGAAGCGAAAGCACGATACGTACATTGGACTTCAGAATCCACTCATTACGGTCACCATTTACGTTTAGTGGTTATTATGCAGTCATGGGCTCACCGTACAACTCTGTATTTGCTTATGACATGACTAGTTGACCAGTTAAACGCTCCACGTGGCACCTCTAGTGTTGCATCACATTATCTCACTACCATCGTGCCCACCTGTCGACTTGTATCTACTCTACATCTACACTCTTATAAAATACATAAAATACACTCTTATAAAAAACAGAGTTGGTGATGATGATGTGCCTGCCATCCTGCAATATAGGTCGTCCAATTTATATCTGACGGATAGGAAAGAAACTATGGCAATTTGGCAAAAAGGTACCCACACACCTCTCCACATTTGCAAATAAGGTCTTCCCTCATTCATCCTTTTCTCTCACAAGATAAACAAGTCATACAAATGCATCTTGATGTTACATGCAACGCAAGGGCATCTTGCTAGTAAGAATGAAAACAAACGACAAAAATATATTTGGACGGTGGTTCGAAGTCATGACCGCGGGCACAGCGGACAAGGTGGCCTTGTATTGGTATGCTGAGCCGTCTGTTTTAACACACAAGAGCTGGTGTGGTGATTATACACACACGCACGCATGCACACGAACTGCATCCACGCAACACTCACACAAACACATGCACCCACGCACACACGCAACACTCACACGTACACACGCAGTTTGCATACATTAAAATTACCTTTGAAATGTATGGCCAGTATCATCTACCGCGCGGGAAAAATCCTGCCCTTTCCTGTTTAATCGGGTTTGTGACAGTTCAAGTGACAGTTCACTAGGTCGTCATGTCGTCTACTCCTCCGTCATAAGAGTGGAGCGCTCGCTTTCATAAATCTTCTAGTCCCTTTCACCGACATGTGGGACATCAAGCTACCGGGTCCACGTGCCATACCGGAATACAGTGCAGAGCAGCCGAGGTGAAGCACCCCAGTCATGGTGCCGACGTAGTAATGAGCAATGATGTGTCAAATCACAAAGCTGCACCTTTCCCACAGTTAAGTTGGAGGGACGAAGCAACCATCATTTCACTCGTTGCCGAATCCGCTTCTCCCTCATCTTCTTCAACTTAACCACGTGTTGCTTCTGCCATTGTTCTGCCTCATGTGGGACACGGATCGGCTTGGTAAAGCACTGACACATGGGACCGCATGTTAGCAAACCGCCAGGACAATGTCCTCTGAAAATAAGAAACCTCCCCCGCCATCCGCGCGGCAAAATCACCTCCTTTTTACTAATCTCGATTCTATAATTTTTTAGATCAATATAATTGAGATTTGTATAGATAGCACACAGGAGCAAAACCAAGTGGTACGGTTAAGGGCATCCACAATGTGTAGCCAAATGTGAAAATAGCTTTTGGCATCATGGGAACCATTGTGGACGGTGTTGCCAAAGCCAAAAAGATGGAACCGAAGCTCCCTGATTGATTGATTGAAGGAATAGAAAAATGCAACGTCTCTCCTCTTTCTCCCATGCTTGGACACATGTAGTACAATATAGAGCACAGAGTATACTCCCCTGTCCCTTCTATCACAAATCAGAAAGCAGTGAGGCGTCAAATCACAAAAGCACGGACGAAGCAACCATCATTTCACTCTTCGCTAACTCCACTTGTCCATCGTCTTCTTCGAGAAGCCATCTCACCGCATTAGTTATAGTAGTACTAGTAAAGGACTTCCTGGATGCAAATAAGGCGGTTGTCTTGGCTTGCAGGAGGCACTTGCGAACGACTTACCGTGGTCTCCCTCAATGGTGTTCTCCATCGAACGCACTTCGCCAAACCACCAAAAAAATATCGTCGACGTCACCGCAATGGGGAAGGAAGTCAAATATAGTTACTACTCCCTCCTTCCATCTATATAGGGCCTAATGCATTTTTCAAGGCTGCCTTTGACTATTGATAAGATTAATAATACATGAGATATATAATGTGAAAATTATATCATTGGAAGCTTCTTTCACGTACGAATTTGATGGTATGCTTTGTATGACTTGCATGTCATATATTATTGCTCCAAAACTTGGTCAAAGTTAGTCTCAAAAAACATATTAGGCCCTATATAGATGGAAGGAGGAAGTACCTCCATTTTTTGTACACAAGGCTAGTATATCAAAATTACAATTTGCAAAGGGCCACTAACACTAATTGAGGAAAAATTGATGGGGTTAGCAACCAAGGACATTAATATCCCCTGCATGCATGCGGAAGTGAGAAGGTTGGTTTGCATGGCGCTGCATTAATCAAGCGATGAGGGGTGCGATGGTAGCTCTTTGGTCCTTGGAGAAAAAAATACGCATTAATTGACACGTGAAACGAGGATTTGTATCGATTAAATCCCGTGAAGGAAAACCCATCGTTTCTTTTTTAACACTAGTACTCCTAGTACGTACGTACTTATCCTATTTTGGTCTAGGCCTTGCATTGCCAAACTTCGCCACACATTTTTTCCAAGCTTGCCTAAAGTTTTCAAAATGAGAAGTAGGTACACTTGCGCACGGCTATCGCGGTCGCACCGCACCCTCACACGGTCGCTCCTGCACGCCGCGGTCGCACCGCACCCTCACACGGTCGCTCCTGTACGCCGCAAACCCAACCAAGGGAACGCACCCTCACTGACACGTGCTGTCGCATGGGAACACACCAAACTTAGCCATCCTATCACTGACACATAATTTTCATTCATAGAGTATGTTTATTCGACCGCATGTTGGGGAGTATCCGTACGGCCCATGCGGTGGTCTATTGGGGAAGAAGAAGAGGTGAGGAAGAAGGAAAGAAGGGTTAGGAGACGTAGGATATTCATCCAGCCGCCTGAAATGCTAGACTGACCCAAGTCAGGCGACTTGCATAACAAATATATGTTTTTACACAGCAAAAGATCCATAAAAACAACAACATAAAGAAAAACTATCACTGCTCGCGGAAAGAGACGACCTCGTCGTCTTTGGCTGCCGGCGTGAACCAGCTGTCACTGCCGACGTGTGTCCCCACACCGTGGTTGTCCTCGGCCTCCAGCTACTCGTCCAAGCGGAGCGTGCGGGCTCTCTGCACGGACGAGAGCACATCCCAGTTCGAGTTGAGGACATCCGGTACCGCCTGCAGGAGGGCCTCGATGGCAGCGGCATCCGCGCGCTTCGCGTCGAGTCGAGCCTCCGCTGCCCGGTTCATGTCCAGGACGTCCGGTTCCGCCTGCAGGAGGGCATCGATGAGAGCGGCATCCGCGTGCTCTGCGTCGAGTCGAGCCTCTCCCGACCGGTTCAAGTCTAGGACGTCCAGTTCCGCCTGCAGGAGGGCCTCGATGGCAGCGGCATCCGCGCGCTCCGCCTCAAGTTGAGCCTCCGCCGCTCGGTTCACATACACGACATCCGGTTCCGCCTACAGGAGAGCCTCGATGGCAGCGGCATGCGCGCGCTCCGTGTAGAGTTGAGCCTCTGCCTCCCGGTCCTCCTTTAGTATCGCCATGTTGAACCACTGGTCCGCCTACACCATGGGGGACTCGGACGCCGGCACGAAGTCGACGTCCATCATCTCATACCCATCGGGGCCCTTCTGCGCCGCGACCTCCGCCATGAACATTGGATCGGCTTCCTCCTCCTCGTAGCTTGGCTCCAGAGAACTCAGGGATTGGCCCGCCGCAAAGCGAGCTTGGGAACGGAGGTCTGTGGCGCCGACCGCCGCCGCGATTTCTGCGCGGCGCTCCGGTGTCAGCATCTTGTAGTAAGTGATCTTGTGGCGCACCATGGCTTTCCGGCGAACTAGGGGAAGCTTGATGTGGGCTAGGGGATCGAAAGGTGGGGGAATGGGCTGGAGATTTGGTGTGGTTTTAGGGCAGTGGCTGGCGTAGGCCGAGCAGCGAAGGTTCTGGTGTGAATAGTGGTTCCGGTGACGACGGGTCAATCGGTTTTGACTGTACATCGCTCTTGTTGCATTCGCGTTGCAGCCCGGCACGCTGGACCCTCCACGTCGCTCACCGAATGGAATGCGCTTCGTCTTGCATTTTCGCTCGCTTGTGGGACCGCAGTTGAGAGCAAACCGACGTCCCTCCCCCTCCCCCGCCCGCGTCATTTATTATACCACCACTCCCTTCGTTTTATGCGGAGTAAATAAAAACAGATGGAGTATACTATGGATGAGGATTAACTGACATGCGGGGCCTAGCAAGCATGGGGTTCGCCAGTAAGTGACCGAAAGGGAGGGTAAGGCAGGGATACCTACGTCAGAGGATCCGCTTCCACTATACTACTTTGACCAAATGTTAGAGTAATAATATATGACATGCAACTTACACAAATGTTAGAGAAATAATACTCCCTCCGTTCCTAAATACTTGTGTTTCTAGGCATTTCAACAAGTGACTACATACGGAGCAAAATGAGTGAATCTACATACATCCGTATGTAGTAGTCATTTCAGATGTCTAGAAAGACAAATATTTAGGAACGAAGGGAGTATATGACATGCAACTTACACAAAGCATACAGGGTCTAATGCGTTTTTCGAGGCTAACTTTGACCAAATGCTAGAGTAATAATATATGACATGCAACTTGCACAAAGCATACGGTCAAATTCGTATGTGAAAGGAGTTTCCAATGATATAATTTTCAGATTATACATCTCATGTACTATTAATCTTGTCAATAGTCAAATTGGAAACCATCTCGAGTACAAATCTAGGAGTACGTACGAATCTAACAATATTGATTGGCGTTGTTGAATGTTGATACCTTTTTGATCAAAGTAGATATACTTTGACTACACATAAAACTTATATGTAAACTATAAAGGATAGGAGGGAGTATATTGTGCGTTCAAAAACGAAACGAACATTGAATACCCTTTATATATGATTTGCGGATGCTATGATCACCGGTTCAAAATTTTGAATCCGCCTTAGGTATCACGTGCCCCCACTCGTTCCCTCTCGATTTCATCTCGGGGTCTGGAGATCTATTGAAAGAGGACTAGGGTGGGTACATGCGAATGATACTCGGCGGAATGTTCAAATGAGGCATGCGGGAGGATGGACTCGACTGGAGGGCGACATGATCGATGGAGAAGAGGGTTGGAGAGGAATGAGAAATAAACAAACGCCACATGATTATACTTGAACGGCTCAAATAAACAATTAGTTGTCTCGTTTGGCCTACATAGTGAAAGGCCTAATGCGCAACGCGGAGCACTGACGCTCGAATATGGCCGGGAAAACAGGGAAACAGACATGTGGGGCACACCCGTCGGGACGACGTAGCGCAGACTAGTTCAATGGAGGAGCTGGCCCACGACCTCCTCGCCACTGACAACCATTCATGTGGGTCGTTGGGGCCAACAACGGGGCGCAGCTCCAGCACCGCCTCTGGACACGGCGACCGAGGTGAGCGGCACGCTCATATCGTCGCTAGACACGGTCGGTTTCAGTTTGCCGAGGGTGGCGTTAGTGCTATGGCATGACCAACGGTATGTTTGGTTTGTGCCCAAGGTTTCCCCATCAAAGCATTGGGTAGCCAAAATTTTGGTTGAGGTATTGGTTGCCCATGATTTGGCCGACATTGGCAAGAAAAATGAACTTGAGCTGGCTAGAGTTCATTGGCATGCCAAAGACATGGCAACCGTCCAAACAAAGACCAATCTTTGGGTCATGACCAAAATTTTGGTTGAGGTATTGGTTGCCCATGATTTGGCCGACATTGGCAAGAAAAATGAACTAGAGTTGGCTAGAGTTCATTGGCATGCCAAAAAATGGCAACCATCCAAACAAAGACCAATCTTTTGGTCATGACCAAAATTTTGGCAAGGTGCACTTTGGCCACAATCCAAACACACCCCAACACCCGGCTCGTCGAGGATGCACGGGGCACCGTGACGCGTCCGCGGAGTGGTGTAGCGCGGCCAACTGCATCCTATGGACCTGAGACCATGCCGCGTCATCTTGCTTTTCCAATGACATGCGGGGATCACATGTGAGCAAAGGGCATCTCCAACGTTGCCACGACCGCAGCTGACTACCCTGGCACACCAAAACCCTCGTCCCTCGCATCGTCGCGCGGTGCGTTCCCAGCCGGCGCCAGCTGCCTGCATTCATGCCGTCCGTTCGTATGTCGTCATTAAGAGGCTCGGTGCCCGCGGAACCAACTCCGGTGACTTAATGACGCACCCGGACGCTTGGCCTCACCGGAATGCGCTACTTAAAGCGGCAACGCCCAGCTAACCTCCACACCATAGCGCATCGTCCTCCTACCTGGAACCACATCCACCATGACCGCAAGCACGAACGCTCTGCGGGAGAGCTTGTCTTCGGGGATGGAGCTCGAGGTCGCCGCCCTCGCTCAAGTCGCCGCACAAGCGGTGGCCACGCTGGCGGCCGACAACGGGAGCACCGTCAGCCACGCGTCCTACTTGCCGCCGTCCAATGTCCGGCACCGCCGAGGTCGGGGACTCCTCCGAGGATGAGTAGGGCTTGGGAGGCGGCAGGGCATGGTGTGCCAACTGGCCGGTCCGTCTCCCGTGTTCTACTTTTCCTCGCCGGAGACCGCACCTTCACTTCACGGGTCTTGAACCCCGCCCCCGTACATGGAGATCACAGATGGAGGACGTCGGTCGCCACCGTAGAATAGGTTTAGGGTCGGGTTTCTTTTTTTTTGTCCTATAAAAGTTTGAAATGTAATGAAAATCTGCCGTGTTTGCATTAATCTCGGCCGGTGTATATGAACTTTCACAATAATATACATATTGTAGGAGTACTACCAAGATGCCCGTGCGTTGCACGAAAGATCAAGATCTTGTGGGAGAAAAGGATGAACGAGGGAAAGCCTTATCTGCAAATGTGGAGAGGAGTGCGGGTAAATTGTCAGAGTTTCCTTCCTATCCGTTAGATATAGATCGGACGACCTATATTGCAGGATCAGACACATCTTTCTACATCTAGGGGAACCTACGAAAGGGTTAAAGTAAATTGCCTCTCTCTCTCCTCCCCTGATTTTCATGGTGGTGGGCCCCTCCCTCCCCCAATCTATAATCAACAGCTCACACGTTTCACATTGCGTTAATTACGTAACTGGGATTATGTAGGTGTAGCATTACTCGTCCTAAAAAACCCAACTAAGCCAACCTCCCAGCATATCGCGCGGGAAAAGACCTGGTCGCGCCGTTTTAGTCGGGATTACCGGATTACTAGTAGTAGTATCGATGGATCGCGCGAAGCAACAGATTTTTTTGGAGGGGCGAAGCACCTAGTTTAAAAGGAAAAAATGTGGTACACTCACAGCACTCCTGTCGCGGTCGCATTGCACCCCACACACGTTCGGTCCTGCACACGGCTCACGCAAACGGAACGCGCTTCGGCTTGCCTCTTCACTGACACTTGGGGCTGCACTTGGAGAAACCGACCATGCGCCAAACTCCCCCCGCCCACCGCGCGAAAATCCTCCCCCCACACCCAAAAATTCCCCCCAAATCCGATTCAACCGCCCTTCGGCCAACTAGCCAATAATATTTCCCAAACCCCCTCCCCCCTGTCCCCCTCCACTCCATTTGCTCCGCCAAAGACGCCCTCCCCGCCGCGCCAATACGTCGGCGCCGCGGTTTGACGACCCTCTCGCTCCCACAGTACGCTCTCGTAGACTGCCGTCCTGTAGCCGCGCCGCCACCTCTGGCTACGTTCTTGTGGAGGCGCACGACGGTCAGCGCCGCCACCGCTGGCGACGTTCGTGTGGAGACGCACGGCGGTCAGCTTCTCCCACGGTACGCGCATTCTAGACTGAGGCCCCGTTCATGTCGGTGTAGCGCTGAATGTTAGCTGATAGACGCTATTAATCTCACTGTTTGCCGAAGTAGTTTACTGTCAATATGCTCTGCTTAAGAAGCTTCCTTGCCCTATTCTGCACTCAATCTACTTAGCTGAGATGGCATGCCAAGGCCGATTAGTTGCTAAAATATCCTACCATATATTTATTGTGATGTAGATTGCCATGGTCTAGTAGCCAATCTGTTAGCTGAAATAGCTCTACACCGTTTTATACTCGATCTTTGTTGCTGCGATGGCCTTCGATAGTTCGATGGCTGTGTGCTCGGCCTCATTGACTACTGGAACAACCTGCCATAATTTGGCACTCAAATCTGTTTGCTGAATTAGCTTTACATATATTTCGTTACTTAGATCTGCTCGTCCAAGTATCTTGCCATAGCTTTAGACATCGACCTAGGTATTTTTTTTTCTGGACTTCATAAAAAAGCATATATGTTTTTCCTATAATATCTAGTAGAAGAACTAATTTGTATGTCTAATAGATGGACAGGACTTGGATAACTTCTGCTCGAAGATTCTCTGCTGCATATGTTGAGGGGGTTGAAAACTTCATGAACTTTATCAGAGCTGAGTACGGTGGTCCGAAATCAGATGTGCTCTGCCCGTGTAGCACTTGTATGAATTCAGTTACAAGACCCCAGTCAACTGTGCAAAATCATCTACACTTGTATGGGATGTCGGTCACATATACTAGGTGGGTTCATCATGGTGAAGCTATGAACGTCAATGTTATTGACTACGTGGAAGCAGCAGATCACCATCTTGATCTGCCTGATGCTCTAGTGGAAGAGGAGGAGGAGGTGGTGGTGGCGGAGCCAGTGAGTTTGACCAACATTGAAACAATGCTACGAAATGCTCGTGCATTCCGTGAACTTTCACCTACAGAAGAAAAACGGTGGGCCCGCATGTTGGAACAATGCAACGTTGCTGTCACCCCAGGAAATAAGCTGTCAGTATTCTCAGCTATGGTCACCTTTCTTCAGGTGAAGGCATCTGAGTGGATGACCAACAAATCATTCGATGCGATGTTGACTGCTTTCCACGAATCTTTCCTAGATGCATCTGAGCAGCCACACACCTACAGTAAAATGAAGAATTTCCTTCATGCAGTTGGAATTGGATATGATATGATCCATGTTTGTAAGAACAATTGTGTTCTGTTCCGGAAGGATTATGCCAACTTAAGTGAATGCCTGAAATGCAAATCATCAAGATGGAAAGATGGCGATGCTGTGAAGAGGATTCCTCATAATGTTCTTAGACATTTTCCAATTACACCAAGATTGTAGAGGTTGTTTCATGATGCTGAAACAAGAGAGGATGTACTGTGGCACTCTAGGAACCAGGAGTACAGAGATCAGAATGTAATGAGCCATCCATCTCATGGTAGTGAGTGGAAAAGCTTCAATGATAAACACAAAGAGTTTGCTGCTGACCCGAGAAACATTAGACTCGGCTTAGCTTCAGATAGATTTAACCCATTTGGCCACCAGAGCGCCACATATAGCATGTGGCCAGTGCTTGTTATCCCTTACAACATGCCTCCAAATGTCAGCACCAAAGAATCAAACTACATGATGGCCTTGCTCATCCCAGGTCCAAAAAGTCCTAGAAAGGATTTTGATTTGTTCATGGAGCCTCTTGTGGAGGAACTTCAACAGCTATGGAAGGGTGTTCTCACTCGAGACCTATATAGTAGCCCACCAGCTGATTTCTTTCTGCGTGCTGTTATAATTTGGTGCATACATGATTATCCGGCTTTGGGCACTATGTCAGGGCGAACGACACATGGTTACAATGCATGTGTTCGCTGTGACAGGAATCCGCTGTCATACGCAATACTTAGCAAGATCTGTTACATTGGACACCGTCGTTTCCTTGCCAAGGACAAGCCGCATCTTAGAAAATATCGAAGACATGTGTTCAATGCAAAGCATGAAAACCTTGATGCGCCAAAGAGGCTCACCGCCGATGAGTTGCAAGTGGAATTAGAGAAGGTCAGACATATTACACCAGGAAACCATCCTGATAATGGTAGCGGGAAAAGGAAGCATGGCAGGGTAGAAGAGAGATTATTGTTTACCCGCAGGTCCACTTTGTGGGACTTGGAGTATTTGAAAGATTTGGATCTAAGGCATAATCTTGATGTGATGCACATCGAGAAAAATATATGTGACAGCATTATCGGCACACTTCTTAATATTGAAGGCAAGACGAAAGATACCTTAAAATCTAGGATTGATTTGACACACCTGGGTATCAGAAAGGATTTGCAGGTGCAAGATGAAGGTAAACCACGGGATATGTGTGATGGCCTAGCTTATTACGGATGATAGACTACTCATATCAATAAGGAATTCCTTCTTTTCCGGGAGCCCATTCGGATAGAACTCCAAAGTTAAGCGTGCTCAGCTTGGAGTAGTTTCAGGATGGGTGACCGACCGGGAATTTGGTCCCGGGTGCGCACGAGTGAGGACAAAGTGCGCAGAAAAGACTAGTATTGATCTGTGGGGCCAGTCTAGATCCCGCCAGGAGTAACGACCACCGGCGGGTGTGTCCGGGGCGTTACAAGTTGGTAATCAGAGCCGACTCTTGCGGTTACACGGATGGTTGC
This sequence comes from Triticum urartu, assembly GCF_056163025.1. NCBI lineage: Eukaryota > Viridiplantae > Streptophyta > Magnoliopsida > Poales > Poaceae > Triticum > Triticum urartu. The sequence continues at coordinate 331,622,833 of NC_141873.1, read as the reverse complement.
AGACAGGTGCGTGGTCATGTTGTTCATGACGTTTGTGACCCGTCGTGGCACACGGCATGGTACATGTACCAGACTGGATGCACAGACGTATGTGCCAAGAGGGAACATTCCTGTGGCCCGACGAGGACATTGGTTCCTCAGAGTGGGGTGTATGTGATGGCCTGGCTTATTACGGATGATAGACTACTCATATCAATAAGGAATTCCTTCTTTTCCAGGAGCCCATTCGGATAGAACTCCAAAGTTAAGCGTGCTCAGCTTGGAGTAGTTTCAGGATGGGTGACCGACCGAGAAGTTGCTCCCGGGTGCGCACGAGTGAGGACAAAGTGCACAGAAAAGACTAGTATTGATCTGTGGGGCCAGTCTAGATCCCTCCAAGAGTAACGACCACCGGCGGGTGTGTCCGGGGCGTTACAATATGGCACCAGCTGTGTACGTCTTGGACAAGGTAAAAAGAAAAGAATTCTGCGAGGTCCTGTCACGTGTGAGATTCCCACATGGATTTGCTTCCAACCCTGAAAGGAGAGTCAGTGCAGATGGAAACAAGGTACAAGGGTTGAAAACGCATGACTGCCACGTCCTACTTCAAAGGGTTTTACCTGTTATCCTTGGAGGATTGGGCCGCCCTGACTTATACAGAGCAGTTGCAGAGTTGGGACAATTCTTTAGGGAACTGTGCAGTAGGAATATCAGGATAGATGCTTTGGAGTGTCTTAGAGACAAGATACCAACTATCCTATGTGACCTTGAGAAGATATATCCTCCAGCCTTCTTTGATGTGATGGTGCATTTGGTTGTTCATCTACCTGATGAGGCACTACTTAGAGGTCCAGTACAGTATGGCTGGATGTACCCTCTTGAAAGGCGGCTAGGCACTTTCAAGGGCTATGTTAGGAACAGAGCTAGACCTGAGGGTTCCATTGCAGAGGCCTACATTGCTACAGAAGCGTTGACATTCTGCTCAAAATACATTGAAACGGCTGATCAGCTTAGCAAAGAGGTGGGTGAAGACAATCCCGGGCTCAATATTTTTGATTATTCTGTTCGAGTTACAGGGAAGAGTCGACAAGAGGACAAACCTAAAGATTTGGACAAAATGGTTTGGTATGTGTTGAATAACTGTCATGAGATACTACCTTATATCAAGTAAGTGTAGTACTGCAGCTTATACATCGTAATCTACTAAACTTGCAGCACATTCTTATATATTTAGATGTTTGACGCAATCACTATGTTGTGCAGCATCTACAAAGAGGAGTTACTGCCGCAAAATCCAAGAAAAATTGACAAACTGGTTATGGCAGGATTTGCGAAATGGTTAAAGAACCATGAAAGCTTTTGAAGTGCACTGTCAGTTTTTTTAATATATTGAGTACATAAGATGATCAGATTTTCTATTTTCTAACCATAGGTTAAGAAGATGTGGGAGGATGGGCAGGCAGTTGATGATGCCCTTCACTCACTAGCAATGGGTCCTGATACTCGGGTAAGACATTATGAATCTTGCGTTGTTGGAGATGTGCGCTACAACACCCTTGCACGAGACGAAGGCAGGAAGACACAAAACAGTGCCATCATGAGAACGAATACGTATGACAAAGAGACAACTGAAATGTATGCTAACATAACAGACATTATTCAGTTGCAATATATCTCTAGTTTTGAGGATCATCGGTGTGTGGTTCTGTTGTGCTGTCGTTGGTATAACCTGTTTTCCAGGATCGCAAAACCCAGAGCTGATGATTATTTCAAATCCATCAATGTCAAGGCGGCGTACCAGACCAACAAGCCTTTTATTTTGGCAAATCAAGCATCACAGATATTTTTCTTGGAAGACACATTTGCACGTAGCGATGACTGGAGAGTATTGCAAAGGTTTGAGCAGAGGAATTCGTTTAATGAAGTTCCACAACAAGATGATGCTTACACTGCTCCTGATGTACAAGATAACACAGATGTTCCTAATATCTTTGAGAACCATCCCGTCAATGACGCCGACGAAAAGATTGCCTGTCGTGCTATGGACATACAAGAGTTGATCAAGAAGAAGCCAACGTTCGAGGACGTTGAGGACGAAGAAGAAGATGACACCATGGGGAATTACGATTCAGACTGATACACATGGCGAAGATGTTGACGCTGCTGCTGTGGATGATGATTACATTGCTTTTGTCGTATTTGCCTGTCAGAAGACGTTTTTTATCTACCATGTGAAATTGTGTTTGCTATGACAAATGAAACCTGATGAACATGTTGTTTAGTAATTTGCTGTGAGAACATCACTTGTTATGTATGCTGATTTGTGTTTGGTGATTGTATGACAACTAAAACATGATGACATTGTTGTTTATTGTACTCATATTTGGCTGTAAAACTTGAATTTCATGACATAGTTTGCTGTTGGACTGCAATTTGCTCGACGTCTTTGAATGAGAACAAAGATGACCCGACAGGGCCTCTGCTATTTATTTATTTATATGAGCAAAAGGGGATACCCCCTGATTTCCGTTAATAGAATCATTAGATGTTCACAACACTACGCCAGCCTGCTACACAGGTTTCATTCATTACTAGTTTTAGCAAAGTGCTCATGTCGTAGCCACTGAATACATCACGAGTGCTACATACACTGCAAATAAAGAGATAGTCATCCTACAGAGCACATCGATTTTGCCCATTATCTTCACAAGCTCTTTCATCTCCTCATTGCTGTCAAGGCTGTTCAGCAGCTGTTGCTTGGCCATGATCAGAGGAACTACATCTTTAAGCTTCTGCTCTGCATCTTCCTCTTATGTCGTTCCTTCAGTTACTTGTCCAACACCCCAACCTGCTGGTATTGGGATTCCTCGGGTAACCAAATAATCAGCGTAGTTGCATTCCCCCACATCAGCAACTTCCCAGAAATACAAATCACACGAATCTTCCCTTTTCTGCACGAATCAAATTGGTAGATCATCAACCAAACTATTAAAAAAATCAGCAACTGAAAGCAGCAGAACAACACTTAAACATATTATTACCCCATGATTCGGGCATTTGTAGAAGACTCGGCCAGGGTTGTGGATTGTGGTTGAGACACGACGGATGACTCTCCGTGATTTGCAGCAGTGGCACCACACCAACGGCAGCGGGTTGCGATGAGCAATCAGCTACGGTGTGCGTGCTGGTGAGGGTGTGATGAGACCCACAGGCGATGGTATGGGTTGCGACTTGGCGCATATCTGGTTGTTGCGTGCTGAAGAGCAGGTGGACGAGTAGCCAGCGGACATGGTTGCTGTGGCTAGAGCTTCTGATGCTAGGCAGAGTAAGTAGAGAAGAGGAGAAGCGAACGTTGGATATGTCAGTTTCATTACTTGCAGAGTAGCATAGCACCATATACGGTCATAGTCTAGGTTTGGATTCGAACCAGCTACAGGAGCACGTCTTTCTTTTTTCTAAAACACGGCAACGTCTCATTACTAGTACACTAGCTTGTTCTGTACGCCTTCCCAAGTCTTTGATTTTCTTTCCCTTTTTTGCAAGGAAGGAAGGAGGACAAAATTGAGAGTTCCTGGGACTCGAACCCAAGACCTCTCGGTTGAAAACCAAGGGTGCTAGTCACTTATGTGGCGAACGTTCCCTGTGAGGAGGACGGCAGACGAACGCATTTTCCTCGCAGTTTTCTTCCTATATATAAAAAAGTATGCTGCTTGGTGTCCGCTTAGTCAACAAAACGATTGTGCCAACCTTAACCATTGGATTTACATTCAACGTCTGTCGCGTTTCTTCAGTCTCTTCTTCCTCGAGCCGCCAAAGCCAAACCAGCGCCGGCGGGACCGCCTGCTCCCGCCTCCCACGGCTGGATGTGATCTGCCCCGGCTCCTGTTCGTTCCCGTCCAAGGCCTCACCATCGTCCTCCGCCTTGGTTCGCTCGCCGCGGCGCCGCCCTCCGGTGTTGTCAACATGGTCAACAACCGAGAGGAATAAGGAGATGACTGTACATGGTGAGGATGACAGTAGGGACCTAGCAGCGCGCGCATATTAATTTTGTTTTTTCAGGACGGAGAAGGGTATCAACTGGGTTGTGCAGGACCCGTGGCCCGTCTAGCCCAGGCTTTTATTTCATATGTTTAGCACATGGCCAGCCCAGTTTGTTTTTTTCCTTTCTGAAAATTGCTAGCCAGCTATTTTGTTTTTTGCAGAATAACCAACGTAGGCCTACTTGCTTTTCTACGCCCTGCTGGGCCGGAAGTCTTTCAAGACGAGGAGGGATGCATTTTGCCCAGAAAATGGGCTATAAGTAATAAGAAATGGGCTATAAGTAATAATAAATGGGCTGTAAAATGAAAAAATACAGCAAACAGACAATTAGTTCCAAAATACTGTTTTCTTTCGGATTTTGATAATTTAAATTTCATTGTTTTTGTGCGGGTAAAATTTCATTGAATTTAAATTAATGTATATTTAGATTTAAAATTAATTTGAATCTGGCTAGAAATTTCGGGCTGTATGCTGTTTGGGACAGATTTGGAGGCTGACTTGTGGGTCTACTAGGTTGACGTGTACTTTGGCTTTGTCAACCTAGTCCACAAACGATTCTAGCAGCAGTGACCGTTGGATGTTAATCCAACGGCCGTGCTGCTTCTTCAATATCTGATCTTCTTGCTCTAGCCGCCCAAACCAGCTCCGGTGGGACTGCCTGCTCCCGCCTCCCGTGGCCGGCTATGCTGCCGCACAGGCCGCACCGCCCCACCCTACTTCATTGCTGGCCAGGCCATTCCTCTACTCACCCACACCTCCTGTTATTTTCCTGCGACGGCAGCCGGACCAGTAAACCCTCGTACTCCCCACCGCGTGGGCAACCATTGCCGAGTCTTCCCCGGCTCCGTGTTGTTCCCTTCCTAGGCCTCGCCGTCGTCCACCGCCATGGTGCTCTCGGCACGGCCTGGTCAACTTGGTCAACGAACTACATCCATCGGTCGTGGACTGTATGCGCAAAATAATGATTCCTCCACCTAACAGCTGGGACCCACCGGAAGGGCCTCTGTATTTCGTGAAAAAAACATTCCCCCGCTGACATGTCGGACCCACCAGCTATATCTTCGCACGCAAGGAAGTGCCTCCTTATTATGCACAAAAAATGAATACCCCCTGCTAGCTGGGACCCACCATAGTGGGAGGATGTCTTGTGGGCCAACAAAGTTGACGGGGACGGAGGGCTTTGTCAACTTAGTCAATATGAACGATTCTAGCTCCAGTGACCGTACGATGTCCATCCAATGGCCATAGTGCTTCTTCAACCTCTGGTCTTCTTGCTCCAACCGTCCAAAGCAGCGCCGGTCATGCCGCATGCTCCTGCCTCCCGTGGCCGGCTGTGCTGCCGTGGTGGCCTCACCACCCCCTACTATTACCACCGCTGCCCAGGCCCTGCGGCGATGGCAGCCTCACACCGCAGCCGAACCAGTGAACCCTCGTACTCCTCTCCGCACGGGCTTCCACTGTCGCGTCTTCCCTGGCTCCGCGTCGTCCCCTTCCTAGGCCTCGCCGTCGTCCACCGCCGTGGTGCTCTCTGCGCGGCATGGTCAACGTGGTCAAGGAACGACTTCCATTGGAAGAGTACTGTATGTGGAGAGGCTGACAGCTGGGTCCATGGCCACAGCCCAGTTCTTTTGTGATTTGCCAAGTAAGTCGCTTTGTCAGGCCTGTTGGGCTGCAAATCTTTCAAGACAAGGAGAGCTTTCATTCGGCTGGCCGAGAAAATGGCCCATCAGTAATGAGAAATGGGTTGTACATTTTTAAAACACATCAAACCGGCAATTAGTTTCAAATATCTTTTTTTTCATTTCAAGATTTTAAATTACATTAATTTTTATGCATGGAGAATTTGTTGGATTTTATACTGATATACATTTATTTTTAAAATCAGTTTGAATGTGAGTCGAAATTTCGGGATTAAAAACACTTCGGACCGCACCGAAATATGCAAAATTTCGTATAATTTTTTAACCATGGCCACAATTTGGGCTGTAATGCTAACAAAAAGAATATGGGCTCCAAAAAAACCTTAAGAATTAGCAAATGGGCTGAAAATTATTAGAAATAATGGCAGATGGCTTGTATGCTGTTTTCCGAAGATTTGAGGCTTTCCTAAACAAGATTGACGCACAAGCAGTGACTGTTGGATGTCCATCCAACGGCCGTCGTGCTTCTTCAATCTCTGCTCTTCCTGCTCCAGCCGCTCAAACAAGCGCCGACGGGACTGCCTGCTCCCTCCTCCCATGGCCGGCTGTGCTGCCGCGCGGGCCTCACCGCCCCACCGTACTCCCATCGCTGGCCTAGCCATCCCTCTACTCACCCACACCTACTATTATTCTCCGGCGATGGCAGACGGACCAGTAAACCCTCGTACAGTCGTACTCCCCTCCGCGTGGGAAACAACTACCGAGTCTTCCCTACCTCCGTGTCGTTGCCTTCCTAGGCCTCGCCGTCGTCCACCGCCCTGGTGCTCTCGGCGCGGCCCGGTCAACGTGGTCAACGACTGACATGCATCTGAAGTGGACTATACGTGGAGAGGCCGACAGCTGGGTCCACGGCCGCACGCAAGGAAATGCCTCCTTATTATGCGCAAAATAATGATTCCTCCACCTGACATAAGGGACCCACCGAAAGGGCCTCTGTATTTCGCGAAAAAAACGTTACCGCCGCTGACAGCTCGGACCCACCAGCTATATCTTCGCACGCAAGGAAGTGCCTCCTTATTACGCACAAAAAAATGAATACTCCCCGTGTTAGCTGGGACCCAGTATAGTGGCAGGCTGACTTGTGGGCCTACTAAGTTGACGGGGACGGAGGCTTTGTCAACTTAGTAAATATGCATGATTCTAGCTCCAGTGACCGTACGATGTCCATCCAACGGCCGTAGTGCTTCTTCAACCTCTGGTCTTCTTGCTCCAGCCGCCCAAACTAGTGTCGGTCATGCCTCGTGCTCCTGCCTCTCGTGGCCGGCTGCGATGCGGCGGAGGCCTCACCGCACCCTACTACTCCCACCGCTGGCCAGGCCATCCCTCTACTCACCCACAACCCCTGTTACTCTGCGGCAACGGCAGCCTCACACTACAGCGAACCAGTGCCCTCGTACTCCTCTACGCGTGGGCATCCACTGCCGCGTCTTCCCCGGCTCCGCGTCGTCCCCTTCCTAGGCCTCGCCGTCATCCACCGCCCTGCTGCTCTCGGCGCGTCATGGTCAACGTGGTCAAGGAACGGCTTCCATCGGACGTGGACTGTACATGGAGAGGCTGACAGCTGGGTCCACGGCTGCAGCAAGGAAGTGCCTCCTTATTACATGCAAAATAATTATTCCTCGACCTGACAGCAGGGACCCACCGGATGGGCCACCGTATTTCGCCCCTCTGATTGCTGGGACCCACCAGCTACATCTTCGCAGGCAAGGAAGTGCCTGACAGTCGGGACCTACCTGGTCGAAGCGTACGTAGCGTTGTCATTCTGGTCGCGAACGTGTACGCACATAATGGTTGATGTAGAGGCACGCACGTGTCGTAGTAGAGGCGCGCACGTAGCATGTACACGTACGTACAGCAGCCAGGGTGCAAGAAAGAAAATACGGCCATGTATGTGTACATACGGGCGGGGTCTCGAACGCCTACTCGCGCATACGTACGACCAGGGCTCGTGTACATTGCTGGGTCGGAACGGAGAAACAGCATCATCATCGTGTTCATGGGGAGGCAACGGACTGCGTCGTGTTCATGGGAGGCAACGGAATGCGTCATGTTCATCGGGAGGGCTTGGGCGGAACAGGCGATGGAAACAAGGCCTGGCTTACCGCAGAATGGAGGAAACGACCTTGTGTTCGACCGGCCACGTTAGAAACGGGATCCTGTTCATTGGGAGGGGTCTGGCGTACCGCAAAACGGAGGAAATGGACCTCCTACGGTCGAAACGGGGGTCCTGTTGATCGGGAGGGGTGTGGCGTACCGCAAAACGGAGGAAACGGACTTGTGTTGGACCGCCACGTTCGAAACAGGGGTGCTGTTCATCGGGAGGGGTGTGGCATACCGCAAAACGGGACTCCACGGGATACTGTTCATCTCCACCATCGACGTCCTCCAGCCTCCACCTACGACTGTTCATCCAGCCTCCACCGCGCGCTACTCCACCGGCTACTGTTCAACCAGCCCTCTCCACGGGCTCCTGTTCAACCACCCCTCCATGGGCTATTGTTCATCCTGCCCTCCGCGGGGTGGTCCTGTTCATCCAGCCCTCCACGGGGTCCTGTTCATCCAGCCCCAACCGGCTCGATCGATCGGGGTCCTGTTCACCCAGAGGCAACACCACGGGGTCCTGTTCATCCACCCCCACCGAGAACTATTCATCCACCCCCCCCGCAACGCTCACTATTCATCCAGAGGCTGCATCGATCGGCTTCAGTTAGCAGCAGTAGCGAAGGAATCGCTCGATCGGGTTCAGTTAACAGCCATCGATCGATCGCTCGGGTTCAGTAACGCGTAGCCTGTAGTGCAATCGCTCGGGTTCAGTTAGAGCCCAACGCCTCGCTCGGGTTCAGTTAGAGCCAACGCCTCGCACACATGCGCGTACGTGTACGAGAGAAGCGTGCATCGCTCGGCCCCTGACCTCCCACCGTAACCGGGAACTCCCCGAAATTTTCCTCCCCCTTGCTTCTACCACGGTTTTTTCCGTCATGGATGGCCCAAAGAATGTCATGCAGCTGCGTCTCCGGCCCGCCCAGGATGAAAAGCCCATTTTCTGTCATGATTTTTTGTCATAGAAGTAGGAGCCCACCACATCTATGATGATACCGGGTTTTGTAACAATTATCATCATAGAAGTGTCATATGTATGACAGAAAAAAAATTCGTTCGGCCCAAATGTCACGGATGTGTCTTTTTTTGTAGTGTATGTCAGGAATCCCACGCAGGCTGGCCGAACAAAACCTCAATATATTGAAGGGATATAAGCCAGTCAAGCAAACATTGCGGCGCTTTTCCGAACCTAAACGACAAGCCATGGGGGAGGAGCTAGCCAAGTTAATCGAGGCCAGATTCATCAGAGAAATAAAACACCTGGACTGGCTAGCAAACCTGGTGATGGTACCAAAGAAGGACAAATCCTGGCGCATGTGCCTCGACTTCAAAGACCTCAATAAGGCTTTCCCTAAGGATCCCTCCCCCTCCCCCGCATCGATTAGATCATTGATGCTACTGCAGGACACGACTCATTGTGTTTCCTCGACGCATACTCTGGATACCATCAAATTAAAATGGAGGAATCTGATCAAGCCACAATGACATTCATCACCCCATACGGGCCTTTCTGCTTCAACACTATGCCCTTTGGGCTTAAAAACACCGGCGCCACCTACCAACGCATGATTCAAACATGCCTGGAGAAGCAAATGGGCAAGACAATGGAAGCATATGTGGATGACGTCGTCATCAAGACTAAACATGTCGAGTCGTTAATAGATGACTTGCGTCTCAAATTCAACAACCTTCGGACATATGACATTAAGCTCAATCCGGAAAAGTGTGTTTTCGGCGTTCCCACCAGAAAGCTGCTGGGCTTCATCGTTTCCAATAGAGGAATTTGGAAAATCTAGCCAAAATCCGAGCTTTGTCACAATTGGCTACACCAACCGACCTTAAACAGGTCCAGAAACTAGCCAGATGCATGGTAGCTTTAAGCCGCTTTATCTCCAGACTAGGAGAAAAAGCATTGGCACTTTATTGCCTTCTCCGGTGTACCGACCACTTCGAGTGGACGGAAGCGGCAACGGCCGAACTGGAGGAAATAAAGGCTCTTTTAGCAAGCAACCCAATCCTGGTTGCGCCAAACATTGGCGAACCGATGTTATTATACATCTCTGCAACGCACCAGGTGGTGAGCGCAATGCTCGTCATTGAGAGAGAGGAGGATGGACACCAGTTCCCACTCCAGAAACCGGTATACTAGGTATCCACTGTCCTTACACCATGCAAATCCCGATACCCTCATTACCAAAAGATAGCATATGCAGTATTCATGGCTTCCTGGAAGCTACGACACTACTTCCAAGAGTGCTCGATTACAGTGGCTTCCGAAGTACCACTTAATGACATAATAAATAACCGCGACGCTACGGGTCGGATTGCCAAGTGGACTATTGAGCTCCTACCAGTTGACATAATATACAAACCACGTTGGGACATAAATCCCAAGTATTAGCCGACTTCTTCGCCGAATGGATAGAGGCCGAGCTCCCTAAAGAGTACGACACATATTCCAACTGGGTCATGTACTTCGATGGCTCTAAAATGCTGGCTGGTTTAGGAGCAGGCATCATTTTAACGTACCCCACTAGAGACACAGTCTAGTATGTACTCCAAATATTATACACAGACTCCAACAATGCAGCCAAATACGAGGCCTTATTGCACGGTCTTCGGATGGCTACCTCCATGAGCATACAACGCATGGAGGTGCGTGGGGATTCAAACCTTGCAAGATCCCAAATAAATGGAGACTTCGATGCCAAGGATCCAAAGATGGCAGCCTATCATAATGTCGTACTCAAAATATCAGCGCGGTTCGAGGGACTCAAGTTCCATCATGTGGCTCGAGAAAGTAATCAAGCGGCGGACGTCCTCGCTTGCATGGGCGCCAAGCGCGACCCCATCCCGCCTAACATATTTTTGGAAAGGCTCTTCAAGCCATCCGTGGTATGGAAGGATGAGAGCAGCAACACTAGTACGGATCCGACTATACCCCCAGATTCCAAACACAATACCGGTATCATCGGGGGCTCAGCCACCGAAATAACACCATCGGCCCATCTAATAATGGCAGTAATTGCACCATGGACCGAACCGTTCTTGGCCTACCTTAATAGGCGAGAGCTCCCTGTGGACCAGAAAAAGGCTCACTGCATCGTTTGGCGCTCGAAAGCCTACAAGGTCCATGACAGAGAGCTCTATAAGAAAAGTGCTACCGGAGTCCTTCAAAGATGTATCTCTGAACAAGAAGGACGACAACTCCTGGCTGAAATTCATGCTGGCCTCGGCAGTCACCACGTCGCCGCTCGGGCCCTTATAAGTAAGGCCTTTCGTACAGGTTTCTTCTCGCCGATGGCCCGAGCAGACGCACAGGACTTGGTCCAACGTTGTGTCGGATGCCATCTCTTCGCCAATCAAAGCCATATGCCGCCTACTGCACTACAAACAATCCCCATTCCTTGGCCTTTTGTGGTCTGGGGCTTGATATGGTGGGACCCCTTAAAGGAGGGAGTCATAAGAAAAAATATCTGCTAGTCATGATAGATAATTTCACCAAGTGGATAGAGGTCAAACCAGTGAAAACGGCCAAAGCTGGACCGGAGATAGACTTTATATCCGGTGTCGTGCACCGTTATGGTGTCCCACACAGCATCATCACCGATAACGTCTCCAATTTCACAGCCGATGAAGTGAAATCCTGGTGTGCTAAATTGGGCATTAAACTCGATTACGCCTCGGTCTATCATCCACAAACAAATGGTCAAGTCGAATGAGCTAATGGTCTTATTATGAGCGGCATTAAGCCTAGACTAGTGCGGTCTTTGAAAGAATCAGACAAGCACTAGATTGAGGAGCTCGACTCCATACTCTGGGGGCTGCGGACCACGCCCAATCGCACTACCGGATATACACCCTTCTTCATGGTATACGGCGCAGAGGCTGTGTTGCCCTGCGACATTATTCATGACTCACCTCGAGTGCACATGTATGAAGAGAGAGAGGCCGAGCTTCATCGGTAGGACAGCTTAGATGCCCTGGAGGAGGAGCGCGACATTGGAAAAGCACGTTCCGCATTTTATCAACAGCAGGCTCGCAGATATCAAAGGAGAGAAGTGCGGGACAAGACTTATAACGTTGGCAAACTCATTCTACGCTTACCAGAGAAGAAAAAGGACAAACTCAAGCCCAAGTGGGAGGGTCCCTTCATCATAGATGAAGTTCTCACTGGAGGAGCATACCGCCTGCGTAATGCATCGGACAACCGCTTAGAGCCGAACCCGTGGAATGCCGCCAGACTCCGAAGATTCTATGCCTAGAGCTGGACTCTTTGTTCGTCTTCTTATCCCTTTGTTTCCGTTATTTTATTTTCCTCTCTTTAACTTTTCGTTTAGCTCTTTAGCTCTTGTGTGGCCAAACCGCACACCTATGATGTGAACATCCTTAAATGTATACACTCATAATACTTGGGGGCTTCTTTTACAGAAGCTTATTATTATTTTCCAAGCATCAAGCTCAACACATATGTGTCCTCTTCCGCATATGTACCTTTTCTTCGCCATTATATGCATCGTTATGACTTAAGTTTTGGCCAAGCTGGGTTGCATGACTGGAGGAGCAACTATGACCCCTACGCCTAGTTTCCACGCATGCCCTGGTTTATACTGAGCGGGTATTCGAAAACACTTTGAGCCTTCGGGTCCAGAGGTCGAAGTGAAAAGTTTTGCCATCACAATCATTTTACAATCCAGCTAGGGACAAATTTGTCAATTGAAGTACATAGTCATTTGGACTAAAAAACTTCTTCCTCTATGCCGTCTAACAGGCTGTCTAGCTTGCAATCCTATTGGGAATATTTGGCGGCTACCTTTACTTTGTCATACACCAAACTAACTGGAATTTCCTTTCCATCTGACCCCCTAGGCCCGACCCAGACCATATGATCCGGATCAAGCTTGGTGTACCATGCTTTTACCATGGCCCATGCCTCTCGCACACCTTCTCGGCAGGCCGATATCTTCCATAATCGGAAGCGCCGCCGAGCTCCGTGGAATAGCTTCACAAGCTCCTCCATACTTCCTGGGGGAGAGGCGGACGGCCACAAAGCTTTGGCAATGCTCTGCATTGCTTGCCGAGCTCGCTCGTGCAATTGGGACAGCTCTTGCAGAAGGTCACCGTGAGAGCCGGACATTTCCTCTTCGGGACGGCCAGTCAGCATGCCTGCAGACATAAATCTGTCAGATCATTTCTTCGCTGAATTGCATAATGGTAGGGTCAAAAACATACTGAATATGCCGCCTTGTAGCCTCCTATTCTCCTTGACATCGTCAGCTAGCTGGGCTCTCACATCCTTTAGTTCTTCACCCAGCAGGGCATTGGAATACTGTCGCATGTTGCCTTTTGGCCTCCTATTCACCAACCTAGGCGATTTTTAGTTTTTCCCTCAGTTGATCTAATGATCATGTTAGCGGAAACACAAAAGTATTAATATTATTGGTATATGATTATACTTTTTTCTGATGAGGGGAAACATTACTAGGCGGTCCCCCCTTGGATTTCTCCAATTCGGCGGTAGCTGCAGCTAGCTGGGTCTGACACTTTTCCAGCTCTTGAGATAGCAGGATATTCTTCCCCGTGAGTACCTGATTATACAATGATCCTTATATTAGTTGTATCAACTGCTTCAAGTCTCGGTGGCTACTGGTATATGAGTATCAAATCTACACTTACCTGCATATCTTTTACATGCTGGTCCGTGGCTCTGGCAAGTCCATCTCGAGCAGCTCAGATGTATGCATCGGCCGAGCTGAAGGCATTGAATGCCTCTTTTGAAAAGCCGGGGTCGCGGAGAGCGGCCCTCTGGCGTCGATGATTCATGGCGCTCTCCACTTTAGAGTTTGTGACGGACATATCATCCGAATCCTCTATGGAAGGACAGTCCGGCGCCACTCGTGTGTCAGCCCCCGTCCTTAGGGCAGGGTCTGGAATCTGACTAGTGGAGGCGCAACTCGCAGGATCCCCGGACATAGTCCGGCGAACTCTCTTCCTGATAAAATGTAGCGGATAATGTCACAATTTGATGTGACGACCAAGAGGCATATTTAAAATAAAGCCATACCTCTTTGATGAAGGTTCGGCCGTGTTATCGTCGGCCTTCCTCTTCGACGACTTGTTTGGCACGGGCGTCGCGTTCTTGTGAAGCGCCTCTGGTGTAGCTTGGCGCGCCGAGCGCCTCCCCTTTGAAGCACGAGACAGTGCGGTGGGTGAGGTACATTGAGGAAGCTCTTTTGGAGGAGATGCCTCCTTATTACTTACTTGAGAGGCAGGAAGGAGGCCGGGATAGTCGGCCACGATTGGCACTACTGTGCCATCATAGCTCGCCTAGTAGAATACTCCATCCTCAAGCTCCGCAAATATGTCCGGATACTCTTCGAATCCAGGGTCTAGGTACCGGTTGTGATCCTCTGGCTATGGGGCGGGGCTATAAATCCCCTCGGTAACATTCTGCCATTCCTGTTATAAGTAGATGGGTTAATGTCCATTAAAAAGTGACTCATGGAGAAGATTGAGTAAAGTGGTGGGATTAGAGCTCACCAAGCTCGGAGGACTATACATGGAAAATCCATCTCGACGTTTAAGACGGGTGAACTCCTTTTTCTCCCCTTTGTACAGTTCGCCAGTATTTTGACCAAAGCGATGGGGGTGTCCGGACCTTTCCGACCGCAGCGTGAGGCGTCATCTTCCCCATTATAGTGCCACATGGGAAGCCCTCTGTATTGGAGTGGCTGGACCCCCCGCACTATGGAAGTCGCCATCACCTTGATTATTGATAATCCGGGCTGGGCAAGTGTCCTTATCTTGCCCATCAATTGACGGACTTCCACGCTATCTTCCTCCTCGAGGCTCCGAGGGCACCTGCTATGGCGTTTCTTCAATGGAGCATTTGAAAATTTGGGAAGACCCATTCGAACTGGGTCGGGGAGAGCGATGTCCTCAATATAGAACCATTCTGAGGGCCATTCTTCGGGCGCCTTCTTCGGCGTACCAGACAAGTATCCGGTCCCGGCTATGCGCCATACTCCGGCGCCGCCCACCTCGAATATCGACCCCTCTCGGTTGCGAGGGATGAGACAGAATAACTTCCTCCACAAATCAAAATGGGCTCCACAGCCCAGGAAAAGCTTGCGCAGGGCAACAAAACCCGTGATGTGCAGGACAGAGGCCGGCGTGAGGTTGTGCAGTTGGAGGCCGTAATACTCCAGGAGTCCATGGAGGAAAGGGTGGATTGGAAACCCGACGCCTCTCAACAAGTAAGATACCAAGCACACGCGTTCCCCCTGGTTGGATTGGGGAAATTTTCCACCAGAACTTCGCCTGTGAAGGAGGTCAATCCTGCTCGAACAGGGACCGGATCCACGGGGCGAAGGGATCCCTCTGTTTGGAGCTTAACCAACTGCTCATGGGATACAGAACATTTCTCCCAATCACCTTTTTCGAAGCCGTGAGGGTGGGAGGAGGAACTAGGGGCGCTAGCCATGTCGAATGGTTTCCCTAGAAAGACTCTTAGGATTTCCCGTTGGGTGTGGAATGGATCTGAGATCCAATCGCTTTAAATAGAGGCCTTTCTTACATGGCCGGTGGGTCATGTGGAAAAATACCCCGACCTCTCGTATTCGCTCGACACGTGGAAGCAGAAGGTGCGGAGGCACAGAAGCCGATGGGTACGACATTAAATGGAAGGCCTAATACAACTCTTTAAGTCAGGTACTTCGAAGTGATCGGAGGAGGAACCCGCCTTGCAATGCCGAAGACAATCCGCGTGCCGGAGACCTCGTCATTGAACCCTGGTTTGGGGGCTACTAAGGGAGTCCTGGATTATGTGGTCCTCGGACGTCCAGCCTGTGTGACATCGGCCGGACTATTGGGCCATGAAGATGCAAGATAGAAGACTTCCTCCCATGTCTGGATAGGAATCTCCTTTGCATGGAAGGCGAGCTAGGCGGCCGGATGTATTATTTCCTTTCTATGTAACCGACTTTGTACAACCCTAGGCCCTTCCGGTGTCTATATAAACCAGAGGGTTTAGTCCATAGAGGCAATCATAATCATACAGGCTAGACTTCTAGGGTTTTAGCCAATACGATCTCGTGGTAGATCAACTCTTGTAATCCTCATACTCATCAATATCAATCAAGCAGGACGTAGGGTATTACCTCCATCAAGAGGGCCCGAACCTGGGTAAAACTTCATATCCCCTGTCTCCTGTTACCATCGACCTTAGACGCATAGTTCGGGACCCCCTACACGAGATCCACCGGTTTTGACACCGACACCAGGCCCGGCGCAGTCCGCCTGGAGACCGAAGATGGCATTCCGGTGAGCAATTCCTGGAATATCGAACGTCTTCGCAAGTTTTACCCCTAAGGCGCGGTTGCCGGGAGCCCCGGCAACCCCCATTTTGTACTAGCCTTGCCGTCAAGGCATGTAACCCTATGTACAAAGCCAGGCGCAGACCCTGTGCACAGTCAGGGAAAGGAATCCCTTAGTATGTATAGTTTCCTATCGATTCCCATGTTTTTGTGCATATATATATGCATGCTTGTCCAGGGTACTACACTAGTTTTTGATTCCAATAAATTTTAGTGGACCATCGAGGCTCCATGCTCTTGCCCTCTCTTCTTTCCAGCCACAGCAAGGGCGCACGATCCCGCCAAGGACCCAGCTCCGGCAAGAAGTCGAGGAGACCGCCTGGCACAACGATCCCTGGCAAACCAAACAGATAAATTTTACCTCTTACCCATTCGTGTTCATAACCTATGACTTGTGCATTAGAAAACCTCACCACTCTTTAAAAACTCGGGTGCTCCCATTTCTGGCCCGCACGCTGCTTCTGTCGGAGTGGTTGTAGTGGCCCTTGCTAAAAGGAGGTGGACGGGGGGCTGGACCCTTTGTCTGTAACCCGACAGGTATGATTCTCCAGCAGGCGCAAAGGGCACCGGCAGGGCAGCTTGCAGAGAGGACTCGTTTACTTACATTAAGGAGGCGTTTCGCCTCTGCACGACCATAATGCGTGCACGGGTTCCCGACAAGGCTAGACTTTTGCATTAACATGCTGATGTAAGAACAGAGGTTACAGTACATAAGCATGGACTCGAGAGATTACATTATCTAGAAATTAAGATTTGGCAAGTGCCTACAATTTAAAACAAAGATAGGTGCCCCATGATCTCCGTTCTTGCCCCTTTCCTCCCAGGTGCGGCAGGTGAAGGCAAAAAGGAAGCGGCGGGGAAAGCATCGATGGAGAGCTTGATGAGGAAGACCCTCAATAGGGCGCGTGGCCGAGGGAGGAGGGCAGCACGGTCAGTCGGAGTCAGAGTCGGTGTCCTCCCGCTTGACGCCCTCGTCGTCGCTGTAGCTGTCCTCCTCGTCACTCCCGCTCGAGGAGGAGGTTTTGTCGTTAGTGGAGCTCTCCATGCAACACCTTAGGCGAGTTCCCAAGTGCCCAAAAACCTTGACGGAGAGAGGGCCATTCTCCATCAATTTGAAGTGGAGGACAAGCCCCTTCGACAGGCTATGGGCACGGACGAAGGTTTTCCACCCGCGGCAGAGATACATGACATGTGGGGCGCGGAAGTCGACATCGACCCGCATGCTGCCATTCCCGCAGCCCCCCATAAGCAGCCTCAAGGCTTGTGGCAGGTCGAGCTCCATCTCCCGAGCGAACGGAGTGGGGAGACGGAGGCGACCTCGCACTGGCTTCTGGAGTCCGATGAAGAATTCGCGGGGCTGGTCTCCGACATGGCCCTCCATTGGGGGAGGAGCGGCTGGCAGAGGCGCGGTTGGTGTGCCGCCCCGTCCTCCTCTCCCCCAAGCGCCATGGCGGCCTCGGCCTCGCCCCCTCCCTCTTCCTCTCGTGGCCGGCTCTGCCGCCACAAGCTCTTGGGGAGGGGGCACACTGTCGAGCAGAGACCCTCGTCGCTGCCATCGGAGCATCGGCGCGCCCTCTCGCCATTGTGAAGGGAAGGAAGGAGTCAAGATGGAAGGAGATGAATATTGAAGGATTGAAGGATGCCATCCCCCTCCCCTTCTTATAAAGGGGCGGGTCCGGGACTCGACCGCCCCGCTTAACCAATCTGACCGCCAGGGGCACAGGGAATCAGGACCGAACCGCTGCTCCAATCAGCGACATCCCGGTTTCCCGCTTCGCCATTAAGGCCCATGCCCTCCGCGTCCGCCGCCTACCCTCCTTGGGGCATGGAGGACACGTGGCGAGCATGCCAGAATCGAGAAGACAAGTGAAGCGACTGTTTTCCACCCCGCGATCGTGGGGCGCGGGCGCCTTGAAGGCCACGACCCGAGTCCACTTAGTAAATGAGTCGCGCCCCTGCGTTCTCCTCTTTTTATGGGGAAGGCGTGAGACGCCTCTTTACTATCCGCTAGATGTTACGCAAGAGGGCCGCAACCGCCCACGCACGACCCCCACGTCACGCATTCAACACGGGTCGTGGGGAAGCGCAACTGGCGAGGGAGTTACTTCGGTAAAACTCTGCCATGCGTACCCGCGCACCGTTTTGGGCCTCGCCCAATAATGCTCTATGCTTATATGAGGCCCAGGCCCAGGGGCTCATGTCGGTGTACAAAAGTAGGGGTCCTTTTCGTACCCCTTGACTTGTGCGCGGGCAGTCGCAGCCACACGCCTGCGGCCACATTTGGCGGGGCAGAGGAAGCAAAGACACAAGACCACCAGAGCAATGCCAAGCCGAAGGCGCGAGAAGCAGAGGGACAAGGTGGGCTTTCCCTGACAAGAGCCTTGCCGGGGGAGCTTACGTAGCCCCGGCAAGAGTCTTGCCGGGGTAACTTGCCCAACACCAACAGAGCCGCCACCCTTGATCCTAAGAGTTCTGACACCGTCGACAACATTGGAACCAAGGCTCGGGAGGCGCCTGCATGGTGGCATGTCAATCTTTGTAAAGATCAAGACAATACAAGACTAGATGAGAACCAGAAGACGGAAACCCCCCGCAACATCCTTGTCGGGGACGCTCACAAGACCGCCGCTCCTGGCTCCTGAACCTGCAGCACGCCTCGATCTCCTCCTGGGACGAGAAGCGTGACCGCTTCGTCACCAACTTCCAGGGCACTCGCGACCGCCCACCGGCCGCGGGCGATCTACGCCGCATCAAGCAAGAGCCAGGAGAGACCCTTCAGAAGTACATCCAGCGCTTCAACAACACCCGCCTCAAGATCCCCAAGGTCACGGACGAAGCCATCATCTCCGCGTTCTTAGACAGCGTTCGTGACTTCAAGATGAAGGAAGAGCTGGCTATCCACGAGGAGCTTTGCACATCTCAGGAGCTGTTCAACTTGGCGACCAAGTGCGCAAGAGCTGAGGAGGGGCGCCTCTCTCTCCTTGAGCTGCCAGCTGCAGGAGTGGAGGAGAAGAAGGCCAAGGCCAATGACGTGAAGCGCAAAGAGGCAGTAGTGCTCGCAGCGGAGCCCGACACCAAGCGAGGCAGAGATCAGCCCGAGTCATCCAAGAACGACCGTTCATTCTGCGCCTTCCACAACCTGAACACCCACAACACCAGCGACTGTCAAGAGCTCAAAGCCATACGGGAAGGACGCTTCGCTCGACGCCCCGAGCGCAATGACCGAGGCTACGACCGTGGAGGAGGACGCGGAGGCGGACGCTAGGATGACTGTGGCCCGTGCCAGGAGTGGCGCGACCGGCCTCATGGGGACCGCTGGCAGGACCAACCTCGCGAGGGCGCCTGGAGTGACCGGCCTCGTGAGGATCGCCCCCAGGGAAACGCTGGTCTTCCCCGTTGCCGCCACCGAGAAGGAACGACGACCACCACCAGGACGAGGGGGCTGGGGGCTTCCAGGAGCCGCGTGCGATCGCTTGCATCTTGGGCGGTGCTCAGGCCCCAGCCTCTCAGCGTATCTTCAAACAGTTCGCTCGCGAGGTAAACGCGGCGCTCCCCAAGCTCGAGGCCACGCGCCCGCTCAGGTGGTCCCAATGCGGCATCACCTTCGACTCGGCCGACCAGCTCAAGTGCGCAGCCACTGCTGGCACACTCCCTATGTTGTGCTCCCCAGTAATCAACAATGTGCAAGTCACCAAGACTCTCATCGACGGCGGCGCAGGGCTCAACGTCCTATCCGTCGACACGTTCGACAACCTCCAAGTTCCCTATGAGCAGCTCTAGCCAACCAAACCTTTCTCAGGAGTGACTGACGGTTCCACCACACCAATAGGGCAAGTCCGCCTGCCTGTCACCTTCGGGGAGCGCAAGAACTACCGCACTAAGCTCATCAACTTTGACGTCGCGCACATCCGCCCGCCGTACAATGCCATCCTCGGGTATCTAGCCCTGGCCAAGTTCATGGCAGTCACTCATCACGGCTACAACGTTCTCAAGATGCCAGGAAGCGGGGGAATCATGTCGGTCCCATGTGAAGAAAGGGATGTGGTGTGCTCCCTTGAGCGCGCCTTCCAAGCTGTAGCAATCGACAACCCTGACAGCAGAAGTGAAGGCCCTCCGGAGACCATCCCCAAGAAGAAGCTGCCGCGTCGCACGGGACCCCAAGAAGATGGCGTCGCGTCAGGAGCCTCATCAGGATCAGCGCCCGCTCCAGGGGCGCCTCCCTCAACTACATAGGAAAGCGCGCCCAGCGCCCTCTTCAGGCAGGACTCGGGGGCTCTCTCCTGGAGAGCCTCAGACCTTGCCAACCTCACGAGGGAGGCGCTTGGGCACCACTTGGAAGCATGCTTCACGGCACGCTTTCCTCAGGAGAGAACATGGCAAGGAGTGCCCACCACCCAGGAGTTCATCACCAAGCACACCCAAGAGCTACAAGACGCGAGAGCCATGCGCGGCGACAGCCGCTCACCGAGCGCGGCTCACCATCCAGGCGAGGGTGCTGAATTGCGCGTCTGCATCGACATCCCAGGGCTCAACAGGGCCGCATCTCAGGAACGCTTCTGGCCATCACGTGCGGGCCGCTGCGAGGGTCCACCACACAACTATGTTCGCATGCCCTTTGGCTTGCCGAGCGTGGCGTCAGCCTGTCAGCACAACGTGCGGCAAGTCCTGGCGGCTCAGGAGGCCAGGTTCCACGCCGTTCAGGAGGAGATGGGGACGGTCTTCAGGGAACCTCCTAAGCCCCCAGAGCCTCCCGAGGCTCAGGGTCCCTGTGGCTCATGAGGAGCCATTCCTTCAACACGTGGCTTCAGCTGCACCAACTCTACTTCGTCTACAGAACCAGGTGACATCTTCCAAGTTCATTTAAGCTGGGAGCGCCCCTCGGGCTGCATTATTCCCAGGCCACACGGGTCCATCCCTGTGGCATGTATCCCATTTGCTTATGTCTTTAGCTTACCTTGTTGGGGGCGCCCCTCGGGCAGCATCATCCCCACGCCGCTCGGGCCAGACCCAGTGGCATGTATCTTCCTGCATTCATCCAAGTCGATCCGCTCTCCATGCTTAACCTGCTAACTGCTATCACCTGCTCGATCATTGCCTCCCTCGGGGCCTCTACACAGGCACGGCGCTGGTGCATGGGTCCGTCCCTGCCACGACCGACAAATCTGAGTGGTCGAGCTCTGGCTCACGGCACGCGCCGTGCACGTCACCTCACCAGGCCCTCAGTGCCTTCACTTCATCCGGACCAACCAGCGGCAGGCAGGTGGGAGTAACGGCAAACCATGTTTCTTCTTATGCCTGTCCACAGGGACCCCGCGGGAAGGATAGCAGGCGGCGCCGCGAGTCTGCTTTCTCTCGTGCGACCCGCTTGCATGTTAAAAGGGGGGCTCCTAAGCATCGCGACTCAGGAGCTTTTACTAGCTCTCTAGCCCTCACCCCCTGGCCTTGACCACAACATCGCGACCTGGCATACCAGTGGCGGCTGAGCTCGCTCGAGGGCCGGGACCTGAGGAGGTAGAGCACAAAGAAGAGCTCGGGAGAAGGAAAACTCGTACGGACCGGCCTAGCATGGAGGCACCGACGTACTCGAAGTGGATCGCGAGGGCGCCCCTCGCACGACAGACCCGTGAGACCTCGCCCCAGCCGCGAGTCATGAAGATCTTGCCGGTGGGGACCGCTTTGATTTCCGCTCCGGTCGCCGGAGCGCTGCAGTCGGCGTGCTGCAGCCAGAGCTCGAGAGGCCCCCTCGGCGGCATCACGTCGGAGAAGAACCGCGGGAAGTGGATCCAAGAGCTCGGAGGCATCGGCGCCCACAGCACCAACTCACGCGAGTAGTCCGCGGCATGGACGGCACGCGTCGCCGTGGCGCGGCGACCCCGGATGCGGCGTGGGCGGCGCTGCTCGTCACTTCGTCCTCCTGAGCCCTCGGCTTGGGCGTACAGGGGTAGCGGATACCCTGGAGAAGGCCGCTCGCACCAAGGCCTCATCATCACCTGCATCACCGCTTCATCGCGGGGATGGGTCGACCTCTTCTTCGGCGGGAGTGGCTTCGGGACATCCCCGGGGGCTTTCCCCTTCTCTTCGGTGAAGAACCTTCTGATGGGCGCCATTGGAGCAAGCAATGAAGCAAAGAAGAAGCGGGCAAGCAAGGAAGAGATGGGAAATGGGGGCTCCGCCCCTCCCCATTTATAGCAATAGAAGGCCAACCGGTGTCTCTCACGATCGCAGGTAATAATGGTTTCCCTTGCATGTCGCAGGGACTTGTCAAGTCGAGCAGTTGCTGAGGCAACATGGGGAACCGGAGACGCCCGTGTCCAATCAACTGCCACGCGTCAAGCGAGGCCGCAGGCTTTGGGGGCCCGCGGTGCTCCGAACTTGACCCTTGGCTTCGCCGCGAAGCCAAGCCCGAGCGCACCTTGGGCTCGGGGGCTACTGTCCGTGTTCTGGGAATGGGGGTCCCCAGACTTGCCTGCCTGCGGCCCGCGACGTGGCGGAGCCAGCAGGCCGTACGGCCCATCTTCACCAACAAAGCATCCAAGACCCTCGCGAGGCGGACGATGCAAGACCTCCTCCCGAGCGGCCTAGTCAGGCAAGCTCACGAGGGGCGGAGATATCAAGGGGAGGCGAACCTCACGAGGCTCTCGTGACGTGAGCCATGACGATCGACACCAGGCAGGCTCCAAGCGGGCGCCAGCGCGCGTAGCGTCCTTGTTTCCTCTTTGGTGCAAAGGGGGCAAGCGCAGCCGCGGAGTACCGAGGCATCGGGCAAAGGTTGCCATTTTGATGCAACAAGATCAAGACCATGGACTGCAAGACAGAGGTCATCGTGGAGCCCAAGACGGCGTCAGCCCCAGAGCTTTGTGCAGGAGAAGACTACTTTTGTCAGGATAGCTTGTACTAGCTGTCCCCCTTCAAATTAGCAAGCCATTGTTGGCTCCCTTCCCGCTCAATATTTGGGAAGAGGACCAGGGCCTCTATAAATAGGACTAGCCACCACAGACAGAGGGAGACAGATAGAGAGAGAGAGAAAGAGAGAGACAGGGGGAGAGAGGGAGAGAGATCATCAGACCCAGAGATACACACAAGTCCGAAAGCACAAGAGCACCTCAACCTCAGGAGGCTGTTCTTCCCTTGTATTGTTCATCATCAGCCCAAGAGGCAATCCACCACCACCACACCGGAGTAGGGTATTACACCACAATGGTGGCCTGAACCAGTATAAACCCTGTGTCTTTCTGTGTTGTGAGTTCGTCGAGTTCGTCCGCAAGATCTTAGCGAGCTAGAGCGTAGATCGGTAGGAAGGAAAGACTTCGCGTGAACCCCAGTGTTCAAACCTTAAGGGTTTGCCGGAACCCCACATCCGACAGCCGCTTCTCAATCTAATTGCTAGCCTTCGCCTGTAGTAAGTGAGGATTCTGCTTGTACATCAAAAACCTTGAACCCAAAGTTATTCCAGATAAGTCCACCATTATCTACCTATATGCGGTATTACCCTGCCGTACTAAGTAAATTTGCATGTGCGACCTCTAAAAACTTCTAAAAAAATATCCGCTTTGTGTGCTTGGATCATTCATGGAACGACAGGAGGTGGTCGGTATCTTCCATGCTAAGCGGGTTATTCTCAGGTCGAGTGTTTATTCACTCGCCATTGCACGAGAAAAGGGCGGTAATAGGGATGCCCAGTCCCAAACTGCAAAATACAAAAAGAGTTAATCGCTCGAATAATCAAACAAAAACTCCCAATGGAGTCAAAACCTTTACTTTTATCGCTTGAGAACTGCCACTAGTCTGTTTAGCATGGGAGATATTGATAACTGATAGTCGTGAAGTGAATGAGAAGGGTGCATGTCTCAAAATACCATTTTATCTCTGTTTTAAAACTTGAGCTCTGGCACCTCTGCAAATCATTGCTTCCCTCTGCGAAGGGACTATCTATTTACTTTTATGTTGTGTCATCACCTTCTAAAACAAGCGCTAGAAACTGAGAGAGCACAACTATCATGACTTATGCATTATGTGTAGCTAATGTTGGGTGCATCATGACTGGATCTTTTCTACCATTAATTACAATGTTTAGTCGCTGCTTGGACTTTGGAGGTGCTCTGCATTTATGTTTTACAGTCTCAGAAAAAGCTAGCGAGATACCACTATTGTCATATTATATCATGGTTTTTTTGACAACGTGTTGCCATTTGAGATATCTTATTATTGCTCGCTAGCTGATTATGTCATTGATATGAGTTAATATAATCTTTAAGAGTTATTGTCGGCATGGTTAGTTATACTGTTGGCAGAAAACTTGGGTTTTGTTTAAGCTTATTTATGCAAACAAGAGCAAAAGAGTTCGTAAAAGTTTTTCTTTTTCACTTTCAGTTTATCAACTGAATTGCTTGAGGACAAGCAAAGGTTTAAGCTTGGGGGAGTTGATACGTCTCCAACATATCTACTTTTCCTAATGCTTTTCCTCTTGTTTTGGACTCTAATTTGCATGATTTGAATGAAACTAACCCCAGACTGACGCTGTTTTTTCAGCAGAACTACCATGGTGTTGTTTTTGTGTAGAAATAAAAGTTCTTGGAATGGAACGGAACTTTGTGAGGAATTTTTATATGATATATAAGAATTTTTAGAGCCAAGACCTATCGAAGAGGGGCCCCTGGGTGGGCACAATCCACCAGGGCGTGCCCCCTCTCCTGGTACGCCCAGGTGGGTTGTCCCCACTTGGTGGCCCCGCAGACCCTGAAACCAACGGTATAAAATCCTATTTTCGGAGAAAAAAATTAGGGAGAAAGAATTATTATAATCCACGAGACGGATCCGCCGCCAAGCCCTGTTCTTCCTCGGGAGGGTAGATCTGGAGTCCGTTTGGGGCTCCGGAGAGGGGGATCTTCGTTCTTCGTCATCACCAACCCTTATCCATCACCAATTCCATGATACTCCCCACCGGGAGTGAGTAATTCCTTCGTAGGCTCGCTGGTCGGTGAGGAGTTGGATGATATTCATCATGTAATCGAGTTAGTTTTGTTAGGGCTTGATCCCTAGTATCCACTATGTTCTTAGGTTGATGTTTCTATGACTTTACCATGCTTAATGCTTGTCACTTTGGGCCTGGGTGCCATGATTTCAGATCTAAACCGTTTATGTTATCACCATTATATCCATGTTCTAGATCCGATCTTGCAAGTTATAGTCACCTACTACGTGTTATGATCTGGTAACCCCGGAGTGACAATAACCGGGACTTCTTCCAGTGATTACCGTAGTTTGAGGAGTTCATGTATTCACTATGTGTTAATGATTTGTTCCGGTTCTCTATTAAAAGGAGGCCTTAATATCCCTTAGTTTCCAATATGGACCCCATTTCCACGAGAGGGTAGGACAAAAGATTTCATGCAAGTTCTTTTAATAAAGCACATATGACTATTTACGAAACACATGCCTACATTATATCGATGAACTGTACCTAGTGTCGTATCACCCTAGGTTATAATTGTCTCATGATGAATATCATCCAACAAGTCACCGATCCAATGCCTACGAATTTATCTTATATTGTTTCTGCTAAGTTACTACTGCTATCATCACTGTTACACTTGCTACAAAACTACTGCTATCACTGTTACCATTACTATTGCTGTTGTCACTACTATCAAAACTATCAAACTACTTTGCTACTGATCACTTTGCTGTAGATAATTAATCTCCAGGTGTGGTTGAATTGACAACTCGGCTGCTAATACCTTCAAATATTCTTTGGCTCCCCTTGTGTCGAATCTATAAATTTGGGTTGAATACTCTACCCTCGAAAACTGTTGTGATCCCCTATACTTATGGGTTATCACGCAGCCAATGCTACCACCGGCCCCGCGGCCCACGAGCAGCAGGCTTCGTCAATGCAGCCCTCCATGCGGCATGATGGGCGCACCGCTACTCCATCGCTGACCCCGGCGGACGCTTCGTCGTCTCATGCTCGTCACGGGCCGGTGAACGCGCAGGCCGTGTTGCTCATGGCGCGCGAGCTCCTACGCTACTGCCCCATCAACGACCTCTACGAGGATTGGTTGGACCGCATCGCTGAGCTCGTCAGCGCCACCGGATAGACCCCTGCACTGTCCCGCTCGTTGCCTCTCCCCCGCCGCCTCTCGCGGGCGACATGGCCCATGGTGCGCCTCCTCCACCTTCCAGGAAAGATGTCACCCTCGAGCCAAGGCGCGAGGCTCCGCGGCGCGACCCACCACACAGGGTGCCGACGCGTGATGATGAAAGCTTCCAGGTGGTGTAGCGGCCACAAGGTGATGCGCGTGCGCTCCCAGCACCGCCACGTCAAGACCACGCGCCACCTGCAGTGGTGGAGCGCGAGCACCAAGATCAGGCTCTACCTCTATGGCGGGCTCCCGTGACCACGGCAAGATGCCGCACGTTCACTCCGGAGCTGCGCAGCGTCGTCTGGCCCGGAAAGTTCAAGCCTGACCTACCTCCACGCTATGAAGGCACCCCCGACCATGTTGAGTTCCTGCAGCTCTACGAGCTGAGCATCGAGGCGGCCAACGGCGACGAGAAGGTTATGGCGAACTAGTTTCCCATCACCCTCAAAGACGGTGCGCGCTCGTGGCTCCTGAACATCCCTGCGGGATCGATCTCCTCCTGGGCAGAGATGCGAGAGCGTTTCGTCGCCAACTTCCAGGGCACTCGCGACCGCCGGCCAGCCGCGGGTGACCTGCGATGCACCAAGCAGCAGCCAGGAGAGACCTTGCAGAAGTACATCCAGCGCTTCAACAATGTTCGCCTCAAGATCCCCAAGGTGTCGGATGAAGCCATCATCTTGGCGTTCACTGATGGCGTCCACGACGTCAAGATGAAGGAGGAGCTCGCCATACATGAGGACCTGTGCACGACTCTAGAGATGTTCAACATGGCAACCAAGTGTGCGAGAGCTGAGCAGGGATGCCTCTCCCTCCTCGAGCTTCGAGAGGCTGACCTAGAAGACAAGAAGGCCAAGGCGAAGGACGTGAAGCGCAAGGGACCAGCTGTGCTTGCGGCCGAACTGGAGAGGAAGCACGGCTTTGACCACCCGGAGTCATCTAAGGGCAGCCGCCCGTTCTGCGGCTTCCACAATGTACACAACCACAACACCAACGACTGCCTGGAGCTCAGGGCCATCCGTGACGGGCGCTTCAGTCATCACCGCGAGCGCAACGACCGAGGCTACGACCATGGAAGTGGCATAGGCGGACGACGCTGGGACGGCCGCAAGCCTCGCCGGGAGTGGCGCGATCAGCCTCGTGAGGACCGCTGGCAGGGCTAACCTCGTGTGGGTGCCTGGAGAGATCAGCCTCGGGAGGACCGTCCTCAGGGCAACGCTGTCCTTCCTCCACTGCCGCCACCACCAAGAAGGAATGACGACCACCACCAAGATGAGGGGGCTGGGGGCTTCCAAGAGCCTCGTGGCATCGCTTGCATCCTAGGCGGCGCTCAAGCCCCTGCCTCCCATTGCATCTTCAAGCAGTTCGCTCACGAGGTGAACGCGGCCCTCCCCAAGCTCGAGGTGACGCGTCTGCTCAGGTGGTCCAAGTACACCATCACCTTCGACTCTTCTGACCAGCTCAAGTTTGCAGCCAGAGTGAGCGTCCTCCCGATGCTCTGCTCGCCCATCATCAGCAACGTCCTCGTCACCAAAACACTCATCGATGGTGGCGCGTGACTCAATGTTCTCTCTGTCGAGACGTTCGACAGGCTCCAGGTGCCGTACCACCAGCTTCAGCCTACCAAGCCCTTCTCAGGAGTGACTGACGGCTCCACCACCCTGATAGGGCAGATCCGCCTCCCTATCACCTTCGACAAGCGCGACAACTACCGCACTGAGCTCGTCGACTTCGACGTCGCCCACATTCGCCTCCCGTAAAATGCCATCCTTGGGTATCCGACCCTGGCCAAGTTCATGGTTGTGACCCACCCTGGCTACAATGTCCTCAAGATGCTAGGAAACTACGGCATCATCACGGTCGCCTACGAGGAGAAAGACACGGTGTGCTCTCTCGGCGCGCCTACCAGGCCACGACGGTCGAGGATCCAGATGATGAGGGCGCTGTCTACCCTCCTAAGGCTGTCCCCAAGAAGAAGAAGCAGCTGCTCCATCATGGGCCTCAGGAGGATGGGGCAGCCGGTGGCCCTGCCTCCGGACCTGCGCCCGCTGACGGGGCGCCTTCCCCTCTCGCATAGGAAGGCGCGCCAGGCTCCCCTCTCAGGCTGGGCTCGGGGGCTCTCCTCTGGAGGGCCTCTGACCTAGCCAGCATCACAAGGGAGGCACTCAGGCACCATGTGGAGGCGTGCTTCAACGCACGCTTCCATGAGGAAAGCGCAGGGCGCGAGGCGCCAGGCGCTCAGGAGTTCATCATCAAGGCAACCGAGGAGCTTCAGGAGGCAAGAGCTATGCGAGGCGACCGTCGCCCACTACCCGGCGCAGCTCCCTACCCCAGCGAGGACAGTGAGCTGCGCACCTGCGTCAACATCCCTGGGCTCAACAGGGCCACGTGTCAGGGGATCTTCTGGTCGTCCCATGTTGGCTGATGCAGGGGTCCCCCTCACAGCTATGTTCGCATGCCTTTCGGCTTGCTGAGCAGGGCTGTCGTGCACCAGCGCCACATGCGGGGCGTCTTGGCGGCTCGTGAGGCCAGGCACCACGCGATCCTGTCAGAGACAGTGACGGATCCTCGTGAGCCCCCCAGGCCCCCAGAGCCCCCCGAGGCTCAAGACCAGGGCGGCTCATGAGGAGTGACTCCCATAGCACGCGTCTTCAACTACTCCAACACTTCTTCAGCAACGGTGCCAGGTGACACTTTTTGGTTTGATCAGTTGGGGGTGCCCCTCGGGTTACATTATCCCCAAGCCATGTGGGTCCGTCCCTGTGGCATGTATCGTTCTTTGCATCTATTAGAACTGGCTCTACCCTTTGATCATGAGTTGCTTTATGCTTATCGCCTACTTACCTAGTGCTTTATCACCCTCCGCGGCCTCCCCGCATTGCTGGCCCGCCTCTTGCTCATCCCGCAACAGGGGCTACACATGCTGGCACGGTGCTTGTGCCCGGGTCCGTCCCTGCAACGCTGACAAATCTGAGAGATTGAGCTCTGGCTCGCAGCCTGCCCCGTGCACGTCACCTCACCAGATCCTCAGTGCCTTCATCTTCTTGCGGAAAGATCAACGGTAGGATAGCAAGCGCAGTTATGTGTTATGTTCTCCCCCTTGGACTAACCCGCAGGAACCTTCGGAACTTAAACTACTGCGGCCCCTGCTGGTCATCCGTTTTCACGCAATTCGTGTGCACATTAAAGGGGGGCTCCTGAGCATCCCGCCTCGGGGGCTCCTACTGGCTCTTGAGCCCTCGACCCCTGGCCTTGACCACAACATCGCAACCTGGCATACTAGTGGTGGCCGAGCCCCGCTCGAGGGCCGGGACCCGAGGATGTTGAGCATGTAGATGAGCGGGGAAAAGGAGGACCGACGTGAGCCCTACCTAGAAGCATAGCCCCTAAGGAATGACCAGGCGCCGCGCAAGGGAATCACCGCA
Source organism: Triticum urartu (assembly GCF_056163025.1). Classification (NCBI taxonomy): domain Eukaryota; kingdom Viridiplantae; phylum Streptophyta; class Magnoliopsida; order Poales; family Poaceae; genus Triticum; species Triticum urartu. Next base: position 331,593,074 of record NC_141873.1, on the reverse strand, counting down.
GACTCACCAAGATAAGTCACCCATACATATCAGGGTGAAGCTCACGATCCAGTATTTCAACTCTTGCAATCTCGCTCGGGCAATGTCGCTTTCCTTCTCGGCCTTCAGGGAGCTGCTTGCATGCCAAAGGGGACCTCTTGAGCATCGTGCCTCAGGAGCTCTTACTAGACCTTGGGCCACTCACCTCCTGGCGTTGACCACGACATCGCGACCTGGCATACTAGCGACGGCTGAAGCCTGCCTGGGGACTGGGTCATGTCGGCATAGAGCACTAAGCTACCGCGAGAACAAAAAGGGGGATCCGTGCCGGAGCAAGATATGCAATTTCAACATCATACTAGGAAGGATAACATTGGAGCAAAAGCACTACAATTTTTTACATACCCCCATGGTATTCGTCACAATTCCGCGCAGGGAAACAAAAGAAGGAGACCTCGAAGGACCCCGGCCGCTGGGTATCACTGACGACGCCTAGCAGACACCGTTGCTGTGCTCCGAGCGCGGCGGGAGCTCGGCGGCACGTAGTTGTTGTCGCTGGACTCCGTGGAATCGCTAGGCTCGGGAGAGTCACTGGATTCCAGGGAGTCACCGCTGCTGACGGAGGAGCTGCCATTAAGGCCAGGGGCAAGTTCACGATCGTGGCCGCGCTGCGTGGACAGCCCCTCCTGGAGTAACACTCCAGGCGCCGGCCGTCTTTGTCGAAGACCTTGAAGAACAGCGTGGAGGCACCATCATACTCGAAGTGGATGGTGAGGCCCCCTCTGGACAGCAAGCACGGGCAACCTCGCCCCATCCTCGAGTCATGACGACGTCGCCTGGGGGGACAACCTCGACCTCGGCCCCCATGGCTAGACTGCAGCATTCGGCATGTTGTAGCCACAGCTCGAGTGGCCCCCTCGGAGGCATCTCGTCGGTGAAAAACCTCGGGAGCCGGATCCACGTGCACGGCGGCAGTGCCGCCCACATCTCGCATGAGGTGCCCTCGGCGTGGGTTCGCGTTCTAGTTGGCCGCGTAGCCGCGGCCTGCCCACCATGACCCTGGGCCGGGCGGCGCCACGCACTGCCGCCCTGCCTAGGGCTCTGGGCACGGGCATACAGAGGGATCAGGAAGCCAGGCGGAGGTCGCTCGTACCAAGGGCGCATTACCTCCTGCCCCTCGCCGGCATCGCGAGGGCGGCCAAGCCTCTTCTTCGATGGAAGTGGCCCAGGCTCATCCCCAGGGGCTTTGCCCTTCTCCGCCGCAGAGAACCTCCTGATCGGCTCCATGGATACTACAACAAGATGGCGAGACAAAGAAGAAGAAGGAGTGGGCCTCGAGAAGATGGAGATGAGCAAGGGGGGCTCCGCCCCTCCCCTCATTTATAGCCGGAGGGAGGCAAACTGCCGGCCTCCATGATCCCACGCAATGATGATCTTTCTCTGCATGCAGCAGGCTCTTGTCAAGTCGAACGGTTGCCAAGGTAGCGTGGGGAAGTAGAGACGCCCATGTCCCATCAAGCGCCATGCATCGATCGAGGCCGCAGGCGGTTAGGGCCCACGGCGCTCCGCACTTGCCCTTTGGCTTCGCCTCGAAGCCAAGTTCGAGCGCGCCTTGGGCCCGGGGGCTACTGTCGGCGTTATAGGAACGGGGGTACCCATACTTGCCTGCCTTCGGCATCAACAACTCAAGAACCTCACGAGGTGCCAAGCCTCATGAGGCAGACGATGCCAAGACCTCCAGGAGGAGCGGCCTCCTCAGGCTGGCTCTTGAGGAACAGAGATTTCTATGCAAGCCTCACCTTGCGAGGCTCGGATGACATGAGCCATGATGACCAAGGTCAGGCGGGCGCAGCGGGTGCATGGCAGTAGTTTCCTCTTTGGTGCTAAGGAGGCAAGCGCAGGCATAGAGTCCCGAGGAATCAGCCAAAGGTTTCCATTCCCATGCAACAAGACCAAGACCGCCAGGGTGGCAGGACAGAGGTCATCACCGAGCCCACCACGGCGTCATGACCAGAAGCTTTGTAGGCGAAGACTACTTTTGTCAGGATAAGATGTACTAGTTGTCTCCCTTCGAATTTGGCCGTTGTGGGATCCCTTCCCGCCTTCATTTGGGAAGAGGACCAAGGCCACTATAAGTAGGACCTAGACACCGCCGTAGAGGGGGATCTGGGTGATATTCAGATCATCCTCTCCCTCATGAGCTCAAGAGCACACCTCCTAAGGTTGTTCTTCCACTTTACTAGTTCATCCTCAGCCCACGTCGAGGCCAATCCACCACAAAGAAGGAGTAGGGTTTTACACCGCAAGGTGGCCCCAACCTGGGTAAACTGTTGTGTCCCATTTCCTTCTTGTTCATCGAGTTAGGCCGTGAGATTGGTGTGTAGGCAGACTAGGGAGGTTGAGTTCTTCGCATGCACCCCAGAGTTCGAATCTATCAAGGGTCTGCGGAGCCCGAAATCTGACAGGTGGTAATGCCAAGAAGGGCAAAACCTTCCCTACCAACAAAGCCGACGACTTTAACCCCTCATATGTGTTGTTTCGTGCTAGTGATGGGCATGTTTATGCCAAATTTGTTGGTTCTTATTATGAGTACATTGAATGGTCTATTTGGGTTCCGAAGACCCTTGTTTCTAACATCAAAGGACCCATTCAAAAATGGTTACCTAAATCCAAGCATTAATCTCTTGTAGGAGTTTTCTTCCGGTGGGGTGTCATGGTTGCTCTATAGTGGAGAGACAAATCATATGACCGGGATCAAGGACTTGGTGGTGGATGTGCATCCAATTTCATCTATGCTGACCCATGTCCAATTCGGTGATGCTTCAACATCTAAGGTATTGGGCCTTGGCAAGGTTGTCATCTCTAAAGATTTGTCTATTGAGAAGGTCATGCTTGTTGAGTCCCTTGCATACAATTTACTTTCCTTTCGTCAACTTGCACTCATGGGATTTGCAACATTCTTTGATCTTGATACTTTGGCCCTTTTGTAGATCAAGACTCATAAAGTAGCCTTTGTTGGGCATGTTGAGAACGGTATCTATGTGGTGAACTTTTCGGAGCGACCCACTAAGACCGTGACTTGCCTAATGGCTAAAGTTGATGTGGGATGGCTTTGGAATCGCCGAATAGCCCATGTCAATATGAGATCTTGCAAAGTCTCCCCAAAGGGGATGATGTACGTGGACTAAAAAACGTGATCGTGCTTATAATGCTTGTATTGAAGGAAAGTTACATGAGACAGCTCACCGACCCATTACTATCATCTACTCGAAGAGGCCCTTGGAGCACCTTCACATGTATCTCTTTGGTCCTCCATCATTTGATAGTCTTGGGGGAGGAAAGTATTGCTTGGTGATTGTAGATGATTACTCAACATACACATGGGTATAGTTCTGTTGGGGAACGTAGTAATTCAAAAAAAATCCTACGATCACGCAAGATCTAACTAGGAGATGCATAGCAACGAGAGGGGAGAGTGTGTCCAAGTACCCTCGTTGACCGAAAGCGGAAGCGTTTAGTAAGGCGGTTGATGTAGTTGAACGTCTTCACGATCCAACCGATCCAAGTACCGAATGTACGGTACCTCTGTGTTCATCACACGTTCAACACGATGACGTCCCTTGAGCTCTTGATCCAGTAGAGGGTCAAGGGAGAGTTGCGTCAGCACGACATCATGGCAACAGTGATGATGAAGTTACCGGCGTAAGGCTTTGGCTAAGCACTACGATGATATGACCGAGGTGTTAAACTATGGAGGGGGGCACCGCACACGGCTAAGAGATTGTTTGTTGTGCTTTGGGGTGCCCCCCTGCCCAGGTATATAAAGGAGGGGTGAGTAGGAGTCCGACCAAGGGGGAGGTGCGCCAAGGGGGGAGTCCTACTAGGACTCCAAACCTAGTAGGATCCACCCCCTTTCCTTCCAACAGAGAGGGGGAAAGGGGAAAGGAGGGAGAGGGAGATGGAAAGAGGGGGGCCGCGCCCCCTCCCCTTGTCCAATTCGGATTGGGGCAAGGGGGGCGCGCCTCACCTCATGTGGCTTGCCTCCTCTCCTCCACTACGGCCCATTAGGCCCAATAACTTTCCCGGGGGGGTCCGATAACCTCCCAATACTCCGAAAACCCCCCGAACCTTATCGAAACCATTCCGATGTCCATATATACCCTTCCAATACATAAATCTTTACCTCTCGACCATTTCGAGACTCCTCGTCATGTCCTTGATCTCATCCAGGACTCCGAACAAACTTCGGTCATCGAATCACATAACTCATAATATAAATCGTCATCGAACGTTAAGCGTGCGGACCCTACGGGTTCGAGAACTATGTAGACATGACCGAGACACATCTCTGGTCAATAACCAATAGCAGAACCTGGATGCTCATATTGGCTCCTACATATTCTATGAAGATCCTTATCGGTCAAACGGCATAACAATACACGTCATTCCCTTTGTCATCGGTATATTACTTGCCCAAGATTCGATCGTAGGTATCATCATACCTAGTTCAATCTCGTTACCGGCAAGTCTCTTTACTCGTTCCATAATGCATCATCCTATAACTAACTCATTAGTCACATTGCTTGCAAGGCTTATAGTGATGTGCATTACCGAGAGGGCCCAGAGATACCTCTCCGATACTCAGAGTGACAAATCCTAATCTCGATCTATGCCAACCCAACAAACACCTTTGGAGACACCTGTAGAGCATCTTTATAATCACCCAGTTACGTTGTGACGTTTGATAGCACACAAGGTGTTCCTCTGGTATTCGGGAGTTGCATAATCTCATAGTAAAAGGAATATTTATAAGTCATGTAGAAAGCAATAGCAATAAAACTAAACGATCATAATGCTAAGCTAACGGATGGGTCTTGTCCATCACATCATTCTCTAATGATGTGATCCCGTTCATCAAATGACAACACATGTCTATGGTTAGGAAACTTAACCATCTTTGATTAACGAACTAGTCAAGTAGAGGCATACTAGTGACACTTTGTTTTGTCTATGTATCCACACATGTATCAAGTTTCCAGTTAATACAATTCTAGCATGAATAATAAACATTTATCATGATATAAGGAAATATAAATAACATATTTATTATTGCCTCTAGGGCATATTTCCTTTCAACTTCTTCAAGAGGAAGAGTGAGACCCAACAAACCGTCATTGACTTTGCTAATGAATCTCGACATCAACATGAAGCAAAGATATTGATGATTAGAAGTGACAACGGCACCGAATTCAAGAACTACACCTTGGATGAGTTCCTTAGTGATGAGGGGATCAAACACCAATATACCGCACCCTATACCCCTCAACAAAATGGTGTGGTGGAGAGGAAGAACCGGACGTTGATGGACGCAGCAAGGACCATGATGGCGGAATTCAAATCTCTGTATAAATTTTGGGCCGAAGCCATCAACACCGCATGTATGTCCAATCGGCTCTACCTCCACAAAGGCTTGAACAAGACTCCATATGAGATACTTACCGGTAACAAGCCCAACCTCAAGTACTTCCGGGTGTTCGGTTGTAAGTGTTTCATTCTCAAGAAAGGTGTTTGTTTGTCTAAATTTGAACCTAGAGCTCAAGAGGGCATATTTGTTGGTTATGCTACAAACTCTCATGCTTATTGTGTCCTCAACAAGTCCAATTGGCTCATTGAGGAGACGTGTAACGTAGAGTGATGAAAATAATGGCTCCCAAGTGGAGCAAAGTGGTCTTTGTGATGCAGGTGATGAAATTCCTCCCCAAGCCATAAGGAGAATGCGTATTGGTCAAATACTCCCCATTGAGGAACCCCTTGTGGCCGAAGGAGAAGGACAATGCTCTACTCAAGTGGAGGCATCACCAACACTAGACCCACATGCTTCTGAAGAACAAAGTGAAGGCCCTCAAACCAATGAACAAGATCAAGGGCAAGATCAACCTCATGGAGATGGTGATGCCACAAATGATGCCCAAGATCAAGTTCATGGCTCCGAGCAAGTTCGAGATCAAGTGCAAGCTCATGATCAAGAGCAATCTCAAGACGGTGCTCAAAATGATCAAGACAATCATCCTCAAATTCCCATTGAGGAACTTTTGGAGCGTCGTGTCACCAAGGTGGCTTCCAAGCTCAAGCATCAACAACATGTCATGGATAATGTACTTGGAAGCTGGAGAAAAGGGGTAACTAATCATAGAAAAATGTCAAATTTTTGTGAGCATCATGCATTCGTTTCGTGTGTTGAACCCCAAAAGGTACATGAGGCACTCGATGATGTGGATTGGCTTGAAGCCATGCATGATAACTCAACAATTTCGAGCGCAACCAAGTTTGGAAATTAGTGCCAAGTGCAATGGAGGAACACAATGTCATTGGGACCAAATGGATCTTCAAGAACAAGCAAGATGCGAACGGTGTGGTGGTTCGAAACAAGGAAAGATTGGTGGAACAAGGCTACTCCCAAGTCGAGGGTATTAACTACAGTGAAACCTTTGCCCCATTGCTCGTCCTGAATCTATTCACATGTTGCTTGCTTATGCATCTCATCGTGATTTTAAGTTGCAACAAATGGATGTGACAAGTGAATTTCTTAATGGTCCCTTGAATGAGTTGGTATATGTCAAACAACCCTCGGGATTCGAGGATCCCAAGCTCCCCAACCATGTATAAAAACTCAAAAAGACACTCTATGGCCTTAAACAAGCCCCATGTGCGTGGTATGAGCACCTTACCGAGTTGTGGCAAGATCGTGGGTTTGAAATTGGGAAAATTTATCCCACTCTTTTTACTAAGAGGGTCAAAGGGGATTTGTTCATATGCCAACTATATGTTGATGATATTATATTTGGTTCTCGTAACAAATCTTTCAATGATGAGTTTGCCTCACTAATGACCGAGAAGTTTGAGATGTCTATCATGGGAGAGTGGAAGTTCTTTCTTGGGTTTGAAGTCAAGAAAAGGAGAGAAGGAACATTCATCAACCAAGCCAAGTATACCCAAGACATGCTCAAGAGATTCAAGCTAGATGATGTCAAGCCCGTCAAGTTTCTCATGCCCACCAAATGCAAGCTTGATAATGATCCCAATGGTGAAGTGGTGGATCAAAAGGTGTATCGCTCCATGATTGGGTCCTTGCTTTACATTTGTGCATCTAGACCGGATATCATGTTGAGTGTGGGAATTTGTGCATGGTTTCAAGCCTCACCTAAGGAAAGCCACGTTGTGGCCGTCAAGCGAATCTTTCGATATTTGGCTCATACCCCCAAACTTTGGCTTATGGTACCCCAAAGGAGCAAGCTTTGATATCATGGGTTATTCGGACTTGGATTGGGCGGGAGATTGTGTGGACAGGAAGTCAACTTCCAGAGGGTGCGAATTCCTTGGTCTCTCTTTGGTAAGTTGGTCTACGAAGAAGCAAAATTGTGTGTCTCTCTCCTCCATCGAGGCCGAGTATGTTGCCGCCGCAAGTTGTTGTGCACAATTGCTATGGATGAGGAAAACTTTAGTGGATTACGGTGTCACTTGTGACAAAGTGCCTCTTCTATGTGACAATGAAAGTGCTATCAAGATTTATACAATGCGGTGCAATATAGCAAGACGAAGCACATTGAGATTCGTCATCATTTCATCCGGGATCACACCAAGCGTGGAGATATTGAGATCATATGCATCAACACTCAAGAGCAACTAGCAGACTGAACTCTCCCTATCCCCATTTGGCATAAATTGATCAAATATTTCACATTAGCCATTTTTGATGGTACTTGTGCTTCAAAGATGAGTTTTGGCCATGGAACCAAGGATAAAATCTTCGCGGTGCCATACCAATTGACTCAAACATAGGTGACTTAGGTCACCGGCCTCTCTTTGAGAGGTGTGTCTCCTTTAGGTTTGAGGTGTGCTTTCTTTGCCTTGGCTTTTGGTTGTTGGAGGACTCCAAGTGTGCTCTCTTTTTCGTTGGCTTTTGACCTTGGAGTACTCCTTCCCTTTTGATGCGTTTTAGTGTCTCAAACCTAAGCCTTTCCTTGCCTCAACCTATCATACATTACATAAGCCCTCTTTCCCTCTTGGCTCAAAGGCAGTTTTCTGGTAGCAGGCAGTACTACCGCTCCAGCGGAACTAACGCATGAGCTGGCGGTACTACCGCTGAGTGTACTATGTCGACCACCTGTCTACACACTGAGGCGGAACTACGGCTGGGGGCGACATGGTACTACCACTTAGGCGGTACTACCGTTGGTCCCCATGGTACTATCGCTTTGAGGATTCGCATAGGGGTTAAGTGATGGGCACGGGGAGTTCCAACTCCCCCTTACCCATTCACTTCTCCTTTCCCCAAGTTCTCTCTCTCGGGCGACCCAAAACTGCTCTAGAAGCCGGCTCCGGCTCTCCGACTCATTTTCGACCGGTGGGGTCGATCTCCACCTTCTCCTCTTGACATGGATACCGGTATTGCCCTTGTTTTCTTCTCCTATGGTTCTATTTTTTGAATCTTGGTTCTAGGGCAATGCATGTGGTATTCATAGATTTTTGGCTAAATCTAGGCATAAGTAGGACATGGGATGACTGCTAGATAGGAGTATAGTAGTATTTGCCAAGTTTTTGCAACTTACGTCACCGGTACTATCGAATCCATTCCATGGAGGCTTGCTCGTCGGATGGGCGGTACTACCGCTCCTGTTTAGCGGTACTACCCTTATCCGTCGGCAGTACTACCGTGGCTGGGCACGGTACTACCGCTGTGCTTGGAATTTCAAAAAGTTTGCACTTACTTATATCCTCATTTTATATCCTTGGGCTTATGCAATGACTTTACACCTGCTTTTCCCTCGATGTATGTTTTTGGGTTCCAGGTGATGGTAGCTATCGTCCTCACCAGGCTCGCCACAAGAATCCAGAGCGTCTGGGTGGTTCTAAGTGCTATCGTACTACTGATGGTACTCCTGCAAGTTCGAGTGGTCCTCGCAGGTGCAATTTCAGGACAACAACAAGCAAGACAAAGGAGAAGGAGAAGTACACCCCTCCTGATGAGATGTCTTCAAAGGAGTTTGAGGAGTTTCGCATTCGCAACCCATATCGCCGTCCTCGGGATACAACTTTTGTTGGGCGTCCCTTCTGGAACAAGGAGCAGCCACTGATCTATCTGGACATTCTGAAGGCCAAGAAGAACTTGTTTGTCAATGTCAAATCCATTGATGTCACTCGTATGGAGAAGGATCTGGCGTACTTTGGAGAGGCCCTGGCTCTGTGTCAACAGTGGGGCTCATTCCCTTCCTCTCCTACAACATGGACTATGATCCAGAGATTGTGGCTCAATTTTATGCCACGGTTCACTTTCATGCCAATGAGGAGAGATCTATGTCATGGATGACAGGTGGGTGAAGGTTCGGGGTTGATTGGAAGGACTTCATGGATTGCTTGGGTGTTGTCGATGAGGGAGAAGAAAATCCAGTTGGTCTCCAGCCTCACAAGGAAGGTCCTCCCACTCACAAGTCCAAGCTTATCCGGTACTCTAGGACCTTGAAGACACTCGAGGGGGCTACTTGCACGGAGCTCATTCGCTTTCTGGACATCATGCACCGTATCTTCCGGAACACTCTGTTCCCTCGCATTGGGAACTTGGATATGGTGTATTCTTACCTGGTGGATCTTCTGTTGATGTGCATCAAGGAGCAGGGCAAGAACTCTACTTCGGACATCTCTCACATCATGTGGCGTGAGCTTAGGTCTGTCGATCTTGATTGTAAGGTGCCCATCTATGGCCCTTATCTTTTTAAGTTGATTGAGGTGAAGTGGGATGTTGAGTTTCCAGGAGAGGCACTTCCCACTGAGCATATGGTCTCTCACCCAGTTCCGAATTTGCGCCTGAAGGATAACTGGGGGACTACGCCTACTGGCCCCAGAGAGGAGATTGCTCCCACTGACTCAGATGGTGAGGAGGAGCCTAATTACGAGTTTGTTCCCTCCCTAGAGAAGGTGCCATATTGGGAATCTAAGCTCAAGTCAAAGATGATGAAGCTTTTCTGCATAGAGGCCAAGGGTCAGTACAGGGCACATATGGCTGAGAAGGCTGCTCGCACTCGCCATAAGACTATGATGAGAGCCCTCGGTAAGGAGATCGCTAGTGTCTGATGACCCACAAGTATAGGGGATCAATTGTAGCTCTTTTAGATAAGTAAGAGTGTCTAACCCAATGAGGAGCAGAAGGAAATGACAAGTGGTTTTCAGCAAGGCAATGTCTGCAAGTGCTAAAATTGTAAGTAACAAAGTAGTTTGATAGCCAGATATTTTGTAACGAGCAAGTAATGATAATAGTAACAAAAGTGCAGCAAGGTATCCCAATCCTTTTGGGGCAAAGGACAGGCCAAAACGGTCTCTTATAGTAAGCAAAGCGTTCTTGAGGGTACACGGGAATTTCATCTAGTCACTTTCATCATGTTGATTCGATTCGTGTTCGCTACTTTGATAATTTGATATGTGGGTGGACCGGTGCTTAGGTGCTGTTCTTACTAGAACAAACCTCCTACTTATGATTAACCCCCTCGCAAGAATCCACAACTACGAGAAAAGTATTAAGGATAACCCTAACCATAGCATTAAACTTTTGGATCCAATCAGTCCCTTACAGAATAGCGCATAAACTAGGGTTTAAGCTTCTGTCACTCTCGCAACCCATCATCTAATAACTACTCCACAATGCATTCCCTTAGGCCCAAATATGGTGAAGTGTCATGTAGTCGACGTTCACATGACACCACTAAGGGAATCACAACATACATACTATCAAAATATCGAACACATATCAAGTTCACATGATTTCTCCCGTGACCTCAAGAACAAAAGTAACTACTCATGAGTGATAAACATGCTCAAGATCAGAGGGGTATTAAATAGCATAATGGATCTGAACATATAATCTTCCACCAAGTAAACCATATAGTAATCAACTACAAGATGTAATCAACACTACTAGTCACCCACAAGCACCAATCTATAGTTCCAGTACAAAGATTGAACACAAGAGATGAAGTAGGGTTTGAGAGGAGATGGTGTTGTTGAATATGTTGATGGAGATTGCCCTCCCCAAGATGGAAGAGTTGTTGGTGATGATGATGACGATGATTTCCCCCTCTGAGAGGGAAGTTCCCCCGGCGGAATCGCTCCGCCGAAGGGCAAAAGTGCTCCTGCCCAAGTTCCGCCTCGAGACGGTGGCGCTCCATCCCGAAAGTCCTCCCCTTATTTTTTCTAGGTTAAAATGACTTATATACCAGAAGATTGGCACCAGAGGTGGGCCTGGGTGAGCACAACCCACCAGGGCGCACCCAGGTGGGTTGTGCCCACCTGGTGGGGCCCCTCTGGTACTTATTGGCTCCAATATTCCTCATATATTCCATTAAAAATCTCCGTAAAGTTTCAGCTTGTTTGGAGTTGTGCAGAATAGGTGGCCTGACATAGCTTTTCCAGGTCCTGATTTCCAGCTGCCGGAATTCTCCCTCTTTGTGTGTACCTTGCATATTATGAGAGGAAAGGCATTAGAATTACTCCAAAAAGCATTATTATGCATAAAAATATCATAAATAATAGTAAGAAAACATGATGCAAAATGGACATATCAACTCCCCCAATCTTAGACCTCGCTTGTCCTCAAGCGAAAACCAAAATCGAAAAACATGTCCACATGCTTAGAGAGAGAGGTGTTGATAAAAACAAAATACAGACATATAAGCATCATGTAAATTATTATAACAGCAACAAACTTTAACATATAAATTTTATCATAGAACTTTTATCATAGACTTCTCATGAATAACTAACAATTCATCACACTATCAAAGTACAAAGCATAAACTCTATTAGAAACCAACAAACTATGTTCTTAGTCAACTTTGCAACTACAATTCATCATCTTTTCAGGAAGGGTCACGTATCAGAGCCTTTAGACAAGTCCAGATACTCAACCATCATTTAGTCTTCTATGATTGAACACTCACCGCATACACATGAGAAAAACATTTCAACTGGACACATAGAAAGATAGGGGCTTATAGTTTCGCCTCCCAACGTATTCACCTCAAGGGTGATGTCAACAATAATAACTTATGCCACCCATATTCAACTGGACATATGTGCCTAGATCTTTCCACACCACATGATGCTTGCCAATGGAGAAAAATAAAAAGGAATAGAGAGAAAAACTTTGACTCTTGCATAAAAGTAAATACATAAAAGTAAAAGATAGGCCCTTCGCAGAGGGAAGCAGAGGTTGCCACGCGCTTATTTGTTTGTATGCTCAACACCTTAGTGCAAAAGAACGTCACATTGTATTGCCCGTTGTGATGGCAACCTTTATTATGCAGTCTGCCGCTTTTATTCTTCACCATCACAAGTTCGTACAACGCTCAATTTTCTCTTACACTAAATGATATCACACTTTTAGAAGCAATTTTTAGTGCCTTATTGCACCGATGACAACTTACTTGAAGGATCTGACTCAATCCTTAGGTAGCTATGGTGGAAACTTGAAAATAAGATTTGGGTTTAAGGGTTTTCGGATGCACAAGTAGTATCTCTACTTAGTGCAGAGTTTTTGGCTTGCAAAGATGGGGGGCAAGCACCACATGTTGAAGGATCTATGACAATATAACTTCTATGTGAGTATGAACAAACATAAATCATTAACTTATCTTGTCCAACGTCAAATTTTTTGGCATATAATATTTTGATGGGGGCTCGCAATCACAAAAGATTTCCACGATAGTATATTAATTCTTTCACGAGTTGCATCATTGACCAATGCTATGTTTGTCAATCTCTAATAAAATTTTCTACTTGTACTTTTCCTTATGTGGTGTCATCACCTACCATAAGATTAGCATATGATCTTTCTCATTTATTTCCTTTCTTTTTATTGCAACATGAAAGTAAATAAAGCAAAAAGTCAAATTAAACTTTATTATATATCTCGCACACAATTACAAGGATAGATCACTAAGAAAACTTTTGAAAAGAAAGGAACGAACTAAACTTTTATTCATCGAAAGCAAAAGATAACTATGGATCGAACTAAATAAGTAAAGGCAAAAGATAGTGGGGTGATGCGATACTGAGGCACCTTCCCCAAGCTTGGCGGAATCCAAGGGGAGTGCCCATAGCCGATACTCAATTTTCTTTTGGTGTTGAAGAAGGTGGTGGCGATGAAGTACAGGTCTTATCCTTCTTCCTCAGCTTACGCTTGAGGATGGAATTTTGCTCTTCTAGTTCACCGATCTCCTACTCAAGCTCCAGTAACTTTTTGCATAAATCTTGC